>NC_132917.1:58452546-58811921 GCF_047675955.1 Chlorocebus sabaeus | reverse complement strand
TGAAAGTCAAGAAAATAAAAAGCAAAATGTTTTAACATTTATTATCAGAATGTAGATGCTTTGTTTGATTTTGCTGGAACATTTGTTTTGCATTTTATTGGGCTCCTTTATTTGGATAATTGCCTTAGTTCATCACTTTACATGCCCAGACAGACAATTAGTTAATAAGTTTATGTTAAGCACCTACTCTGTGTCAGATTTGGAATTATGAGTAAGGATCCCATTTAACTTCAAGATTTGCAAAGGTGTTAACCAATGACATTTCAACAGAAAGAGAGCAAGCATTACTAAAATGATTGGACAGCTATAGCACTTACCAGGTTTTTTAAACTTTAAAAATAAAGCTCTTATCTCCTAGTGCAAACATTCTCATTCCAAACACAAATGTATTGAAGAGGGTGGGTGAACAGGTGAGGTTGTGTCCACATGGAAACTGTGAACTATTTAAAACTGCAGGCATACTCCTGGAGAGCTGCTTTGTCCTGAGGTGTCCACAGACTTCCAATGTAGACTCCCTGAGGAGTCTGTGAGGAGAGGATGCCTTATTGTTATCTCTCCATTGGGTAGTCTAACGTGGCACAAGGTTCTTCCTTACCTTCTGAGACCTTGGGGAACCCTGTTTGCTTCTTTCTTGGCCTCCAAGAGGAGTCAGCATCAAGGGAAGAAACCGGAAAGATATAGCAGAATATGACTGTTTCAGGAGAGACGCATGCTTGGCCCAGGATATTATTCAATTAGCCTTCCTCCAGGTAAGAGAAATGCTGTATGATAAAGAGCAAAGGATCATCAACCTCTGGTCTTGAATGATAGGAATCACATCACATGAACAGAAATTGTCTTTAAACCTTAAACTTTCTCCAACACTAGCCTATGTTTTCCTCGATTTTTACTACTTTGGAGATCATCTGTACTGAAGTATAATAAAAAGGCAATTCAGTAGAACTACTAATTTAAAAGGGGGAAAAAAGCAAAAGCAAAAAAAAAAAAAAAAAAAAAAAAAAAAAAAAAAAAAAAAAAAAAACAGGCCTTGAGAGGGGACACAGCTTGGCATCAGGTCACTGAGTGTATTCATTATTTGTCCCCATTACCATGTTATGTCTTAATTACTCTGGTCTGGCTTCCTAGCTGGGGTCACTATGTTACAGCTGGTTTTCTGCCCAACCCTAATTAATAAAGCCTCATTTAGTATCCAAGTTTATTGTAATAAACCTCTGCTGAGAGATATAGCAGAAATAAAGGGGGGAAAAAAAACTCTAGAAATTATCAGAGTTGTTCTAACGCTAACCTGGCACCATAAAAGGTCTTAGTTCAGGCCTTCTCTAGGTTACCTTTAACCTGGAAAGGACTTCCATTTGATTTCCTTTGAAATTTCTGGCATAATTAAGTACAGTGGTTAGATTCCACCCCAAGGAAGAGAACGGACACTCTTCCTTCTCTCCTGGATACATCATTTGGAATTTTTTAAACGGATTATTCATTCATACTTTTTGCATTCAAATCGATATTATTTTGTGAAACAAAAACAATGCTTTCAAATGCAATATAAAGAATATACAATCATCAGTTTTCTTTTTCCTGTGGCACTAATTCTCTGAGTTTTCTGACACATCAAATAAAGACAAATTATATACTAGCCTTTTCTAATTTATTACATGTAATCTCAGCCAATAAAATTTTGCAAATTAAAAAAACCCACCATCAAAAAATCTCAGCACTATTATGTATGTCTCTGTCTCTGTCACTCTTTCTCTCTCTCTCACACACACACAGACATACACACATAAAACCAATTCTATTTATTAGAATTCACGCAGCTCCTGAACAGATAGCTCATCTGCATTTTATCAGGTGTCTCTATAATTAAAGCTTATTGTAAAGTGCGATATTATTGGTATATTTTATTACTTGTCTATGAGAAGCTGAATAAAGTAAGAGGCATAAATGAATTCAGTTTTACAGTACTTTGTTTTAAACAAATGTCACTACCTACACACACATACCTAATTATCAGTTCTTACACATTCTGCCAAATATCAAACCTATAGTTCATAAGCCACACACACGACAGGCGGTAAATATATTCCCCCTAATTTAAAATTTTATTGCAGAATACCCTCTGCACTATGTTAACCTACACTAAATCACACCCTACACTCTCAGCTTTACTGGTGTTTACCTACTTCTGATTCAAAAGGAAAACAGTCCTAACTCCTGTTTCTACATATCTATAGTAATAAAAATTTTTAAAAGAGAATGACTATATGTAAGAAAGGAATTCAAGACAATGGCATAAAAGGGTTGACTTTAACCGTAACAGCGAATAACAGATTAATCCAAGACACTGTTTTTTGGTGTGGTTTCTGAAGGTTCTGTGTTCTGAATGTCAGGGTTTCTCTGCATATTTTTGTACATTTCAAAGGCTTCCGCAGCAGCCACGCAAAAATTAACATAAAGATGAAGGCTCTCGCAGATGACTGGGCAGTTGGTTTGAATGCACGTAGGCTATGATTGTACTATATACAATTTTTCTATTCAAGCACATGTAAGCGAAGGCCAGCACATCCTTTTTGCAATGGGGAAATTCACTCAGGGGAGAACTCATAAGAGGAGAGGTCGCTAGTGTGGCCTCATTCTCCCATCTACAGGCAACTGTTTTGCCATCAACCTAAAGGAACAACTTCTCAGAGCTCAGTCTCAGCACAGGCTCAGTTCCACTTAACCCACGATTCTTCACAGGTGCTTTGTTGTCTTCCAGCAGATATCATTTATTATCATGGCAGACAATGGGATGTGGTGAAGATGGACACGACGGTCATGTCCCATTTGCCAGTGTGAATTATCCTCCGATCCTGTCCTCTAGTCGTCGTGGGTTCTGAGTGCCCCATTTTGAAAAAGAGTCTGAAGCCATTAGAACAAAAAGCACTGGAAGGGCTTGGGCTGCTAAAGGCTACATCTGGGCTCAGCAACATGCATACTAATAACATCATTACGGCCGAGTGGTTTGGAGAGCGTGTTTACTTTGTTGTGGTTGCTGTCACCTTCTACAGCTGAATTGTTAATATGTGGTTTTAAATTCAAATAGCACACAGGGCTAATTTTCTTGTATTTGCCCAAAAAATTAGGTTACATAGTTCATCTAATTCTCCCTCCACTTTTTCATGTGTGGGTGGTACTCCTTGTAGAGAGTACTTCTTTTCCATGACATTGAACTTGAACCTGACTGACCTTTCTATAATGAGTGAATTGAAAACATCTCCCTTTGGAATGTGGCTTGTAGATACTGGCTACGCCAGTTTTTCTGCATTTGATGAATTAAAGGGGCAGAGTCCTTTTCACAGACCTAGACCATAGGAGTTATTTAACAGGACAAAAAAGAATAAAAGAGAGAGAGAGAAAGGAAGGAAGAAAAGAAGCAAGGAACGAAGGAAAGGGGGAGGAAGGGAGAAAGGAAGAGAGAGAAAGAAGAAAAAAAGCTTTTAAAAGCTTATTACAGAGGCACTTCGCTTACTTAGAAACCTACCATTAATTTTAACAAAAAGTGATTAGGCAAAGGTTTGGGTTCTCTTGGGTGTGTTGGTCTTCTGTGGGTGGTAGTGTTAACCTTTTTTCCCTCCCCACCACCATTTAAATATTTAAGAAAGAGCCTGCCACTTTAAAGTTCCGCGTATTTCTAACAAATACTTAACAAAGATTCGGATATTTGTCTCCTTCAACTCAGATATTACGTCCCTCCTCCTCATTGTTCTTTCTCAAATCAATCCTCCCCCACCTAAAATCAAAGTTAAATTGAGAGGCACTTGGAATCAGAGCTACTGAATAATCAGTTAGCAGATTTCTTCTCTTATGCTTTCATAGCCCACGGATTCATGCTTCTTCATTTTTTTAAGGGGGAAAAATACAGAATTGATGGAAGACAGCTGAAAACAGTCAGCAGCGGAAAGTCCAGCACTACCAACATCTGATCTTAATCATAATATATCCTCTGTCTGGTTTGTCAAAATCTATCACTCAAGAACACCTTCAATGGACAGTAATTTGAGGTGTGGCTTATTAGATCACACGATCTTATGAATAATAAAAAGTTATGGAAAATTGCATCCAGGCCTGCTATCCAATTTTCAGTAGTGTCACCCACTTTATAGTAAGGCAGCATGTTTATGCATGATTTCTGTTTCATATGTATTGACTAGATCATTTTCTCTGTTGTCCTGAGAATTGATGACACACACTGTATTAAGAATGATGACCTCCACAAGGGGGATAACACTTCCTCTAGATTACACTATTGTCAAAACATATTGAAATTTTCTTTACACATGTTACTGCTGTATTTTTCTGCCTGAAAGACCCTGTTAAAGTGAAATCTTGTATTTTTTTTTGCTAAATAAGATCCGAGGGACAGGTGTTGAATTTTTCTTCTCTCCTAATACTTTTGTGGAATGACCAATGAAAAATAATAACATCATCCTTCAAAACAATCCCTGTCAGGACTGTGTCAACCCTTCAGGGCAATTTTGATAACCTTCTTGGAGGAATTTGCAAGATACAACTTCCTTTTGCGTGCTTAAGGATATCACTGTGTAGGAGCCAAGGAACTCCATTATGTATGGATTCTAATATTCTGATAGATAATAGGCAGCTGAAGGAAATCCAAATAGTGAAAAGCTTCGATGAAGATTGTTTTCTCTGCCACTTTCCCTGACGGAGTCTCACTGAGGGTGACATTATTCTTCACTGCACCCCCCAGCACACGTACACCTCCTTTTTAGGAATCTACACAGAGCTCAACTTGCAGTGATGTAACACCACTGCTGATACCATGGGTATGTGAAAATAGTGTGCAATATTACTTTCTCCCTTGCACTGGATGAAAATGCAAATCCACCTTCTGTGAGAGAGTGACCCCTTTGTGGCCAGTGACACTGCACAGCACACGTTGAAATGTCTTTGGACAGGAAAAAAAAAAAAAAAGCAAGACAATTATGGGGCCAAAATAAAACCAGGTTATTGATCCTAGAAAAGTGTCCATATTATTTTTGAAAATACCAAAGATAGGCGGAAAAAAAAAAGTATTATAAAATTACGGGATCATTTTGAAACAAAGTTGTAAATAAACATTAGATGAAACCTCCCATGTTTAAGTGTATTCTCATTCCTTCTCTGGTCATCTTTCCAAAGACTCTTGATATATAGTTGTCCCATGATAGTGGATGATGCAACATAAAGATGAAAGACTGATTGGAAATCCACATCTGAAGTATATGTGTTGTGCAGAAAAAAAAAGTAGCATATCAAAGACTAACTGTCAAGAGGCATTAAGAATAGAAAACAGAGATGTGTGAGAGGGAATTTTACGTTTTAATTTAATTTAATTTAATTTACGTGACTTTTGTATTGTAGCCCATTGAACTGACAGGAAATGAAGACAGTGCCTATCTGACTTGAGATATGTGAGGCTTGTAATTGAAATTAATTATATGTTCTTTACATTTTCCATTTCCCTTTTAAAGTTGGACAGGTGGGAATGCTTTAGCTCTTAGGTTACAGAGTCGAGTTCGAGCTCTGTAAATCCTTTACAGTCAACCCTCAGGCTTCCAGAGACCGCCTCCACCCCCAACCCCCCCAGCCAGTTCTGGTCTGAAACATTCCTTCCCGACCTCACCCTGCTTAAAATCAACTGGCCCCATCCCCCAGGTCAGGCTGGCTGGCTGCCCATCCACACATTTACGTCTGCCTTTTGAGTGTTTTCAGAAGACCATTAAATTGTGCCTTGGCAGGCCAGACACCTTCACCTTGCTCTGAGACCCAGGGAGAGGGGGTTATCAAATTCCCTCATCAGACAGTCCAAGCTTGAATTCTTGAGCCTGCAAAGAAGCTATGCAGTTGCACAAAGTAAGATGTTAGGACTTGTAAACATGTCATACAATATTATAATATGCCTGTGGGCACGGTTAAGTACAAAGGTTGGGCGGGCCTGGAGATACAAAGGCTGGCCTTTCTATGGAGCTGTCTTAACTTACATTATTTTTTAGAGACAGCACAATGAGTATTAACTTGCACAAAGAAGCTAACTCCCATTCTTAAACTAGCTGGCCCTACAGCGCTCTTCAAGAGGGCTGAAATTTCAATGGCTATAAAGTGGAAAAAAAAAAAAAAAAAAAAAAAAAAGCACAATACCCTTATCTGATGCTGCATAGTGATGGAAGGCTTTGTTCCCACCAAAAAGGGTTCTCATCCCCGCCCTGGTTCTAAGACTTTGACACCCTGAGTCCATTCAAAAACCAAGATAATTTGGGAAAAGAAGCAAAAGTTCTGTTTGTTGTTGGCCTAGCCTCCAAATCTTTGGGCAAATTGAAATAGACCTGGCTAGTCCTTTTTCTACCAAAGAGGACCTAATTTTCTTTCTAAATATTATTTTTGTAAGTATTGGAGAGTCCTGTGATTCTAGACAATTATGTCTAACCCCTGCCTATTGCTTAAGGCAGAATTAAGATGGAGTTGTGCATTGAGTAATAAGATCCACTTGCATCAACCTTATTTCTTGTCTTAGAGATGAGATAGAAATTGATGAATTGGAGGAGGTAGTGTAGTGTTTCCTTCCCCACCCCCTCAATCCCACCTTCCTTTCTTTTCTCACTCTCTTCCTTCCTCCCCACCTTACTGACTTCCTTCCTCCCTGCCTTACTGACTTCTTTCCTTCCTTCCTGATCTTCCTTCCTTCCTTCCTTCGTTCCTTCTTTCCTTCCTTCCTTCCTTTCTTCCTTCCTTCCCTCTTTCCTTTAGCACAGTACCATTTACCTTCTACGAGAAATCTGATGGAAATTAATCTACAACATGGTTCCAGACCGGAAGTACAGCTGTGCAGCAGAAAGGGGGCAATGGGAGAGGTGATATTTTATAACACAAAACAGGCAGGACTACTCTGGACAGAAGATAATGCAAACTAGCTTTGCTGGAAATGAGCTGCAAAATACCTTCATTTTCTACTACAGTGAAACCCTGATAAAATCACAACTGTTAAGGTCATACAGTATATCAGGTGGAATCACAGTCTTTAGAACTCCATTATTAATGCAGACAACCTCACAATCAAAGAGGATGAGAGCACAGTTTCCAGATGCCAATGATTTGATCATATCTTATTTGGCTGTTTACATTTAAATAATGTGACTGTATAAATTTAAATAATATGAACCACCAACAGATAGATCCCAGTGAAAAACTGCCCCTTCTCTGAAACCCTGAATGTACACTATACAGTGCCTTACAATCTATTTGAGCAGAGCTCATATTTTTAAAAATGGGGAGGGGATAAAAAGAGAGAGACTCATTTCTTCTGCCATTATGGAAATAAAAGGACTACCGCTTTAGTTCGTGGCTGGCTGTGCCAAGGAAACATGCAGTTCTCTAACCTCCGGTACAATGTACCCATAAGGTACCAAGCATCAAAGCATATTAAAAGATATTAACTGCATATTTGCTTATGAACAAGATAAAAAGCTGTAGGGCCTCCAGGTTCTCAAGCTGTGAGTGGAACAGCTTTGCAATTTGCCTGCAAAACTGCATTTTGATCTTAATGAATATAAAATGGCTGCCATTAAAAGTAAAACAGATTATTTCGGGTCTTCCAGGGCCCATAGCTCTTTGCTGGCCTTGGAGGGCCACTATGATCTTTCATTAAAATCTCACAGCAGGGCTCCCTCACCAGCAAATCAAGCCTTGCAGTCTAGGAGATTGGCTACATTTAAAAGTAATTTTCAGAAATCTACACAGATTTTCAATTTGGTAATGAAAGCCATAAGAGAATGCAGGCGGCATTTTGTCGAATATTGTTACTGATCCAGCACTCACATTCGTTAGAAATTAAACTGCCCCGTAACTATCACACTGATGGCAGCCTGCCATTTCGGCTGCGTTCTAATCTCCGTTTGTTAATGAGTAGCATGTGCTAATTGTTGTCATCCTTACTGCCGAGCAGTCCTTCCCTAACAAACATATTTTACCTGCTCAGAGGTGGAACCTTACGCTTTGTCACGGAGCAGGTTGGAGTGGAGTGTAGAGATTGCAGTTGTTTTGCAAAGGGAGACAGCCCAGTATTGTGAGACAAGGCAAGAGAGAATACGATCTGAAATTGGGTGCGTTTATATTATTTGAATCCGTCAGTTTGTTTTTCACTCAAGCCTAAGTTTTCTAAAGTCCTGGAGTCGGCAAAATGTTAATACTTTCGTGTTCCTCCCAAGAGCAGTTTGAACAAACCCACAAAATCTGAGCACAACGAAGGCGAAATCAATTGGAACTAAAATGAGGGAGAGGCTTCATGTAAGAAGGGATAACATACCAAGGACCTCACCTACTAGCCAGTCAGGGAGGCGAGCACCCCTCAAACCTGATGTGGACGTGGGACTGCTACTGGCTTTCAAAAGAAAGTTTGATTCTTTAACTCCATCATTTAGGTCCTAAAGGCTGGGAGGTGGAGGCCATTGCGTTACTCTCAAGTGGATAGTCCTAAGGGAATAATCATACGGACCCATGATAATGTGGTTCCAAGGAGAGCTTTTGCTAAGAAATCCAGCATCCTGACGTGTGCTGCAGGCAGACATTTGAAAAAAGAAAAGCATATGAAATAATTATGAATAAAACATTATCAAATAGAAGAAAATGTACATGAATGCGTTCTAAGACCAAATGGTATTTTTGTTTTTGTTTTTGCCTTTGCATGTCCTCTTACTTGATATAAGAACTGAGGAAAGTTATTTTTCTGAGATCCGAGAAACAAAAATGTCAGATTATGCTTCCCTATTGGAAAATGCATTCAATAAATTTTCTTTACTTGGCAATTCTCTTTACCTGGCACCTTTAGGGCAAAGCACTTCCCTGCACTAAAATGTGACGGGCAACAAGAACTGCTCTCTACGTTCTCTCTGACTGGATATAAATTCTTCCTGCAGATACAGAAAGAGTCTCCATTTAAAATAACAATTCTCCCTGGCAGAGCACTGGCAGCTACGAGAGCGCATCTATGCAAAAGATGTGTTTATTTTCAGAGGGCCAGAGAAGGCTTCCTGTGGTTCATGTAAGCGTGTCTTTTAGCTTCTCCAAGCATATGAGCAGTTCCTAGGTGCTCCTGGGCTACGTTCCTTTGGTTTCCACAAAGTACAATTTTAACTGGACTGCATGTCTGTGATTTTCGGGGAATGACACAGGAGCGCCTGAAAAGGTGCCACTGCTAATGTGTTTCAGTTTTTGAGGTGAAAACTCAGGCCAATTCCTTGTCTCTGTGGCCTCAGGAAACCAAAGGGAAATAGATAACAAACAACTTAGTAAGCAGTTTTGAATCTATTCCACATGTAGTTGCTATTCTAATTGCGGGAAACATTTTTAAATGCCCAAAGTGACATTATAGGAAATTCTGCTGAATCCTCCTGAATTCAGAAAGTTGAGACTTCTTTTATTTCACCTGTCGCCAGTTGTTCTAATATTCCTCTAAGAGCTTCCAGGTACATTTTGACAACTGTATATTGTAATGTCTCTTGTATCATTATTTTGCCATGTGCTAAATTGTGGGCAGAGGGAGGGTACATTACCAGTTTTGACTCTCAAGTATTAGAATATAACAGCTATTAATATCCCTCTAATTACTAGAGTGGGGGAAAAACTGCACTTTAGGTAATATAAGTTAATATAATTAGTCTTCAGATAATCAAGTTAAATTTTACTAGTGATACAAAGTATAATTTTTATTTGTTTCGTTTCAGAGAGATGCTTCTATGGAAACAGATATCATCTTTGCCTTATCACTTTTACTTTAGCAATTCTGTTGGGAAATATACATATGCATATACACACAGACTTACATATATATATATTACATGGAGAATTTTATTTTAACACAAATTCCCATTAAAGAACATTTGGCCGGGCTTTGTGGGTCATGCCTGTAATCCCAGCACTTCGGGAGGCTGAGGCAGGTGGATCACCTGAGGTCGGGAGTCTGAGACCAGCCTGGCCAACACGGCTTCAAGGCCTACATAAAATTTGCTTTTAAAAAAACTTTCAAAATATTATAGTCTCTGTTTTTATGAAGTAACCTTTTTATTTATCTGGTTTGATAATAAAACATACTAATTGAACACTAGGTATCATACGCTTGAAATATAGCATTCTAATATTTATCTTTTACTATTTATTAATACTTAGTGAATCTTGTACAGTCAGCCCCCAAGGGACAAATTTATTTAATTCCAAAAGTTAACTTGTAAATGTCTTTCAAATTTGTAATGATTTTTTCCACAGAAACAAGACTTTAATAGTAGTTTGGTTCCAAGTCTAGCCCATAGAAATCAAGTCTGTCATCATGTAGCTGAGGTAAAATCCACACTGCTTTGGCTGTCCTTTCGTCCCAAGAAATGGAAAACAATGACATACGAGGCGAGTAAAAAGTGAGACGAGTGGATAAGGAACTCACAGAAGGAAGATGTGAGGAGAAGCATCATTTCCTTTTCTCCTGTTCAGAGCTTGAGTTGTCCCTCCTCTGTGGGTAAAGAACCCAAGACCCAGGCCTCGACCCAGAAACCTTTGGTCCCCAGTACCCCCAAACTCTATAGCTCCCTGGTCCAAGTCTACACAAATCCACAAAGTTTTTAGTACTCCAATCAACCACTTCTCATTCATCTTCCCAGCCCTCTAATCAGATTCCAATTGATTTAACTAGATGTTAGGAGGATGAGCAGTAAAGAAAAATGAGAGGCAATGAAAACGTCACCTTTCCAGGTAGGCCCTTCTTTGGTTTTAAATAAGGCAGTTCAGTAATTCAGTGCATGGTCTGTACAACATGCATATCTAACCCATACAGAACACTGGTTAGTGGCAGCATTACTAGGGACCGACCGTCATCACCACCACCACACACAATCCTGCAACAGGAGTCTACCTATAACAAGGAACAGGAAATCCCTTATAAGGGGACCTGAGACGGGAACAATATATGTTGATGTCTGGGAGTTAGGACCACAGAAGATATTGCTGAATTTTCTGTGACATTTGTCCGGCTGCCTGAGACCCTCAACACTGTGTATGCTGCACATGCAGGAGAGCCTTCTATATTGAGCAGAAGGTAAATACACTTGCTGAGTGTCATTCTATGGTTTCAGCTTATTAGGAAGGATGAAAGACTCGAAATGACAATAAAAAAAATAGAACCCAACAAGAAATCTAGAAGAAAAAAATGTTGCTGCAGAACCAGAGAAAATTTGAATCCGATATCAAGAAGGTTAAAAGACATTTTAGACTGGTGGGGTAATGTACTCTATATCATCTACTTCCATGGATGATGACTAGTGAATTCCTATAAGGGTATTGACAACCTCCCTCTCATTCCATACAGGAGAAAAAGGATTTTCAGGATAGTCACATTGGAACAGTTTTATCATCTTTTCCAAGAGGCAGAGGAGAGAGGGTATAGTTGGCTCCCTGCCAAGGCATTCATGAGTTCATATTTCGATGTTATGAAACTAAAGGGAATGAACGGTTTTCCTGGGATAAAATGTGTGGAAAGATTCCACTGTCTTCTGTGATTATATGTGATAATCAATGCTGTCTTTAGGAGATACAGTCACTGTCCCTCTAGAGGGATGAAGACAAAGAAGGAAGCTGAAGGGCACAAGCATACAGGTGGTAGAAGTATGATATCTGCTGCCAGTTTTAGCCGATAACACAAGGAGGCTTTGGGAAATATGTAGGTGGTACAAAAGAGAATCTGCTTTTCCACAACATGGTTCTTGATAGTAGAAAGAGCGTCTTCTGCAAAGGGAGAAGTGGCTCTTTGAAGACTGGCAGCAATGCACAGGGCCAAAAATACCAAGGCCAAGCAAACTTAAATTTCAAGCCAAAAAGGCGCAAAATCTAAATAATGCTTTTGAATCCAGTATTAGACTATATCACTAGGTATTACTTGAAGAATATTAAATTGTAAATAAGTTAGCCAGGATTTTGCAGAAGAAAACACAAGAAAGATGGGCAGGAAAGGACCAATGTGTTTGTCCCGTATGTTCATATATAACAATTATCAGAGTGAGAATAATACAATGGGCCGGGCACGGTGGCTCACGTCTGTAATCCCGCCACTTTGGGAGGCTGAGGCAGGTGGATCACTTGAGGTCAGGAGTTTGAGAACAGCCTGATCAACAGGGAGAAACCCCGACTCTACTAAAAATACAAAATAAGGCAGGTGTGGTGGGGCATGCCTGTAATCCCAGCTACTTGGGAGGCTAAGGCAGGAGAATCACTTGAATCCGGGAAGCGGAGGTTGTGGTGAGCCAAGATCACGCCATTGCACTCCAGCCCAGGCAACAAGAGTGAAACTCCATCTCAAAAAAAAAAAAAAAAAAGAATAATACAGTGAATGTGTAACTTTAATACAAAAAGCTAAATATGATCCTTGACTTATATAGAGTCTTTGTCAGGTGTGGGCCTCTTCCCTGGTAGTCCTTCCCAAAACATATGTGATCCTTCCTAGTTTCCTTATTTCCAATCTGTTATAGACCAGGACTTTGGTACAATGCAAGAAGACTAAATTTTAAAAAGATTATAAAAGATACACAGTATTGAATCCTCAGTTTATAAAAGATTATAAAAAGATATACAAATTGAATCCTCAGTTTTTATTGTTAGATTTAACATACAGATAATTATTTTTGTTAATTGCTTTAAAAGTTCCTACATTTTCGCTCTCCATTTCTGCACTTATATTTCTGCAAACCAATCATAAAGTGCTCACAGACATACACTGCTCTATGAGTAACATTTTAGGTGGCCCCAAAGGAGTTTATCACAGGGATGTGGCTTTAGTACTCTATATCCAGGAAGAATGGATATGAACGGCCCCAATGAGGGCATATGCTAGAATACATGTACGTTAGGTTAAAAGGAGAATAAAGCTAAAGTGGTACTGTTTCAGAAAAGGAATGACTACCCTCCCTAGGCCTTCCTAATGCAAATTACAAAAGTAGTACAGAGGCAAGTTAAATGATTGAGAGGAAACTTTTCTCCTAAACATCTGCCAGAAGTCTCTTTCAAATGAAGACCCTCTGATAAGTTCTTGACCTACCTTCTGCCACTTGCATTCCTTTAGAAGGTTGAGAGATCAATTTGGAGAATTTTTACATGAATTTAATTTTGAATGAGGAGTGAGATTTGGTTAGTGAATTAAAAGTGATGAGCAACTCGGAAGGAAATGGCATGTCATCTTAGAGCTTGTTATTTTCACAGGAAACTAAATCTGGACAGAGGCAGTTATCCTAGAGTTTAGGAAAACAGTCATCAAAATAGAGAAAATGGAGAGATGATTTCATGACTAAATAATTTTAAAAGGAAAATAAGACTATTTTTAAAATTCAGACAAAATAATCACAGATTATGCCAAAAAGATATAACATGAAAGGGACATTCTTTTCCTCTTTTTAAAGCTATTGAATGCAGAATATAAAAGAACATATATCCAAAATGGAAGGGTGAAAACATGATGGGTAACGAATATAAAAAGTGCCGTAAGAATATTGTCAGGAGGGTTAAAGCTTGACTTTAGGCTGAAAAACTGCCAAGGACAACAGAAAGCTATTTTAAGCTCTGT
Source organism: Chlorocebus sabaeus (assembly GCF_047675955.1). Classification (NCBI taxonomy): domain Eukaryota; kingdom Metazoa; phylum Chordata; class Mammalia; order Primates; family Cercopithecidae; genus Chlorocebus; species Chlorocebus sabaeus. The sequence goes on along the minus strand of NC_132917.1, from coordinate 58,798,294 downwards.
TTGTGAAGAAGAACAAAGGGATAGGTACATTGATTGGGGCACACAGCAAAATGTTAACAGATGTCACAGAGAAAACAGAACTATTCAACTCCTATTTTGATTCTATGGTCTCTATCAGGAAGAATGATCTTCAAACCCGAGAGGGCAAAGCAAACAGAGTTAAGAATGAACTGAGGCCCAAGATAAGTCAAGACATACTAAAGTATAACCTAGTTGCTTCAGATGAGTTCAAGGCTCCAGGCCAGACAAATTATCTCTCAGGTTACTGAAAGAACTGAAAAAATGGTCCAGATGGGATTGTGGAAACCCTCCCAGTAATTTTTTAGAATCACAGTCTAATTATGATTGATCAGGGATTAGTGTGGGCTATAGAAAAAAAGCTTTCGATTTTTCAAAATCAAACAACTATCCAGAACATATCCCTAGCAAAATTCTGGACGGATTTTCACAAGCATGGGTTGTCTGTGCTAAGAGAAAGAAGTGGCAATCACCTTAAGTGAGCAAAGGTCTACTCAGGATTACACCAATTTCTCTCTCCTCCCCATCTCTCCCAACCTCACTCCCTTTCTTCATTTCTTTCTCTTTTTTTTTCTTTTGCTCCCTTTCTGTTTTATAGAATGACTAGCCAAATAGTTGGGAGAATGGCTGTCAGTTTCATCAAGATATTTAATATATTATTGCATAACACATTGGTGGTGGACCAAAAAAAAAAGAGGGGGCTTATGTAATTAGGGTGACTCAAACTTGGTTAAATAAATGTTCCCAAAGAACACTTGTTAATTAATCGGGGGCAATCTGGAGAGTTCGCTAGTGTTTTGTGCCCTTTCAACTTTATTTTACTCCTTTGTTCTTTTCTTTGCTCTTTCTCTTTTTGTACATAGCTTTACTCTGGGACTTGCATATTTCAAGAGAGTATATGCTCTAGTGTTTGTCTCAGTCAGACTCCACAAATAAGTATGTGGTGCCCACTCTGTATGAATCAGATGGGCCCTGGCAATGAGGGCTTGGGAGGAGTCAGGTCATAGCAAAACTTAACGCCAAATGGAGAAGTAACAGCAGACACACATTCTCTCTCTCTTTCTCTCATACACACACACGGTGTAGACATTTTATGAAGAATATGTATTATTAAAAATTATTAATAACAAAATATGAAGTTCTAGTGCTTCAAGTTCCCTTGCTACTTAATTTTTCATATGTATTATTACCTGACTTATTTCTAACTTTCAATGTTCTCTTTCTCTCTACTTTAATTTTTCCTCTACACATTCAACAGATGTGCTTCATTTTATGGATGAAATGAATTTCTGTAAAGTCGTGTGATCTTTTTCTCAGTAAATGAAATATTACATTAAAGATACTAGGAAAGTTTCCTTTTAAAGGAACCTTATGCCAAATTGCTGTGTAAAGCAAATAATGACCCTATAACCAATCTCTCTCTAAATCTAGATTTCCATATATCAGGTCTGACTTAAAAAAAGATACATCTGTACTTTATTTTTACATCCGTCTGCTAGCTGTACTGTAACATAATAGTATGCCAATTTGAAATACCATAATTTTTACACTTTTTCAGTTCTCACAATGCAATCTTACAAAATGTATTATTTTCCATATCATACTCATTGCTTTCTTTTCCTTAGTAGAACTTTAGACTTGTTTTTTTCCGTGCTGAGGTTGCAGAGGTTGGCAGAAAGCTACACAGTCACAGGCATCCTATATAGAGCAATTGTAATGTGCTGTGTCTGGTGTGAAGTACTTTATATGCATTCTTGCATTTAATTTTTAAAACAGACTTCTGAGATATGAACAATTATCTTGACCATTTTACACATTAGAAAACTGAGGCTCAGAGAAGTTGAACTTCTACATGTGTTCAAGTTGTACTCCAATTCACATCAGTCGACTTTAATTTTTTCCAGTTTTACTGAGGTATAGTTGGCAAATAAAAATTGTATACACTTAAGACACACAATATGATGTTTTGATATATGTGTACATTATTAAATGATTACCACAAAAAGGCTAATTAATATATCCATCATCTTGTATAGTTACTTTTGTTTGTGTGTGGTGAGAACACATACCCATGCACACACACATACATACACACATCACATTTTCTTTATCCGTTCATCTGTCCATGGATACTTAAGTTTCCATACCTTGGCTATTTTGAGTAATGCTGCAGTGAACATGGGAGTCCAGATATCTCTTAGAGATGCTGATTTCATTTCCTTTGGATATAAACCCAGAAGTGAGATTGTTTGATCATACATAGAGTTGTGTTTCTTGTTAACGGCTGTATCAATTTACCTTCCTACCAACAGTGTGAAACTGTTTCCTTTACTCCATTTCCCCACCAACACTTGTTATCTTTTATCTTTTTGATCATCACCATTCTAACAGGTATGAGATATCTCACTGTGGTGTAGAGTTGCATTTTCCTGATGATGAGTGATGTTTACTTTTTTTTTTTCTTTTTTTTTTTTTTTTTGAGACAGAGTCTTGCTCTGTCACCAGGCTGGAGTATAGTGATGCGATCTCAGCTCACTGCAACTTCTATCTCCCGGGTTCAAGCAATTCTCCTGCCTCAGTTTCCCGAGTAGCTGAAACTACAGGTGAGCACCACCATGACCAGCTAATTTTTGTATTTTTAGTAGAGACAGGGTTTCACCATGTTGGCCAGGATGGTCTCGAATCTTGACCTCATGATCCACCCGCCTTGGCCTCCCAAAGTGCTGGGATTGCAGGCATGAGCCACCGTGCCTGGCCTGAGCATTTTTTTATATATCTGTAGGCCATTTGCATGTCTTCTTTTGAAAAGTGTCTGTTCAGCTTCTTTACCCATTTTTAAAATAGAGTATTTGTTTTCTTGCCACTGTGTTGAGTTTTTAAAATATTTTGGATATTGAGGCCTGGCATGGTGGCTCATGCCTGTATTCCCAGAACTTTGGGAGTCCAAGACAGGAGAAATGCTTGAGGCCAGGAGTTTGAAAACAGCCTGGGCAACACAGGGAGGCCCAATCTCCACAAAAAATAAAAATAAAAATAAATTAGCCAGGCGTAGTAGCATGCACCTGTAGCCCCAGCTACTCAGAAGGCTGAGATGGGAGTATCATTTGAACCCAGGAGCATAAGGTTGCAGTGAGCTATTATGGCACCACTGCACTTCAGCCTGGGTGACAGACCAAGACCATGTCTCTAAATACATGCATACATACAAACATACTTTGGACATTGACCCCTTATCAGACGTATAGTTTACAAATAGCTTTTCTCCTTGTCTCTTCACTCTGTTGATTATTTCTTTTGCTGTGCTGAAAATTTTCAGTTTGATTTAATCCCACTTATCTACTTTTGCTTTCTCTTGTTTTTGGGGTCATATGCAAAAACTCATTGTCCAAAGCAATGTCAAAAACTTTCTTCCTGCATTTTATTCTAGAGGTTTTTAAGTTTCAGGTCTTATACTTAAGTCTGTAATCTATTGTGAGTTGATTTTTGTATATAGTGTTGCACAAGGGTCTAATTTCATTCTACTGCATGTGGATATTCAGTTTTTCTAACACCGTTTATTAAAGTCTATCCTTTCCTCATCGTGGGCCCTTGTTGTCAGCCTAACTTTAGATCCAAATAGTAACTACTTTTCTACATACCCTCTTTTTATTGGTATAATGAACATTAAGAAAAATTGTGTTCTCACAATAAGTGATAAAACTTTTGGTGGAAGTTGGTGGTGAAAATAACATTTTCATGACAGTCAAACTAGATTCTAATAATCTTTCTGCTATCAGTTTCCAGGACAAGACAGTTGCTCAGGCCTCAGGTTTTCCATCTGTAAAATGTAATGATTGAGGCCTCCTCTGACAAAAACACTAAAGTTCTAAGGTCCTGGTAAGATAAGACATTGCACATACTGGATGCACTTTTAAAATTTAACGTTTTTTTCTGACTAGAAAGTTAAGTCCAGATTAACAATATTTGTATCACAAGGAAACCCTTTCACTGGCTAACTAAAAATTCAACAATTTTAAAAGAGAAAATGGACAGAACAATTAATTCTGCCTTTGTAGCTGCTATAGATCAGGCTGCTATAAATCTACAAATAGCATTGCTGTAAAACCAAAGATTCTTTTTTTATCCCTGAGAAAAATAAAGTAATACAGCTATAATCTAGGATCTAAGAGGGCAGATTCAGATCTTTACTGATCTGGCCAGATCACTGGTTTTGAAAAAGCATGAAGAGTTTCCAAGGTGAAGTTTTGACCCTGCCCCTGTCCATTGACTAAGTCAGACACCACTCACAACATGCACTTTGTCCCTAATACATCAGATCATAGGCCTTCTCAACTTTGTGAGAAATAACTTCCGATTACCTCTCTTTTGCGTCTTTTCTTTTATGATCAAGGTGACTTATAAACAACTGCAATAAAAATGATTTTTTTCATAAGCGTCTTCTCAATAATGTCTGTGAAAAAGCAGAGAGGCTCAAAGATACGTGACATTCACAGATTTTGCCCCTGAAGCCACAAAATCCACACGAGCAATTTCTTCATTTGACCAAAATGAATGGTCATCACAAAAACAAATGTAACTTTGGTATCCCTGATTTGGCTGAGACAGCTTAAGGGCTCAAACTTAATAGACTTTTTCTGACCGATTAGGATCTCAGCGCAGGCTGCATCATCCTGTCAGGGCCGATAGCCAAGTCCAAACCACAGGCACAAAGCTGCCCTTGATCCATGACCTTAGCAGACAAAATAACAGGCTGCCGAATGTCATCAGACTCTCAAGGAAAGAACTTTGAACACATCGTGCACTTTGCTTGGTGATCTTTTACGGAAGACAATTAAGAATAGGTTGATGCTTAAACAAAATGCCTAAGAGTAAAAGCACATTTCTATATTCCAAAGGCCCAAGAAAAGCTGTGTCTAAGAAGGGATTAACTGCTATCAGATGATATTACGACTGGATTAATGATGTTTCACATTCACTATACTTTTAAAAAAGAGAGGGGAAAAAAGAATAAAAATCTTTTAAGGAGCAGATAAGTGATTTCTATAAACCTTAAAAGCTAAAAGAAAACTCATTTTTAAAAAGAGAGTCGTTATAATAGTGTATTTATTCTAAATCCTTAATTAGGGTATTTTTTTCCCTTAAAAACAGCCTTACATTTCAGGTAAATTTCTGTTAACGTAGTCTGTGAAGTGTGAGAAGAGTGTGTGTGTGTGTGTGTGCGAAAGACACAGAGAGAGAGAGTGCGAGAGAGAGAGAGAGAAGAGAAGTGGTCTCTTGTCTCAATGTTTTATATTCTACCAGGTATTTTAAACCATTCTTATTGTAGACAATTGTTTTTGTAATAGATATACTAAAGGTGATCATTTTATTTTATTGCTAGACACTGCTGACTGAAATATTTCTCCAGATGAAAGTAATTACTATGACTATATTACTTTTCTAACCTGTTCTGTGTATTGTATCCAAGGTATTCACAGTATAAAATTCTGTTACCATGTTTTAAAAAAGTCATATGATGATGTGCTCTGACCTTACCTATATAAGGATGTATATTTATCCTTATAAAACTACACTGGTTTTTTGTTTGGTTGTTTTTTTGTTTTTTACTGAATGTATCCACATGCACAGAGGTTGCAGGAACACTCTAACCTTGGGTAGAAATATAAAGGTAAGAAATATTGAATAATGCAATAGCCAACATCAGTATTATATGCAAGGAAATGAAACAAATCATTTTATGTCAATAATAATAAATAAAAGCAATCCATATAATATTCTAAAAAGGAAGAAAGGATAGAAAAAAGGAAGGAAAGATAGAAAAAGAAAGAAAAGGAGAGAATAAGCAAAGAAGAAGGAACAGAGAGAGAGAGAGAGAAGAAAGAAGGAGAGATAAAGAGTAATCAACAAACCACAGCTGATATCAATAAATTCCACTTCACCAATAAATTTTTGTCAGGCCTTCCCTATTACTAATATTTACATATTTGAAATCATGTGTTACCTACCTTTACTCTAGAATTCACTCATGCAGATAGAACTGCACTGTATTTAGTGCTTTTATTTGGAAATATGATCAAAGAAAAACATTACTAAAAAATAATGTGTTAGCTTTTTGTTTTGACCAACTATTTAATCATCTGGCAAATTCTATAGAAGGTTTCATGTCCTAAAGTTGCAACCAGACAGAATAGCATCATTAGATCCAGAACCACAAACTACAGCAGCAGGGCATGTGAGGCGATGGTAGTTGAGTTTCATAATTGAGAAAAGAGATCTTCTTTTTCCCTTGATTTTTCTTCACATACTACAGTTTTCCTATCCTGCCACCTGCCACCCCATGACCCCACCCTGTGTCCATGAGGGTGTGGGTGTGTGTGTGTGTGTGCACGTGTGTGTTTTGAGAAAGTCATCCAGTTCTCCACAGGGATTTGGTATTGATCCCAGAAGAAGGTAGGAGACAGCAAATGTCAGCTACCAAGTTCAGAGAAAAGTCGTGCTTTCAGAGGCACATATCAGACATTTGTGGACCTGACCCGAACTTCTCTCATGACCTCCACTGAACCAGATTGTCACCTCTCAGGAGACAGACAGAAGCTTCCCACACCTGAGAGTCATAGTATGTTCTGATTTTTTCCTTTGCTTTTTTTTTTTTTTTTTCACTTTTTAATTTTACTTAACTGAAAGCACAGACGATATTGTCCTGGGTCAAATTCCTCAAAAGGTCTGGCTTGTTGGAGTCTTGCCAATGTTACTGCCAAGAATTCTAAGAGCCATATTTGCTGCTGGAAAAAAACGAAGATGTTAATCCACAAAGCAACTAATGGACACTCCAGGTCAGTCATTCGAAAGTCCTCAGTGCTCTCAGGGTGTGCGCTGTATCCCCAAAGTCCTAAAACCATGCTGGCAATTGATGGACGTGCATGGAATGCTCCTTCCGAACCCTCAGTCTTATAAGAAACAATGTTTAGTAGGTGATGCTAGCACACCAGGCTCCAGCATTTTATGAAATCTGCTTGCTTCTACACCAAAAACCATAGAAAGTGAACAACTTCACAATTGCTTCAATTTGTAAGAATTAAGACGCTAATTCACCTCAATCTAAAATAAAGCTTCTTCAAATCTGGTCACTCTCACTGCTGCATAACTCCTGCTAGTTGCAGAGTTCTGCACAGCTGCAGCGAGAAATGTGTTTGTTTATGTGCTTATGAGCGATTGGAGTTTGAGGCTTGAGAGGGAGATCTGGGCAGAGTAAGCGGCAGTGAGGCCCTCTTTGAAGCTTCAGGAATAGACAGAGCCTGTGAAGGAGTGTGAAGAGATAGGAGCCAATGGCTCAGGTTGAACCCATGGCATATCCTCTCCAGGCAGGAAGAAGGAGGGGGAGAAACGTGAAGCAGAAGTGGTGGCTTAGCAGGAGCAGTTCGTGTCTCAGAGGCTAAGGGTTGCCCTAAGGTTCCAGCATGGCAGTGCTGCAGACAGGTCAAAAGCATGGCCTGGAAAAGTGATCACTGGCCACTGGGACTAAGGCAAGGTCAGCTTCAGTGGCATGGCAGGCACAGAGATGAATGCAAGAAGGTTAGGGATAAACTGAATGTGAGAGTACAGAAGTGGTATATCACTCTTTGAGATGTTGGGAAGTGAAAAAGAGGAGTAATGTTCCCCAGAAGAGGCAGCAGGGTCAAGCAAGGGGCATGATTTAAAGTGCAAATTATTTGTACAGAAACACATTAAAAATCTATTTGTAGCCAGGATGGACTCCATATAAAGTGAAAAATAGTTGCATAACTATACATTAAATATTTTAAAATACTTATAAGTCATAAAGCATTATGATATGAATACGATAGAAAAATTTAGTGAAGCAAAGGATGCTGCTTTTGAAGTTTCCATACTTCTCTCATTTATCCTTCCAAGGTCCTAGGAAGATCTATTTTTATTTCTATTTTAAGGATGAGGGTAAATAATCTGCCCTGGGGTACAATTAGTTAGTGGTGGGGGTGGGGCCTGTGTCTTCTGATGCTTGCTGGTCCCCTTTTTTCCTTCTATATACTTCAGTAGAAGAAAGAATGACTGAAACTTACTTTTGTATCAGTAAGTTTGATCAAAACAGCTGATGTTTTATGTAAACAGATTTTTCTATGAGTAAACCCACAACAGCACATCTTAGCTTTATCTGAAGAGTGTTAAACTACCACCAGCAAGCTCAGAATAACTTCCCCTTATTCCAACTGCAAAATTTGTGCCATTCCCCTATCTATCTAACACAAACAAAAGCAGGAAAGAAAGAGTATACCTATTGCCCACTCCAATATTTATCTTCTATGTGACATACATAAAGACAATTAATTTTCAAAGATATCAGTCTTTCCTACACATCTTAAGATTGACATACACATTTCAGGTTTGCCAGCATAATTATATCAACTTTTTTTGTGCCAAAAAAGTAAGATTTTTATAAAGGATAATTAAGCAAGCTAATATAGCAATAAGTGGAATACACAATAAGAATATGTACTAAAATATCTGCTTTATGCAATACAGAACTGGTGTTTCAGGAGATTAACAATTATGATTGCCAGTCCTCTTCTGATTCTATAACACTCCACACAATCTTTTTTAAATTACTTTATTAACCTTTCCTCCTAGCACAGAAGTGCCCGATTATAGATAATATTTCAAAATCATCTGAGGTATAAGTGTGTTTGATTTGCTCGGTAATTATTTGTCTACTTTATTACATTGGCCAAGCACACAAGTTCCTTTGACCAGCTTTATTTCAAGTCCAGTTAAGAACAGGGTCATATCATTTTGTGGATCACTCCCTTTGGGCCCAATGTACATGAAATTTTCATATTGAAGACAGGGACGGTGCATAGAAACAGTACCTTTTAAACATGGAGAAATAATTTGCTGCCCTGTCATTAAAGGTTTAAGGCCCCAGACTTAATGGGTAGAACGTTGTTCACAAGTGAAAGGAAGGTGTTTACTCCTCGCATGACTGGGATACAGGGCATTTAAATCTGAGCATGCAAATGTCTATTGATGAAGTCTAAAAGCTTATCACTCCCACCCCTCTGGAGGCCTTACCCAGGGTCTTTATAATCTGTCCCTCATCATTCATACTACCCAGGACAACACTTCTATTTTAATCTGGATCATGAATGCATATCTGGCATGTATTTTGACTCACAGAGGATAGAAAGGAATGGGGAGGGGAAAACCACAAGGGGAGATCACAGACCTTCTCCTTGTAACAGGGATCTGGAGAGAAGAGGTAACGTCTGAAAATCACACTGGGTTTTGCAGAGGGAAAGTTTGCCTGTTCCAACTTTACAACTCAGGGGCAAATGAAACTGATACTTATGTGTTCTTAAAGATGAAAATGTAATGAGATGAAACACGGTGCACTGCTTATTCTTTAGGGCCACCACCTGGATAAAAGCACAAAGCCGGAGGACTCTGTTTATTGTCCACAATCAACAAATCCTGAAATTTCCATATGTAGCAGGATTCGAGGGTTCTGTTAGTAATACAGGATATGGCTGGTCAGCTCAGTCACCCATGGAATTACAGTGTCGGGCATGGATGCCAGTATTTTAGACCCAAACCGAGCATAAAAAACACAAAGTAAAATTCAGTGTCAGCACAAAGTTGACAGCGAATGATTATAACAGCTTCGAAGCTTGAAAAAGAGTGTAAATAACTAGGATCCCCTGCGGGCTCACTCAGCCTGCATACATAACAACCGTGATGGACAGCCTCCGTGGTAAAGTCGCGGGAAACGAGACACTGGAAAGATGCAAAAATTCCGCCAGCAAAGAGCCTTAACTGTCACCTTCCTGACTAAATCAGCTACTTTCATATAGGGAGAGAAACAGTGCAATAGGGACGCCTTTGGAGGGCCAATTGCCCTTTGCCTAGGAAGCAGGAATGTTAATTATCAGTTCTTCTGTGGTTATCAAGGTGCTGCAAACCCACCAGCGTTTGCACTTTGCGAACACTCCTCTCTCTGATCTTTAATCCTTAGTGCTTTTAGTCCACAAAAGATTGTTATTCGGCACAACTGTGCTCATTTATAGAATGTAAAAATAAAGGCAAAAAAAAAAAAAAAAAAAGAGAACTATCTCCCATCCCCAATTGAACTGTTAACTTCATGGATTGCTTTAACTGGCAATTTAATTTTCTTTTCATTTTATACGCATATGAACGCAAACATGCACACATGCATACCTTCATCAGGCAACAAACGGTTTCAAACCCTGAAAAACAAGTGCATCATGGCATGTGGCCTTCAGCCTGGTATGACACATATCAGCTTTGTGAGTATAGAGCTTCATCGTCACTTGTACAGTACTTACAGACTCAAAGGAGAAAAGAAAGCAGCTGAGGTCTTCTGCACACACCTAGCTAACACTCCACAGGTTTGTAATTCATTTACAAGATAATTAATCAATTAGCAAATGATCCCTTTCCCCTCTGTTATTTATGCTGAATAAGAATTGCATCTCCAAATGAAATGGCAGACCACTTGTATTGAAACTTTGCCCTTCAAACACATTGGTCTTATTTATCTGAATTGAGCAGATGCTTTGCAATGCCAGCCCATTGTAACTGGACTGTTTGCTATTAGAACCTGAGTAAGATTTAAGCTAAACAGAAGAGCATAAATATGACATCTTATAGACATTCATGATGATCAACTGTGCTGTATCATCGCCAGCCATTGCTACTTATTCACATAGGAAAAGAGGGAGGAAATACACTTGACATTGCTAAAAGGGGAACTATAGTCCCTGGAAGGACAGGTGAAGATGGGGCTTACACAGTTATTGGCTCTAGAGTGCAACTCTGGGGTCTTAAAATGCAACTAAATTGCTAAGATGTATATATCCTGTTTATAGGCTCAACAATTCTTACTTCTTTCAGAGCTCCATATCATACTTGGCACCTCTTTGGAAAAGCAAAGATATCAGGCAGTTTCTTCTTAGGGACCAGGGTATTTATCAGATCTCCCAGATAACCATCACTAAGGGGAAGGTCTGACAAGAATACAAATCCTATCAGATCACACTCCTTTGTGAGACTGGTCAAAAGAAGACATGGCTGTATATATGCATCCCCTTTACATCTCTGCGCCTAGAGTGACTGCACCGTAAAATATGAAAGTTGAACGAGGTGATTTTTTTGGTTCCTGGTACAGCTACATTACTAGGAATCTCTGCATTTTTCTATATTAACAGCACTCTTAGGTGAGATAACAGAAAACTCTTTCACTCTAGGCAGGGGAGGGGTCTAAAATATTTCAGAAGAAAAGAGGAAGGTCCCCAGAATTATGCAGACACTTAAGCAGCCAAGTGAGCAGAGTCTGTTTCTGCTGCTGGGTTTTTAAGTCAACAATTATGTATTAAATTACATCTTGTACACAGAACAACAAAGGCATTTTTGGTCCATTTTTACAGGTGAGAAAATGGGTCAGCTATGTAAGACTGAACCTCAGGTGCTCAGACGACAGAAAAATCCCATCACCTATTCCGTTCCTGGGGGACTTCTGGGATGGGCTCAGAGCCTTGTGTAGTCACTTGCCAGGGCTTTAATAATAAAGCAGCTCCAAGGAAAACCTTCCCTGACCCTTTACTCTGTTGAGAAAGGACTTAAGGATAAAAAGCATAAGAATGTTTTAAAAAAAAAAAAAAAAAAAAAAAAAACCTGTGAAACTTAGTAAATGAGAAAATTAGAGAAAGATCATTATAATATGAATGAATATCCCTAAAAACAAACAAATTAAGCCCAAACTTTACTATTCTCTTGTCTTTTTCGAAAACAGAAACAAAAAAAAAAAAGAAAAAGAAAAAATGAAACAATGGCCAAATGTGTATAGAAGCAAACTCTACTTGTTAGCTATGCTGAGCAAAGCTGGATTTGTTCATGCACAGGAATAGAAAGCACAACAGTGAATCTTGGAGGCATTATTTCTTAGCAAAATTAGCATAACCCAGCACATCAGAGTATTAAAATTTAAAAAGGATTTCAAACTGTCCTAGTATCATCAGCAGAGTCATGTCACAGATTTTTTTTATTGGTTCGGCAGGCTAGGTGTAATTGTATCAATATTTTAATGCTTGATGCATATTGCCTGTGATACATTGCTTGCATAAATAAAAAGCACCAATATCCAATTGCCAATGAAATAATCACATACTCTAGATCTTTATTAGATCATGCATTATTTAATTACAATAATCAGAGTCCTTTGGAAGGTAAAACAAGATTAAAAAGGTTTTGTTTTATTGGATCTATATATTTGATTTAAACTTTACATGTTAGCTTTACATTAAGAATTTATAAGGCATCAGTTCAAATGGTGCTATTATAAGAGTTTATTTCTTTTATAATTAGTACAGTACTCTTAAAGTACTCTGACTATGAGAGATAATATTTCAGTATTTTAATGAGCTTTTTAAGTGTAATTGATGTAACAATCATTGAATTACACATTTCTACCTGAAGAATAATGAAGGAAGCATTTTAATGAGAAATTTAATCATTATTAGCAAATGATCTACTAAACTGCCATTTGCTGACATTTAAAAGCTTAATAGCAGAAAACTGTATTTTCCTACATCTGCATCAACATCGATGGCGATTACTTTTCTATTACTCTGATTTCCCAGGTTAACTTTCTACCGTCACTAATTTATTTATAAATTTAAGAAAACTTTCTTTAACCCACAGTTGTCAGCTCCTTCCAGAAAGTGTGGGGCTTGACACTTAGAGGGATAATTTAAATAAATTAGCCCCTTTTCCAGCCTTCAGCAGTTTTCGGCATAAAAGGGCTCTTTCTTGTGAGTATTCATGCTTGCATCAGCTTGATTTTGATGAATGCCCTGCGAATTCCCTGATAGTACCTCAGACAGAGAGATCTTAGACCAACGTCAACAAGGGTTTTTAAAGCTCCCTCATTTCAAGAACACATCAGCATTTAGAGGCTGATAGACATGAGTAAGAGAGCCTACTATGCAGCTTTTGTCGGTTTCTGGGGTTGAGTTTTGCTGCTGGGTTTAGAGGAATCTCTATGCCATGGGAAGAGAGGGTAGAATGGAGACATCACAGTGAAGTCCATAACAACATGTTTTGGGGGTATAAAAAGAACCACAAGATAATACTAGGTAGGCAGGATTTACATAACCCATTGTAGACGTGGAGAGTAATGAGGCAAGCTCAGTCTTCTGACTGAGCATTGGACAATGCAACGCTGAAGTCAGTACACAGGCTGGCATAGGCATGATACCTGGAGCAAGGACTAATACATAGGACCTTGCCTGCATTTTCCATGATCTGGCCATAACGGATAGTCATTTATAGGGCTCCTTACATGGAGTGCCAATCCAACGGTGTGCTTTGTATGATGTGAATTGTCAATCTAGAGGACAGAAAGTGGTTTAGATAGAAACACACTATTATGTATCCAACACACAGTGAGATCTTTTTGTTTTTTAAGTTTGAGTTTTCATTTAGCGTTATGGTGTGAGTAGGCAGGAGTGAGGAAAGAGAAAATGCCAGCATGTGACTCACACCCGCCTGCTGAGGGTCCCCTAAAGTCCTTGTCAGTCCAGAGATGCTGGGTTTGGCCCAGGTGCCAACTTCTTCCATCACAGAATTCTCACAGCCCTTTATTTTTTCCTCTCTCTTAAAGACTTTACCCTTTTTCACTTTGCATGCCCTCAAAAAAATTTTCAGAATTAAAAAAAAAATCATGTTTTATGTTCCTCATTACTGCGGGAGCCTGATTCTGTGGCTGCCTCTCCATAGCATATTGCCAACAGCGTGGTAGAGACTCAGCCCTGACAGTTTGTGCTGGGCACCATGTCTGTGTATGCAATGTGCAGTTTTCCTATTGCATGCAAATAAGCAGATAATGATAAAATTAGTAAATGTCCTGCAAAGGGTTAGAGTACTCAAGGAAACATTGACAAAACATCTTTCAAGTGAAGGACAGAGCTGAGAAGTAATAGCTTACTTGGTTTTTGTGGGGTTTTTTGGGTGATAGTGACGCGGCATGTGATTGTTGATATTGTTTATTATGGAGGATACAAATGCCAAAACTCAAAAGAACAAGGTTGACATAATGTATTGGACTGTATTTCAAAGTTTATTCATAAATCACTTCTGGTCCTACACTGAAAAGCAAAATTGCAAGATAGCACTCATAATGTGGATCTGTTTTTCTCATTACATGACAGTTACCTGTAAAAATGGTTCATGTGTCATATCCAGAAAGGATATAGAGGATGGCACTGAGATTTATACGCGAATCTTTGGGTATCACTTGTTTATAAACACGATGTATACTTATAGCGATACAATGTATTTTTTAATCAATATTGAGTTGTAATTTTGATTTAAATAAGCATTTTTCCCCAGAACCCCAATATCAGAGGGAAATAAAAATGCAACATCAAGAAACACATAAGGGTATGTCTGACTGAAAATAGAGAGTATTTTCAGAGCAGTTGAGTCAAGGTTAGCCATCAGAAATGATTACCAAATTAATATTAGAATGATACTCTTCCATTGTGGTAGTACAATAGAGCTAGGTACCCTGAATTGGTGGTGAGCCACCAAGTTTTTTATAATCATTATGCAGCTTTTTTTTGTTACGACTGAATTATAGTGATACCTGTCCCACAGACAATTTGAAGCTAGTCTCAGAATAAGAAGTAGAACTTTCTCCAAGATGGATAAATAAATAAATAATTATTGTTATTGTTATTATATGCAGCACTAAACCTATGCAAAATAAAAATGGAGTGTATTCTAAAACATGGAAGAACTTTGTCTCCTGAGAGCATAATGAAATGAGCCCAGGACAACACGTAGCCCTACTCACACAGCCACACAGTGATAAAGGCAACCACATGAGCTGTATAATGGTTGTGGATGCAAATTTAATTCCTTCAAGGGTGTCTCCAAATATTCTGGTATTCAAAAGTGTGCTATTAATGCAAAAAAGGCACATAGATGAAAGTAGGAGAAAATTAGAACAAAAATTATTTCAAATGAAAGGTGCTATTTGAACAAAAGCATCAGTATTCTTGTAAATATATAATGATTCTCTTTTTGGTTAATCACCTGAGCTTTATTCCAGTATACTGGAATCTCAAAGACTTGAACTCATCCTGTTAGCAAACCAGGTATAAACAAATGCTACTTTAAAAAATGCACTTCTGAAAGAATCCATCTAAAGGTTGGGGGAGTGTGAGATGAAAACCACTGAGAAGGTTAACGATGCCCCCTCAGGGCAGCGTCCTGTTGCTGCCAACAAAGATGGTCAGGGACAAGTTCTCCCAACAGCTGCTAGGGCCTGATCCCAATTCAGGAGATGCTACCAATCACATAAAAGCTTGTATGGAAGATCAGAAAGCACATTCAATGAGGAGAGTTTCCCCTTCTTTTGCTATCATTCAAGGAATGTTTTTTTTTTTTTCACCAAAGAATATAAAAGCCCACCCATGCAATCCCAGGTAAATATGAGTCCAATTAAGACTTTGGATCTATTCACTGGTGCATCATTCCAGCTTTGATAAAACAATTGAAACCTATACATATACATCTATTTACTTCCCACACATACACACAAACACACACACACACACACACACCTTAAATGCATGTGAATTTACTTCTTTTATAGGTAAAAGAACCATGACTCAGATTTTCCTGATTCCCTACTTTTCTTATTCTCTTTATCTGGTTACTGTTCCCTAATTTCTTTCTGGTGAAATTTGCTATCTCTCATTCTTTGCCTTTCCTTGTAGCTTTACCTCACCCTGGCTTCATGTGGCCTTGTGTCAGCTCATCATTCCATTATCCAGAGCGAAGAGGTCAGAAGAATGTGATGGTATGAGGTTGCCTGAAAACAAAATTACTTTCAATTTTATTTCTATCCAGGAGTCATTCTAGGAAATCGAGTAAGCATGTAAAAAATCAAAATTCTTTCCCAGATTTGGCAAACCTCAAAGTTGTGAGAGAACACCCCAGTGCCATCCAGTCCTGAATCTGGGAAAATACAGACATCTCTAAGGACTTGCTCAGCAGGCCCTCCTACATATAGGCTGTACCATTTCATTGCCACCTGAAATTCATTGTTAGTTAATCATTCCCAAGATACTGCCAGGTAAAGATGCTTGTTTGAACAGTAACAGAAGTTCCAGTTGAGCAAAAAATATGTTCACCTGAGAATTCAGACATATTCATGTATGTTCAAAAGACTGGTGGTGCAAGTTTCTTTCTGGTATATTTACATGAAAAATCGGGGTCCTCCTGGGGAAAAATTGACCTATGGAATAGACAGTTAAAGCAGAGATGCAGCCAGGCATGGTGGCTCGCACCTGTAATCCCAACAGTTTGGGAGGCCAAGGCATCCAGATAACCTGAGGTCAGGAGTTTGAGTCCAGACTGACCAACGTGATGAAACCCTATCTCTACTAAAAATACAAAAAATAAAAATAAATAAATAGCTGGGCATGGTGGCAGGTGCTTGTAATCTCAGCTACTTGGGAGGCTGAGGCAGGAGAATTGCTTGAACCTGGAGGCAGAGGTTGCAGTGAGCCGAGATCACACCATTGCACCCCAGCCTGGGTGATGGAGTGAGACAAAAAAAAAAAAAAAAAAAAAAAAAGCAGAGATGCACAAGAGCATAATAGAGTGAGCCCAGGACAACAAATGGCTCTACTCACATAATCATATGGTGATAAAGGCAACCACATGAATTGTATGACGGTTGTGGATGCAAATTTAATTCCTTCAAAGGGGCCTCCAAATATGCTGCTATTCAAAAGTGTGCCACTAATGCAAAAAAAGGGCCAATAGATGAAAATAAAAAGAAGAACAATAATTAGTTCAAATGAAAGGTGAGCAATATCAACGCAGAGGGTCCTCTTTTAAGGTGCCCTACTAGACCCCAGTATTACATGGCTATTTACCCAGATGGCCTCCAGTCGTTTGGGTATTTTCTGTAGTTCTGTGAATAAATTCTACTTTCTCCTATGTGTTTTCCATAGATTAGCTCAAAAGTTACTTCCTTTGAATCCTGGGGTGGTATGACTGCAACAGGAGAGTCAGCAAAAACAAAGAAGAGTTTCATAAAACTTCAATGAGTTATTCATAGTCCAACAAGTCAGCAGCAGTGGCAACAATAATAGCCAATGTTCTCAACCCAGATAACAACCAGATTCCCCTTTGGCAGAAGGCATGAAGCCCAGGTGTGAGTTGGCACCAACTGTCCAGGGAATGCCCTCAAGAGAGAAGGTACTCTTAGTATACATAGTTATACCCTAGATATTAGACATGGGGAGGATGGACGCCTTTGTCAATGGGCATGAGAAGTGTCATCTTTACAGGTACCATGGAATAGTCACCCTTTTGCAGTGGCAAGAGACATAATAATGGAGAAAAGGAGCAGGAGAAAGGAAAATGAAGACGTGCTCTTCTAAGAGGGCTAGTTCAAGAAGCGTAAAGTTAGCCGCTCCCTGGAAATTCCTAGCACCAGACATGTAAGGAAGCCTGAGAAGATCATAGAGCCCTCAGGAAAGCAATCCAGGAAAACAGCCTCAGTGTTTGTTTCTGTAGTTTTGATCTTCCTCTGGACAGTGAAGGCCTGGGAGTCCTGAGTTACATTATCTTGGAAAAGTCACATGCTTGGAAATATGTAGAAACATGACTCCCATAGCCCTGAAGTGAAAACATTCATTATGAACTAAAAAAAGTGCTCATTTCTTTTATCAAACCTGACATCCATTTCAATGTTAACAACCTAAAGCCTTTCAAAACATGGTATGAGGACTCAATACTGTCTTTTGTAATTGCTTAAACTTTTATTAAAAACGTTTGGTCCTAGGCTCTGCGGATCTGTCATACAAAAGTGAGCAACACATTTGAATGGCAAATGATCCTGCGAAATGTCAGGCCCAGGAATAATTTTGGAGCTACAGTTGATTAAAAAATCGACAAAAATAAGTACTGCATAAAAGCAGAAAAACTTCTCATCTAGTTCTCAAAATTTTCTACACGATTTTTGAAGGCTCAGATTTACTTTTTTTCCTTTATCTTTTAGTGCAAAGCCATGGGTCTCCTAAGAAGAACCTATGCCTATTTTTATGGTGTGACTTTTTATTACAGGTGCCTACCATGGAGGTTGTCCAAACACAGCTTTAAACCTAAGTGCTACAGAATGTAGCTGGGATTGCTGGGTAGGTTAATACTATCAGGACAGGCTCCTTAGAAGCTTGTCTTGAATACCCCATTTCTGCTAGAGGCCGCCAATTGATTTTTCCTAGCAAATACAGTGAGGTCACTGAGGTAGAAAAAGCTTCCGGTCCATCAGAATTCATCGAAACAGAAAATTCAAACTTTAGGTCCGGGGTCTTTGTTTCCAACAAGAAGCCCATAAGTGAGCAACAAGAATGTTAACTTGACATTGCTTCCGACCAAGAGGGAGTAAAAGTGACCACATTTAACTTATGCCTGAAAAAATAAAAAACAGATCATCACAGTGGTTTTCAAGACACTAGATAGCAGGCAACAAAGGGCAGTAGTTCCTAAGGGATGTGAAACAAGTGAGGTGAACTCAGCAATTGCCATTAAATACACTGCGAGAATTTCTGGGCTGCGGTACAGGGATGAGGAACCCGGGCAGAGCACAGCCCAATCCTTAGTTGACGAGACTGAGCTGAGAGTATAGGGAGACAAAGGCAGCTGACAGTTCACAAGACAGTGCCAGAGAGAAGAGGGCTGCCCAGAGAAGGGGCCTTGGGAATCTGCAGAGGCCCTCAGAGTACTTAAGCAGAGCAGTTATTAGAGGCCTGTGATGAAACTGCCTGAGGCCAGGGAAAGAAGTATCCAAAAGGATTAAAGAAAACAGTGCCAAGTGGCCACAGAGGGCTGAGAAGAGTGTTTGTTCCCATCAGCAAGGAAACGTCATAATTCACAGCGCACTGTGAACAGTACACAGGAGTTTCTTGCCTCACTACTGGGAAACAACTAGTGCTAGACCAAACACTGCTCTGGACTCAATTAAAAACCTTAAAAGTAAGACCTTCCAAAATTAAACCTACAGGTAACTTAGTTGTGTCCCAGAACAAAAGACAAAAATATTTATGTAAATGCAAAAATAATCAGCACCCAACAGGGTAAAATCACAGTTCCTGAGATTACCAGACATGTAAAGAATCAAGAAAAGAAAAGAAAAAAGAAAAGAAAGGAGAAAAGAAAAGACAACCAAAACCTTAAGGAGCAGAAAAATCAGTAATTAAAACCAACCCAAAATAGGCACAGATGTTAGTATTAGAAGATGAGGCCATTAGAACAAATATTATAACTCCATTTTATATATTCAAAAAGTTAAGAAAAGACATAAAAGATAAAAAAGATCAAAATCAAACTTATAGAGAACTAACCTGGATGGGATTAACAGAATATTAGTAATTGTAGAAGAAAAGATTAATGAATTTGAAGACAGCAATAAAAACCATCCAATACAAAAGAGCAGCCTGGGTGCAGGGGCTCATACTTACAATTCCAACACTTTGGGAGGCCGAGGTGGGAGGATTACTTGAGACCAAGAGTTTAAGAGCAGGCTGGGCAATGCAGCGAGACACCATCTCTACAAAAATAGAAATAAAAAATTAGCCAGGCATGGTGGAGCACACCTAGTCCTAGCTACACAGGAGACTGAGGCAAGAAAATCACTCAAGCCCAGGAGTTCAAAACAGCAGTGAGCTATGATCACACCACTCTAATCCAGCCTGGGTGACAAAGTGAAACCCTCCCTCTCTGTAAACAAAACAAAACAGAAACAAAAACAAAACCAAAAGCAAAAAATAAAAAAGAACAAAACAATAATTTTTAAAAACATCAGTGAGCTGAGGGACAGCTTAATGTTGCCTAATATACATGTAATTGATATCTTATAAGGAGAGGATGGAAGTGGAGAAAAAATTTGAAGAAATTATGCCTGAAATGTTTTCAAATTTGATGAAAACTATAAACTCCAAATTCAAGAATCTCAATGAGCTCAAGTACAGGAAACATAAAGAAAAACTACCCCCAACTGATCAAACCTGGTGAGAAAAGAAAGTTCTAAAAGTAGCCAAAGAAAGAGCCACAAGACACACAGAGGAAGACAGATGAGAGTTACAGCATATTGCTCTTCAGAAACAGTGCAAAGGAGAAGCCAGTGGAGCAACACATTTAAAGTACAGATAGAAAAAAAAAAAGTAACTAGTAAACTAGAATTCCATACCAGGGAACATATTTTTCTAATGTAAAGATGAAATAAAAATTGGTTTCAGATGTATAAAAGCTGAAAAATTCAGGACCAACAGGTTTGCATGACAAGAAATGTTAAGGAAACCTCATCAGGAGAAAAATAAATGACACCAAATGAAAATCTGAGTGTCTAACAAAAGATTGAAGAGCCTTGGAAATAGTAACAAATAGGCAAATAGTTAAGATGTTTTTGTTACGATTTAAATTTCTTTAAAGGATAACTGATTATTTCAACCAAATGATGACAATGTGGTGTGGGATTTATAATACATAATTATATCAGAAAAATGTATGAAGCAATAGCATAAAGAACGAGAGGAAAACACTAGAAGGATACTAATGCAAGGTTCTTATACTCTACCTGACATGGTACGGTAATACTTTATGTAGAATGTGATTAAAGGTATATATTATAAGCCCTAAAACAAACACTAAAAAGAAAGAAAACAAGAGTTATAACTAATAAGCCAATAAAGGATGCAAAAATGTAATAATAAATAATAGTATGTTTGGGTTTGTGTACTCACCCAAACCTCATGTCTAATTGTAATCCCCAATGTTGGAGATTGGCCTGTTAGGAGATGATTGGATCATGAGGGCAGATTTCCCTTTTGGTGTTGTTCTCCTGACAGTGAGTTACCACAAGATGTAGTTGTTTAAAAGTGTGTAGCACTTCCCACCTCTCGCTCTTCCTCCTGCCCTGGCCATGTGAAGATGTGCCTGCTTCCCCTTCCCCTTCTGCCATGATTGGAAATTCCCCGAGGCCTCCCCAGTCATGCTTCCTGTACAGCCTGTGGAACTGTTAGCCAATTAAACCTCTTTTCTTTATAAATTACCCAGTATCAGATATTTTTATAGCAGTGTGAAAATGAACACAAATAATCCAAATAATCACCCAGAAAAGTTTAAAAAAAAGAGTTAGAAAAAAGAAATGGAACAAATAGAAAACAGAAAGATAATAGACTTAGTTTTTTCCATACAGGTCAATAATCATATTAAATAAAAATGGTTTAAACACCTTGTGTTAGTCCAATCTCACACTGCTATGAAGAAGTGCCTGAGACTGGGTAATTTGTAAAGGAAAGAGGTTTAATGGACTCACAGTTCCATATGGCTGGGGAAGCCTCAGAAAACTTACAATCATCACAGAGGGGAAGCAGACACATCCTTCTTCACATGGTGGCAGGAGAGAGAGAAGTACAGAGTGAAGCGGGAAAAGACCCTTATAAAACCACCAGATCTCATGAAACCTCACTATCATGAGAATAGCATGAGGAAACTGGCCCCATGATCTAATCACCTCCCATGAGGTACCACCCTCAACATGTGGGGATTACAATTCAAGACGAGATTTTGGGTGGGGACACAGCCAAACCATATAATTCCACCCCTGGCCTCTCCCAAATCAGGTTCTCACATTTCAAAACACAATCATGCCTTACCAACAGTCCCTCAAAGTCTTGATTCATTCTTAAATTAACCCCAAAGTCCAAATCCAAAGTCTCATTTGGACAAGGCAAATCTATTCTGCCTATGACCCTGTAAAATCAAAAGCAAGTTAGCTACTTCCTAGATATAACGAAGGTACAGGCATTGAGTAAATACACCCACTTAAAATTGGAAACATTGGCCGGGCGCGGTGGCTCAAGCCTGTAATCCCAGCACTTTAGGAGGCCGAGACGGGCGGATCACGAGGTCAGGAGATCGAGACCATCCTGGCTAACCCGGTGAAACCCCGTCTCTACTAAAAAAATACAAAAAACTAGCTGGGCGAGGTGGCCGGCGCCTGTAGTCCCAGCTACTCGGGAGGCTGAGGCAGGAGAATGGCGTGAACCCGGGAGGCGGAGCTTGCAGTGAGCTGAGATCTGGCCACTGCACTCCAGCCTGGGTGACAGAGCGAGACTCCATCTCAAAAAAAAAAAAAAAAAAAAAAAAAAAATTGGAAACATTGGCCAAAACAAAGGTGCTACAGGACCGATGCAAGTCCAAAACCCAGCAGGATAGTCATTAAGTCTCAAAGTTACAAAATGATCTTCTTTGACTCTGTGTCTCACATCCAGGTCATGCTGATGCACTAGTGGGCTCCCACGGCCTCGGGCAACTCCGCCTCTGGGGCTTTGCAGGGTACAGTCCCCCTCTCAGCTGCTTTTATGGGCTGGCACTGAGTGTCTGCAGCTTTTCCAGGCACATGGTACAAGCCGTCAGTGGATCTACCATTCTGGGGTCTGGAGGATGGTGGCTCTTTTCTCACAGCTCCACTAGGCAGTACCCCAGTGGGGATTCTGTGTGGGGCTCTGACCCCACATTTCCCTTCCCCATTGCCCTAACAGAGGTTCTCTATGAGGGCTCCGCCCCTGTAGCAAACTTCTGCCTGGATATCCAGGTGTTTCCATACATCCTCTGAAATCTAGGCGAAGATTCCCAAACTTCAATTCTTGACTTCTGTGCACCTATAGGCCCAACACCACATGTAAGCCACCTAGGCTTGGGGTACTCCCTGAGACAACAGTCTGAGCTTCTTTTAGCCACACATTAGCTTCTTTTAACCACAGCTGGAATGCAAGGCACGAAGTCCCAAGACTGCACAAAGCAGCAAGGCAGTGGACTCAGCCCATGAAACCATTTTTTTTCCTGTTAGGCCTCTGGACTTCTGATGGGAGGGGCTGCTGTGAAGCCCTCTGACATGCCCTGGAGACATTTTCCCCATTGTCTTGGCAGTTAACATTTGGCTCCTTGGTACTTATACAAATTTCTGCAGCCAGCTTGAATTTCTCCTCGGAAAATGGGTTTTTCTTTTCTACCACATTGTCAGGCTGCAAATTTTCCAAATTTTTATGCTCTTTTGCCTCTTGAATGCTTTGGTGCTTACAAATTTCTTCTGCCAGATACCCTAAATCATCTCTCTCAAGTTCAAAGTTCTACAGATCTCTAGGGCAGGGGTAAAATGTTGCCAGCCTCTTTGCTAAAGTGTAGCAAGAGTCACCTTTGTTCCAGTTCCCAAGAAGTTTCTCAGCTCTGTCTGAGACCACCACAGCCTGGACTTTATTGTTCATATCACTATCAGCATTTTGGTCAAAGCCATTCAACAAGTCTCTAGGAAGTTCCAAACTTTCCCACGTCTTCCTGTCTTCTTCTGAGCCCTCTAAACTCTTCCAACCTGTGTCTGTTACCCAGGTCCAAAGTTGGTTCCACATTTTTGGGTATCTTTTTTTTTTTTTTTTTTTTTTTTTTGAGACAGTGTCTCGCTTTGTCACCCAGGCTGGAGTGCAGTGGCACATGGTCTCTGCTCACTGCAAGCTCCTCCTCCCAGGTTCACACCATTCTCCTGCCTCAGCCTCCTGAGTAGTAGGGACTACAGGCACCTGCCACCACACCTGGCTAATTTTTTGTACTTTTAGTAGAGACAGGGTTTCACCGTGTTAGCCAGGATGGTCTCGATCTCCTGACCTCGTGATCTACCTGCATTGGCCTCCCAAAGTGCTGGAATTGCAGGTGTGAGCCACCACACCCAGCCATTTTTGGGTATCTTTACAGCAGTGCTCCACTCTCTGAAGTACCAGCTTACTCTATTAGTATGTTCTCACACTGCTATGAAGAAAATATTTAAGACTGGTAATTTATAAAGGAAAGATTTTTTTTTAAATTATACTTTAAGTTCTAGGGTACATGTGCACAATGTGCAGGTTTGTTACATATGTATACATGTGCCATGTTGGTGTGCTGCACCATTAACTTGTCATTTACATTAGGTATATCTCCTAATGCTATCCCTTCCGCATTCCCCCTCCCCACAATAGGATCCAGTGTGTGATGATCCCTTTCCTGTGTCCAAGTGATCTCATTTTTCAATTCCCACCTATAAGTGAGAACATGCGGTATTTGGTTTTGTGTTCTTGCGATAGTTTGCTGAGAATGATGGTTTCCAGCTGCATACATGTCCCTACAAAGGACATGAACTCATCCTTTTTTATGGCTGCGTAGTATTCCATGGTGTATATGTGCCACATTTTCTTAATCCAGTCTGTCACCAATGGACATTTGGGTTGATTCCAAGTCTTTACTGTTGTAAATAGTGTCACAATAAACATACGTGTGCATGTGTCTTTATAGCAGCATGACTTATAATACTTTGGGTATATACCCAGTAATGGGATGGCTGGGTCAAATGGTATTTCTAGTTCTAGATCCTTGAGGAATCGCCACACTGTTTTCCACAATGGTTGAACTAGTTTATAGTCCCACCAACAGTGTAAAAGTGTTCCTATTTCTCCACATCCTCTCCAGCACCTGTTGTTTCCTGATTTTTTAAAGATTGCCATTCTAACTGGTGTGAGGTGGTATCTTATTGTGGTTTTGATTTGCATTTCTTTGATGTCGAGTGATGATGAGCAGTTTTTCATGTGTCTGTTGGTTGTATGAATGTCTTCTTTTGAGAAGTATCTGTTCATATCCTTTGCCCACTTTTTGATGGGGTTGTTTGTTTTCTCTTTTTGATGGGGTTGTAAATTTGATTGAGTTCTTTATAGGTTCTGGATATTAGCCCTTTGTCAGATGAGTAGATTGCAAAAATTTTCTCTCATTCTGTAGATTGCCTGTTCACTCTGATGGTAGTTTGTTTTGCTGTGCAGAAGCTCTTTAGTTTAATTAGATCCCATTTGTCAATTTTGGCTTTTGTTGCCATTGCTTTTGGTGTTTTAGACATGAAGTCCTTGCCCATGACTATGTCCTGAATGGTATTACCTAGGTTTTCTTCTAGGGTTTTTATGGTTTTAGGTCTAACATTAAGTCTCTAATCCATCTTGAATTAATTTTCATATAAGGAGTAAGGAAAGGATCCAGTTTCAGCTTTCTACTTGCGGCTAGCCAATTTTCCCAGCACTTATGGCTAGCCAATTTCCCCATTTATTAAATAGGGAAACCTTTCCCCATTTCTTGTTTTTCTCAGGTTTGTCAAAGATCAGATGGCTGTGGACGTGCGGTATTATTTTTCAGGGCTCTGTTCTGGCCCATTGGTCTATATGTCTGGTTTGGTACCAGTACCATGCTGTTTTGGTTACTGTAGCTTTGTAGTATACTTTGAAGTCAGGTAGTGTGATGCCTCCAGTTTTGTTCTTTTGGCTTAGGATTGTCTTGGCAATGCGGGGTCTTTTTTGGTTCCATATGAACTTTAAAGCAGTTTTTCCAATTCTGTGAAGAAAGTCATTGGTAGCTTATTGGGGATGGCATTGAATCTATAAATTACCTTGGGCAGTATGACCATTTTCACAATATTGATTCTTCCTATCCATGAGCATGGAATGTTCTTCCATTTGTTTGTGGCCTCTTTTATTTCACTGAGCAGTGGTTTGTAGTTCTCTTTGAAGAGATCCTTTACATCCCTTGTAAGTTGGATTCCTAGGTATTTTATTCTCTTTGAAGCAATTGTGAATGGGAATTCACTCATGATTTGGCTCTCTGTTTGTCTGTTATTGGTGTATAGGAATGCTTGTGATTTTTGTGCACTGATTTTGTATCCTGAGACTTTGCTGAAGTTGCTTATCAGCTTAAGGAGATTTTGGGCTGAGACAACAGGGTTTTCTAAGAATACAATCATGTCATCTGCAAACAGGGGCAAATTTGACTTCTTCTTTTCCTAACTGAATACCCTTTATTTATTTCTCTTGCCTGATTACCCTAGCCAGAACTTCCAACACTATGTTGAATAGGAGTGGTGAGAGAGGCATCCCTGTCTTGTGCCAGTTTTCAAAGGGAATGCTTCCAGTTTTTGCCCATTCAGTATGATATTGGCTGTGGGTTTGTCATAAATAGCTCTTATTATTTTGAGACACATTCCATCAATACCGAGTTTATTGAGAGTTTTTAGCATGAAGGGCTGTTGAATTCTGTCAAAGGCCTTTTCTGCATCTATTGAGATAATCATGTGGTTTTTGTTTTTGGTTCGGTTTATATGCAGGATTACATTTATTGATTTGCATATGTTGAACCAGCCTTGCATCCCAGGGATGAAGCCCACTTGATCATGGTGGATAAGCTTTTTGATGTGCTGCTGAATTCGGTTTGCCAGTATTTTATTGAGGATTTTTGCATCGATGTTCATCAGGGATATTGGTCTAAAATTCTCTTTTTTGTTGTTGTATCTCTGTCAGGCTTTGGTATCAGGATGATGATGGCCTCAAAAAATGAATTAGGGAGGATTCCCTCTTTTTCTAATGATTGGAATGGTTTCAGAAGGAATGGTACCAACTCCTCCTTGTACTTCTGGTAGAATTTGGCTATGAATCCATCTGGTCCTGGACTTTTTTTGGTTGGTAGGCTATTAATTATTGCCTCAATTTCAGAGGCTGCTATTGGTCTATTCAGGGATTCGACTTCTACCTGGTTTAGTCTTAGGAGAGCATAAGTGTCCAGGAAATTATCCATTTCTTCTAGGTTTTCTAGTTTATTTGTGTAGAGGTGTTTATAGTATTCTCTGATGGTAGTTTGTATTTCTCTGGAGTCACTGGTGATATCCCCTTTATCATTTTTTATTGCGTCTATTTGATTCCTCTCTCTTTTCTTCTTTATTACTCTTGCTAGTGGTCTATCAATTTTGTTGATCTTTTCAAAAAACCAGCTCCTGGATTCATTGATTTTTTGGAGGGTTTTTTGTGTTTCTATCTCTTTCAGTTCTGCTCTAATCTTAGTTATTTCTTGCCTTCTGCTAGCTTTTGAATGTGTTTGCTCTTGCTTCTCCAGTTCTTTTAATTGTGATGTTAGAGTGTCAATTTTAGATCTTTCCTGCTTTCTCTTGTGGGCATTTAGTGCTATAAATTTCCCTCTACACACTGCTTTAAATGTGTCCCAGAGATTCTGGTATGTTGTATCCTTATTCTGATTGGTTTCAAAGAACATCTTTATTTCTGCCTTCATTTCGTTATGTACCCAGTAGTCATTCAGGAGCAGGTTGTTCAGTTTCCATGTAGTTGAGCAGTTTTGATTGAGTTTCTTAGTCCTGAGTTCTAGTTTGATTGCACTGTGGTCTGAGAGACAGTTTGTTATAATTTCTGTTCTTGTACATTTGCTGAGGAGTGCTTTACTCTCAACTATGTGGTCAATTTTGGAATAAGTGCGATGTGGTGCTGAGAAGAATGTATATTCTGTTGATTTGGGGTGGAGAGTTCTGTAGATGTCTATTGGGTCTGCTTGGTGCAGAGTTGAGTTCAATTCCTAGATATCTTTGTTAACTTTCTGTCTCATTGATCTGTCTAATGTTGACAGTGGGTTGTTAAAGTCTCCCATTATTATTGTATGGGAGTCTAAGTCTCTTTGTAAGTCTCTAAGGACTTGCTTTATGAATCTGGGTGCTCCTATATTGGGTGCATATATATTTAGGATAGTTAGCTCTTCCTGATGAATTGATCCCTTTACCATTATGTAATGGCCTTCTTTTTCTCTTTTGAAAGTCTGTTTTATCAGAGACTAGGACTGCAATCCTTGCTTTTTTTTGTTTTCCATTTGCTTGGTAGATCTTCCTCCATCCCTTTATTTTGAGCCTTTGTGTGTCTCTGCTTGTGAGATGGGTCTCCTGAATACAGCAAACTGATGGGTCTTGACTCTTTATACAATTTGCCAGTCTGTGTCTTTTAATTGGACCATTTAGTCCATTTACATTTAAGGTTAATATTGTTATGTGTGAACTTGATCCTGTCATTATGATATTAGCTGATTATTTTGCTTGCTATTTGATACAGTTTCTTCCTAGTATCGATGGACTTTACATTTTGTCATGTTTTTGCAATGGCTGGTACCTGTTTTTCCTTTCCATGTTTAGTGCTCCCTTCAGGATCTCTTGTAGGGCAGGCCTGGTGGTGACAAAAATCTCTCAGCATTTGCTTGTCTGTAAAAGATTTTATTTCTTCTTCACTTATGAAACTTAGTTAGGCTAGATATGAAATTCTGGGTTGAAAATTCTTTTCTTTAAGAATGTTGAATATTGGCCCCCACTCTCTTCTGGCTTGGAGAGTTTCTGCCGAGAGATCTGCTGTCAGTCTGATGGGCTTCCCTTTGTGTGTAACCCGACCTTTCTCTCTGGCTGCCCTTAACATTTTTTCCTTCATTTCAACTTTGGTGAATCTGACAATTATGTGTCTTGGAGTTGCTCTTCTTGAGGAGTATCTTTGTGGCGTTCTCTGTATTTCCTGAATTTGAATGTTCACCTGCCTTACTAGGTTGGGGAAGTTCTCCTGGATGATATCCTGCAGAGTGTTTTTCAACTTGGTTCTATTTTCCCCATCACTTTCAGGCACACAAATCAGACGTAGATTTGGTCTTTTCACATAATCTCATACTTCTTGGAGGCTTTGTTCATTTCTTTTTACTCTTTTTTTCTCTACACTTCTCACTTCATTTCATTCATTTGATCTTCAATCGCTGATACTCTTTCTTCCAGATGATTGAGTTGGTTACTGAATTGTGCATTTGTCACGTAGTTCTTGTGTTATGGTTTTCAACTCTATCAGTTATTTTAAGGGCTTCTCTACATTGGTTATTCTAGTTAGCCATTTGTCAAATCTTTTTACAAGGTTTTTAGTTTCTTTGCGCTGGTTACGTAGTTCCTCCTTAGCTCTGAGAAGTTTGATTGACTGAAGCCTTCTTCTCTCAACTCGTCAAAGTCATTCTCCATCCAGCTTTGTTCTGTTGCTGGCGATGAGTTGTGTTCCTTTGGATGGGGAGATGCACTCTGATTTTTTGAATTTCCAGTTTTTCTGCACTGCTTTTTCCCCATCTTTGTGGTTTTATCTGCCTTTGGTCTTTGATGATGGTGACGTACTCATGAGGTTTGGGTGTGGGTGTCCTTTCTGTGTGTTAGTTTTTCTTCTAACCATCAGGATCCTTAGCTGTAGGTCTGTTGGAGTTTGCTTGAGGTCCACTCCAGACCCTGTTTGCCTGGGTATCAGCAGTGGAGGCTGCAGAAGATAGAATATTGCTGAACAGTGAGTGTTGCTGTCTGATTCTTGCTGTGGAAGCTTCATCTCAGGGGTGTATCCTGCCATGTGAGGTGTGAGGTGTCAGTCTGCACCTAGTGGGGGATGTCTCCCAGTTAGGCTACTCAGGTGTCAGGGACCCACTTGAGCATGCAGAATGTGCATTCTCAGATCTCAACCTCCATGCTGGGAGCTCCATTGTTCTCTTCAAAACTGTCAGACAAGGGCATTTACCTCTGTCAAGGTTTCTGCTGCTTTTTGTTTAGCTATACCCTGTCCCCAGAGGAGTCTACAGAGGCAGGCCGGCCTCCTTGAGCTGTGGTGGGCTCCACCCAATTTGAGCTTCCTGGCGACTTTGTTTATCTACTTAAGCCTCAGCAATGGCTGGCACCCCTCCTCCACCTCGCTGCTGCCTTGCAGTTAGATCTCAGACTGCTGTGCTAGCAATGAGAGAGTCTCCGTGGGCATGGGACCCTCTGGGCCAGGTGTGGGATATAATCTCCTGGTGTGCCATTTGCTAAGACCCTTGGTAAAGCACAGTATTAAGGTGGGAGCTACCCGATTTGCCAGGCGTTGTGTGTCTCACTTTCCTTTGGCTAGGAAAAGGAATTCCCTTCCCCCTTGCGCTTCCCAGGTGAGGCGTTGCCTCGCCCTGCTTCAGCTCTCACTGGTCGGGCTGCACCCATGGACCAGCGCCAACTGTCTGACATGCCCCAGTGAGATGAACCCAGTACCTCAGTTGAAAATGCAGAAATCACCCGTCTTCTGTGTCACTCACACTAGGAGCTGGAGGCTGGAACTGTTCCTATTTGGCCATCTTGGGCACCTCAGAAATATTTTTACTTGACTCACGGCTCCACATGGCTGCGGAGTCCTCAGGAAACTTGCAATCATGGCAAGAGGGAAAATAGATACATCCTTCTTTACATGGTGGCAGGAGAGCAAAGGGCAGAGTGAAGTGGGGAAAAGCCCCTTATAAAATCATCAGATCTTGTGAGAACTCCACTCACTATAATGAAAACAGCAATGGGGGAACCACCCCCATGATCTAATCACCTTCCATGAGGCCCCTTGCCCCAGCATGTGGGGATTACAATTCAGATTACAATTCAAGATGATATTTTGGGTGGGGACACAGTCAAACCATATCACACTCCAATTAACAAGCAAAAATTGTCAAAAAATAATTTTAAAAATGAATGGCCTATACACCATTTACAAGAAGCACATTTTATATATAAAGAAACAAATACTTTAAAAGTATAGAAAAAGATGTTCCATTCTAAGATAACCAAAAGAAAGCTGGAGTGACTACATTAATATCAGACAATGTACACACCAAGGGAAAGACTATGAGCTAACTGAGCAGTGGAAAAGAAGGTAATTTCATAATGATAAAAGGATCGGTACATAAAAATTCTAAATGTGTATATATGTAATAAAATATCTTCAAAATATACATGAAGCAAAACTGAGAGCTACATGGAGAAATAGACAAATTCATAAATTTAATCTAGAAACCCAATATCTCTTTCTTAATAATTGATAGGAAAAAAACGGCTAGGACATAGAGATTTTACAAGGGTATCAACCAAATTAACTTAATCGATACATATATATAGAACACTCCATCCTACAACCATTAGAAAATACATTCTCTCTTGAGCCCTGGAGGTTGAAGCTGCAGTGAGTTATGATCACCCCACTGTACTTCAGCCTGGGTGACAGAGTGAGACCCTGTCTCAAAAAATTCTACTTTCCAAATATGCTACAAACACCAAGATAGGCTATCTTCAGAGCCATAAAAATATGTCTCCATAAATTTAAAAGAATTCAAGTCTTAAAAAATATCTTTTCTAACTTCCAAGGAAGTTAAGTAGGAAATCAAAATAAAAGAATTTCCCAAATATTTAGAAATTTTAACACATTTCTAAATAAACCATAGGTTAAAGAAGAAATCAAAAGGGAAAGTAGAAAGTAATTTGAACTGAACGGAAATGAAAACACAGTGTGTCAAAATTTGTGAATTCCAGTAAAGCAGTACTGGGGGTTGGGGAGGGAATTTATAACAGAAAATGCATATATAAGAAAAGAAGAAAGGTCTTAAATCAATAAACTCAGCTTTTACCATAAGAAACAAAAGCAACAACCACACACAGAAAAAGGTAATTTAAAGTAAAGAGAAGAAAGGGAATAATAACTATCAGAGAAGAAATCTGTGAAATAGAAAATAGAAAAATGATTTTAAAAAATCAATAAAACCAGAATCAGATTCTTTGAAAAAAAAATCAATAAAATTGGTAAACTGACAGCCAGATTAATTCGCAAAAAGGGAGAGGAGATATAAATTACCAAATTCAGGAAAAGACAGAGGTGACATCATTACAATTTTCAGGACATTTAAAGGGTAAGGAAATACTATATACAACCTTATGTCGATAAATTGAACATCTTAGATGAAATGAAAAAATTTCATGAAGTAACAAACTACCAACACTCACTCAAGAAGAAATAGATAATTTGAGTAGCCCTATTACATATTTTTATTTATTTTAAAGTTTAAAACTTTCCCAGAAAGAAAACTCTAAAATCAAATGACTTTACTGGTGAATTCTTCCAAACATATAAGAAAATAATAATAGTGCCAATTTCACATAAATTATTTTATAAAATCAGAGAAGAAGGAATAATTCCCACCTCATTCTATGAAACCAGCATTAGTCTAAAAGCAAAATAAAAAATAAGTATTACAAAAAAACTACTGATCAAATCCTTCATGGACATAAATGTAAGCATTTTCAAAAACATTTTAGAAAATACAATTTTGGCATGAAGAGATTTTGCTTGAAAACCCAAATATATCAAAGTTAATGAGACCACAGAGAGTGGGGGGCTATATCATGTTGTCAACTCCTTCGGTAAAAAGTTTCCTATTTTCACAGAGCCAAAAAAGCAAATGTTCTCCTTATTCACTAACTTGACTGGGATTTGAAGGTATAGAGTATTGTTTAGATAACAAATTCTGGAGTCACAGATGCCTGGGATTGAATTTTAGCTCTATCTCTTACTAGCTTTATAACTTGGGAACATTACTTATCTTCCCTGTGCTTCAATTTTATCAGCCATAAAATAGAGATGAGAATATCTCTTTCCCATAGGCTTGTTACAAGGATTAAACAAGTTAATACTTGTAAAATGTTTAGAACAACTGAATGGCTGGGATGTAGTAGGTGCTCACTTAGTCTGACAGGGAGCAGCTGTGGCGGGAGGAGTAATCATATCATGCGAAGAGCCATAAAAGATACCCCTGAACTCAGTACTAAAGAATGTGCTTGGTAAACACATCAGGGAGAAAGCAAGGAAATGAACATACCACATAAAGTGACCAGCATAAACAAGCACTTAGCAGCTATAAAGGTTATTGGTATTTTCCAGAAACTGAGTAAGCTAATAAGTATTGAGTATAGAATACAATTTTTTGGAATGTGGGGAAGGGGGAGTATGAGGGAGGGGCACACCTATAGGAGGCATAAAAGCTGGAAACTAAGAACAGATAATGTAGAGCCTTGTGTGCCATGTTAAAGCAGTGCAATTTTATCCCAGTCAATGTAGGAAACCATCAAAGAATTTAACACAAGAATGTGTCATAGCCAGATCTGTATTTATAAAGACAATTTTGGTAAAACTAAGGAAAATAGATACAAAAGAAGGAAGCTAAAGGCCAGGGGACTGGCTAAGAACTGATGACTGTATTCGTTTACCTACTGCTGCTGTAACAAACTCCCACAAATTTCGTGGCTTAAGACAGCACAAATTTATTAGCTTTCAGTTCTGCAGGTTAGAAGTCTGACACAGGTCTCACTGGACTCAAATCAAGGTGTTGGCAGGGCTACCTTTCTTCTAGAGGCTATTGAGAGAATCCATTTCCTTGTCCTTTATTTATGACCACATTCTCCATCTTTAAAGCCAGCAACACTGGGTCAAGTCCTTCTTAAGTTAAATCATTCTCACTCCTCTTCTGTCCCCCTCTTCTACTCTTAAAGATCCCTGTCATTAAATTGGACCCACTGCCATAATCCATGATAATCTCCCTAAAGTCAGTTGATTAGCAACCTTAAACCCATCTGCAATCTTAATTCCCCTTTGACATATAATGTAACATATTCACAGGCTCTGGGGACTAGGACCTGGACACCTTTGTGGGGTCATTATTCTTACCTCAGAAGCTATTATAAAACCTCAAGTAAGAGATAATAAGGGCCTGAATCAAGGTGGTGACACTGGAAATAGGAAGGGACATACAAGACAGTGCTTTTAGATGCTTAATTAAAGGATATCAGCTGGGTGCAATGGCTCATGCCTGTAATCCCAGCACTTGGGGAGGTGAGGAAGGAAGATTACTTGAATCCAGAAATTTGAGGCAGCAGTGAGCTATGATCATGCCACTGCACTACAGACTGGGTGACAGAGCAAGATCCTGACTCAAAAACAAATAATAAAAATATAGAAGAATACAGTGATTCATTTGGATGGCTTTAGAGTGTATAGAAAACATGAGGAAGAATAGGAAATTAAGGATGTCTCCTACTTAAATTTGAACAGCTTGATGAAATATGATGCCACTAACTTATGAGTTGAGTGTCTAATATGTAAATATAAAGTTCTCTTAGAATATTATGGGTGAGATGCCCAAAAGGTTGTTGGAAATTCGGTCTGAAGTTCAGGAAAGCAGTGATGCTGATAACTAAGATTTGAGCATTTTCAAGTAATTTAATATCTCCAACAAAGTAGCTTGCTGTAAGTTACCAAGCACATTAAAGACAAACACACACATGCCCACTGAATATTCAGCAGCTCTTGTTGGTGCTAGCTAACATTTAACATGAGAAAATAAGACATATCCAAAAAATAAAACGTAAATGATCAATCATATCTGCAGCTGATCTTCATTGGTAGCTCTTAAGTAGAGCAAAGACAAGTCTAATGGTGAACCTCTACAGAGGTGGGATCCCCAAGCCCAAGGAATGTGGAAATGTTGATAAGGATATGTTCTGCCCTAAACAAAAATGGGACACTGGATGCAACCCATGACTTTCCAGCCCCATGGTTGCATGTGCTATAGTTTGAATATGCTATGGTTTTGTGTCCTTCCAAAATCACTGTTGAAACTTAATCCCCAATGCAACAGTATTAAGAGATGAGGCCTTTAGGAGGTGATTAGGTCATGAGGGCTCCTCCCTTGTGAATGGGATTAAGGGCTTTATTAAAGAGGCTTCACAGAGTATTTGGTCCCTTTTTACCCCTCTGTTCTACCATATGAGGATGCAGTGTTTAAAGTGCCATCTTGGAAGCAGAGAGCAGCCCTCACCAGAAACCAAACTTGCCAGAACCTTGGATCTTGGACTTCCCAGACCCCAGAACTGTGAGAAAATAAATGTTTCTGGGTATTTATAAAATACGCAGCCTTAGGGTATTTTACAGCAGCCCAAATGGACAAAGACATCATGTTTTGTCTCTCATAGAAACCAGGTTTCTATTTAAAATTTAGGGAGGATCTCCCCATTTGTGAGACGCTCCTACTATATATCTATATCTATATCTATATCAATCTTAAAAAGGCATTGTTTAATTCACTAGTGCTGAAAAACTAAGTAGTATAATGATGTTAATATGCCTACAAAAGATGGCAATTTAAAAATATTTTCTTATAGAAAGACAAGACCTGAGGTATTATACAGGTCTATTAATTCCCAGCAATGCAAATGATGCACAGTCCAAACCAGGAGTAATACAATGCCCTGCAACAAAAAAAACCCTGAGAATTCCACATATATGCCTAGGGGGAGGGTAGATGGGAAGGCAGGGTGGAAATGTCCATTTAAATATAGAACCTTGATTAATTTTCTTCTATAGAGGAACCATAATAACCAAAAACAAGCTCACGGATGTAGTGGTGGTGACATATGAGTTGGAACATGGAACATGTGGCATGTACAAAGGTGAGTAATAAAAGCCAAGCAAACGAGCAAAAATATATCAAAAGTGACTAAAATTATGTGTTTTCATTGTTAAGAGATGTAGTGAAATTCTCATCTGGTGAATTCCAATTCAGCATTTCCTTGATATATCTTTTATAATTTTCACTCTAATTATAATGAAAATCATTTTTCAAAGTAATTTTGCAATAAAAATGTTTCTTTATTTCTCATTACATAAGAACATGATCTTGTACAGTTACTGAGCAGGCTTACAATGTGCACACTGTATCTTCTCTTTCTTACCATTTAATCTCTTCATAGTCTACAGATGTCAAGAGGTTCAGATTAAGCTTGTTAAAGATCTGCTTCACTCGAACTCACTGATGATTATTTATTTAGCAGTTTTATGTAACCCTGTCATTGATAAGCACTCTATTAATTTGCCGAGGGACAAATCAACACTAGTTATTTTTCTACCGGCTATTAGACTCGGTGCTGCTGTTTGTTACAAACCACTTGCCAGTTAATTATAAATTATGGGTCCTCTTTGCCTATATTAATTGATATCTCCTCTGCCTTTGTAATACTAGACAAATAAATTGAAGGCAAGATTTATTAGGCAGTGTATGTCTTGTGTCTCTTGATTAGTATTCTTTACTTTTTTAACATTTATACTTGTTTATACAGATTTGACAGACCAATGCATTAGAGAAATGATCTTTAAGGTGTTTTGTAGTGAAAAAAGAAAGAGAGAGAGAGAGGAAAGATAGAAAGAGACTTAATAGGCTTCCTACAAATTTATTTCAAATGACCCACAATACATTGCAAGCAATTCCTAAAAATGCCTTTTGACTTTGTGCTACGGACTGGTGATGGCAGCCTCCCAATTATGCAAAAGCTAATATTCAAGTGGTTTTAAAGTCTATGCATCCAGTTGCTATATGATAAATAAATATGATATGTATATAGCAAAACCTATATCACATAAAACAAGCAATAGTTAAATGTCTTTTCTTTGCCTTATTGCTGATTTGCATCCAATTACATGTTCTTTTGCATACACACAGAGCCCTTTTTTCCTTTTGTCACTTAAACAATCTGTAGATGTAACACATAGTGACAAAACAATAAACTATAGCCATTTTAAATTTTCAGAAGCGTATGTTATAGATGGCACTTGCCATAGGACATGAACTTTTCCATTTGCAGTCCACAGAGAAGCAGGAATAAGAATTTAGGCCAGGTAGAAATAAAAAAATATTTTACAAAAGAAAGTCTTAATTCGTTTGCTCCCTGGACAGTATCAAACATTGAAGAATTGCAAATTTAATGGGAAGGTTTACCCCAGAGGGTCATTGTACTATATTCTGATTTCAAAGGGCGTCAGGACCTAGCTATCTGCCAAAAGATCTGGGTCTCTGAAATCCTAATTTTGTACATAATTTCTCCATTTAATTGGCAGTTTTGACCCAAGTTGCTTTTGCGGTATCTTGGATTCTGAGTAATTCCCCATCTGACATAAATCCAGCAAATGGACAGCAAGCCCATTGGGGTAGGCTGGATGTTTTTCCATTAGTTCTCACGGGAAAACAGAAACATATTGGTCAAGCATATCTATTCCTATTTTCAGTTCACATATAATTGAATCTCTTCTCCAACATTTTCATGTTTGAAGATTTAAAGACTCTCCAATTAGAATTTAGAGAAAGCCTTTAGAGTAAAATTAGCTAGCTCATTCAGAAAACATGCACTCTGCTAATGCGCTGGGAAACTGACCTTGAGCCACTTTTTAATAATGAGATTCCAAGGATCATCTTTTCCTATGTACTATGCTACCTTTTGTTGGCTGTTTCTGGGCATACCTCCCAATGGATGTCATGAGCGATAGAATTTCCTGATAGCCTTGATTCATTTGATTATTCAGAAAACATGCTACTAATCATCCTTCACCAATTTGTTATATTATCTGTAGATCTTCCCTCTTACTCTTCCTATCATTTACTATTTCACCACTCAAAACCTCTGTCCCCCATGGCTAAATAACACTGGAGAGAAGTAAGATTTAAGTTACTATTTACAACTCAAAACTAATGTGATTAGCAGGGGATTGGAGTTGACTCTAACCTCTCAAATACATCATTTTTGATTATTCACATTTTAGAAATTCACATTGCATTTGAACCCAATTACATAGTTAATCTGCTGGTTGCTAAATTACACTGTACATTTTTTAATGCCTCATACTATTTTACCCTAACCCAGTGGCTTTCAAATTAGGACAGTTTTACTCCCCAGGGAACATTGGGCAATATCCCCAGATGTTTGTCATGTTACAAATGGGGGAGGGGAATGAACTGTTACTAGCATCTAGCGAGTAGAGGATGGAGATAATACTAAACACCCTACAATGCACAGGATGGCCCTCCAATAACAAAGAATTATGGGTCCCAAATGTCTACCGTGATGAGTCTGAGAAACCTTGCCACAACCCCTCAAAATAAAGACTAACTTTCTTCCTTGAAGTGGCATCAGTAAGTAGAACAAGAGCTCTAGGGCAGAAAAATTAGAAACCTAATCATGACTATGTTGTTTAGTATTTGGCGACCCACGGAGCTTGTCATATGTGTTCATTAATATAGAGGCTAACTTGAACTGCTCAGAGAAAATGTGTACACTTGGGGACTGAAATGAACCTTCTGTAAAGCTTGCTGTGTGTTACCTCATGAAAACATTATTAGAAATGCATTCAAGGAATATAATTCAATTCTATTCAACTCAAGATTGAATTAAAACTTCTGGGTTGGTCAATGCAGAGCAAACTATAAGTTAGACATGTCACTGAGGGAACTTGCTCATGGGGCAACAGGCAGAAGAGGAAGCACGCATGGTTAAAAGGACAACAAGTAGATTTTAGTGTACCTGTGACAATAAGAAGAGTTACCAACCTGAGATTATGAGTCTTTTCATTCAACAATTGTTTACTGACATCCAGTGGGTATATATAATATTTGTCTTCCAACTGCTATCTTACTATCACTAAAGTATTTTTAATATATAATTACAATGATATATATGTAATATATGTAAATCCACATATTCAATATTAAACATAATTTCTCATTTTAAAATATAAATAGATGTTCTATTATTATCAGATATCATATAATGTCATCATATTATGGAATATGAAATTTTCATACCTTCAATGTGCAACCTCACGTTGGAAACTGCTGCACAAGGAGATATAAATTTAATTCTTAATTAAATTTGCACATCCACCACTAGATGATATGCTTCTTGAGGACAGCAATGTTTCTTTTTTTTCTTTTTCTTTATATTGCTAGCGCTCAGAACAAAATGGGAACTTAATACATGTTTTGTTTAATGAACAAATGTTGGCCTGTAATGAGCTGATGATCCAGTAAGAGGAAATACAATAGGTGCGTATATAACTATGCTAAATGGCAGAATTATAATGTAGTAGTGACTTAAAAAAAAAAAAAGCAAATTTGCCTCTCTGATAAATTTTCTGGAGATACACACCAAAGCTTGGCCAGGCCAAGGACCCCACAAATATTCCTTTTATTATTTCTCATTCTTAGGTGGTCTTAGGTTATGACCACATTTCTTCTTGCATAAGAGTGCTGAATTAAGCTTTATAAGGCCCCATTAAGTTGCTTCCATATTACATATAAAGCTAATGTGGGACCCTACTGTATTTCTAGATCCCTTCAGGATTGAGATGAAACCAGCCAACATCATCCAATTAGGAAACACTTCAACCCTCTCCCTCCGAAATGAGTTTAATTCTCTGTTTAAGACAGGTTAGCCGGGCGCGGTGGCTCACGACTGTAATCCCAGCACTTTGGGAGGCCGAGACGGGCGGATCACGAGGTCAGAAGTTCGAGACCATCCTGGCTAACACG
Organism: Chlorocebus sabaeus; assembly: GCF_047675955.1. Classification (NCBI taxonomy): domain Eukaryota; kingdom Metazoa; phylum Chordata; class Mammalia; order Primates; family Cercopithecidae; genus Chlorocebus; species Chlorocebus sabaeus. The sequence goes on along the minus strand of NC_132917.1, from coordinate 58,759,087 downwards.
GTGAAACCCTGTCTCTACTAAAAAATACAAAAAGCTAGCCGGGCGAGGTGGCTGGCGCCTGTAGTCCCAGCTACTCGGGAGGCTGAGGCAGGAGAATGGCGTAAACCCGGGAGGCGGAGCTTGCAGTGAGCCGAGATCCAGTCACTGCACTCCAGCCTGGGCGACAGAGCGAGACTCACCGTCTCAAAAAAAAAAAAAAAAAAAAAAAAAAAGGACAGGTAAAGTTCTTTTTCTTTTTTCCTCTTAAACTAATAACTTTCAAGTCAGTCTGTAACTATGATTAGCATATCACATGACACACACTGCCAACATTTTTTATTTGGAAAAACTCTGTGTGTCCTTTGGCACTGTTTTGCTTGTTGGAATTTATAAACAAGTAGACAAGGCTGGAAGGTGAGTATGATCTCATGTTAGATGACCAAGGAATTTTCTGCACAGTAATAAAATAGTCCTCACCACTCCACCCCTGCAACAGAATAATTTTAATGACTTATACATTGGTTTCACCCTCAAATGTTTTTGTAATATATAATCTCCATACACAATGTTAATATTAAAGGGAATTTGAGTGATACTTGAATAATTACTCTTGTATTAACTGAAAATGAGTTAATGGAATAACGCTTTACTAATGCAGGCATTAGCTTTTTCACCTTGGAGGACCAAGCTCATTCTATGCCACATTCCCTTGTTGACTTAGTTTTGTAATATTCACTGAGCACCTACCTATGTTCATTCAGTTGAGATTCCTTAAATTCTGCCATTCATAGGGAAAATCACTTCCTAAAGGTATCTGAACGCACAAGTATTGTCCAGCCAAGGAGATTTCTGATAAACTCTCTCTCCTTATGGATAGTTTGCTGAATAGGTCTTTCTACACAGAACTGTCAAATTGCCTCACCAAAAATTAGCTGGGGAAGATCTGGTTATTTATTTCACACACATTTACATGAATTAAATGCATATCATATAACACATTGCATATAATAACCCTATAGAGGAGATATTATTATCTCTGCCTTAAATGTGAGGAAATTAAGAAATGAGAGGTTAAACATCTTGCCATAGTAGGTCACACGGTATACGAAGTAGCAGGTATTCTAAGAAGCAGAACCTGCATTTATTTAGAGGTAAACATAACACTAAATTTATTATTACATAAAAAATCAGTCCACTTTAAAAGCCACTGTACATCTGATGTGACTTTAGGGTTTGATTGCAGAATTCTCTGCAATAGGGTTGTTTGGGATGTAATTAACATGACAAACGAGAGAAAGACACAAGTTTAGCAAAAAGCTCACTTTGAGTGGATAAATTTCTCTTTTTCCTTTTTTTAAATGAGAAAGGCTGGATAAAAGGCACATGAAATAACTGCTGACTGAGTGGAGCTCTTGAGCTAAGGACTTGTGCTGTGAAAATTCTACTTTGTCTAGCAAACACTATCAAACAGAAACCTTGAAAAGGGAACATTTATGTTTCTCATTTTCTTAAAAAAAAAAAATCAGCTCTAACCTCATGACTTCCCTGACAATGCTAAAAGTCACAGGTGGTAGGAGGAATATAGAAGCTAGAAGCAAGGCTTCTACTCCTTGAACAGTCTCTCATTCCCAGCATCTTAGTTTAGCTATGGATGCTGAGTGAATGCACAGACAACACAAACTGAGGCGTCTTTAGGCAGTCCGTTCAGATGAGTAACTCAAATCCTCTGCACAAGCCCCTCCCAGGGTAAAAGTCAGGAATTTCAGATTGCAATCCCCTAAAACAAAGCCAGATAGAACAGGTGACTGCATACAAATACCATGATTTTTCAATCACGGTCATATCTAAATGAAAAAGTCAAACACAGTGATTAGTATTAATATGATTTGAACAGAATCGTCATTCCAATTGTTTCAAAGATGCCGTGGTTTAGGGGTGGTTTTGCGGTGGGCTTTGGAGTAGAACCGAACATTCTTCAAATGGTAACTCTGCAATCTACTGCCATGTAGATTATTTTACCCCTCAGAGTGACTGCTTTTCTTCTTGTAAAATAAATGTAATTCTTATCTCTTGGGATTTGAGAGGATTTAATGAGACTACACAGTAACACATTACTTGGCATATAGTGGATGATGAAAAAATGTGAATTTTATTATTGTGTTAAAAATGTGAATTTTCGGATCCTCCAATAAGTAGATGCCAAGATGAGATTCAATGTGCAAGAAATTTATTAGAGGATATGCCTGTGAAAGAAAATGAGGAGAAGGGCAGGAGAGGCTGGGGGAGCTTTCAGGCCATGATGCAAGTCTGACCCCAGGTGAAGGAGAGAAAGGTGGAAGGGTGGAGGAATCCTAAATTGCCATACATTTCTAAGGAAAGTCTGTCAAGGCCATCAAGCAGTCCTAGAGCCAAATTCGCCCATCAGAGGATCCTGCATCTCCAGAAATAGGCCTGCCTCAACAAAGATGCCAGGCTTATTCACAGGCTGGGAGCAGCCTGTGGGAAGCATAGACTCGCACTGTGATGAATTTCCAAGGCAGCAACTGAAACCCTGGGTCACTCATGTTCCTTGCAGTCAGATAGGCATGTTCTTGTGGTCACCACCAGTATTATTCAATGCAGATTCTTTGGCAAACCATGTGTTATTGTTTCTGAAAAGGCAAAAGTGGGCAGAGAGAGAGAGTGCGTGCGCAGTCGAGCACAACAGTACACATAGATTAGGAATACAAAGATACGATCTGGGCATCTTTTAGGTTATATGTTTGTTTTAAAAATGGAAATGAAGTCATATGGATGCAAAAGGATTCCATATGAAATTCTAAGATGATTCTCATTCTGATTAAGAGCAAGTTATAAAAACAAACGACTTTTAAAAACTAGTTTTAATAAATCTTTTCCTATTTAGAGCTGACGTTCATGAACAATTGATCATAGGTTTCCTTAAAATTTATTATTTTTCTTTTTCTTCCTCTTTTTCTTTCAGTATACACAATTAAAAGGTTTTCGGCTTCTTTTTGGTCTTGTTAGAGAATCCGAGAAAAACCACTGATCTTCTTCATCTCTAAAATGTATAGATATCCATACATATTAAAGGGTACAATTCCAAAGAGTTTATGGGCCCTTTAAGGCCCATCAAAGAAACAGTGCTTACATTTATAAAGCTATTAACCTACATGATTTTAAACTATTTTATAATTTTTGGACTACATACTTCTGTGGATTAAGATAAACAACCAGTTATTGCTATCGAGACCTCTGGCTTTTTAAATTCACAATCTCAGTGCACACTAAGGCCTCATTCATCCAAGCTAACCTGAATGGGGAGAGTCTATGTGGCTGCACGTTTAAATACATAAATAAAATGCGTATTTGTGCGAGAAGTTTCTTCTTATTCCTTCTCTTCTGCATACGATATGCCCAGTTTGGGATAGAGGTTCACATGCTTAAGTCAATTTGATTATGCATTAGGTCTTTACTTTTAATATTTTTAAATTGAATATTATACTACAGTTGTAGGTCTAGCACTGTGAGTTCTGATACCTCACATTTGGCTTTCTTTTCCTTAGTGAATGTGTGTTTTAGGCTCTCTTCTCCTCTTAGTAGATGGGCATGTTCCCTCTTGCTTTCCATAGCTCATCAATGTATCAACCTTTCCAAGAGAAATGATAAATTAGAGAGACAAACTGTGAAAAAAAAAGGGACGGCTCTCATAAAAATTTGGTCACACGCTGAATTCACTTGAGCCTGTATTCTCAGGCAGAAGCTATGTGAAATTCAACATTCATCACACAACTGGTGCTGGACCCACACAATACCTGTGCGCGATGGGGTGAATTCATTATGTCTCAGGAAACTGACTCTTTCTCTAGCAATGGATGTCTTCAATTACTCAGTCTCCAAAGTGCTCGCCCAGCCTCACAGTCTCAACTCTCTATTTCCTTTCTTTTGGGGGTTACAGCCAACACTTCAACTTGGCAGATTTTTCTCTAGTTTAAAGAACACGGTAAATGACAGAGGTCTGGAATAATGTATTTCCTCCAAAGCTGGTGACCAATTAGTTGCTTGCCATGGACTGTCATTTCACTGCTCTGAGTGCTGTGTTCTTGTAGCTTAGTGATAGACACACTGTTTATTTTCCACTTAGCAGTCTTTGCCAATACTCCAAGTCCCACACAGCTGCCTTGATGCGCTCTCCTGGATAGCTCATGACAAGGAAAAGATAAAAGGTATGTGTGGCAAAATGGTAACCCTGAGCAAACTTATCTAGGGTGCAAAGCAAAGTGAATAGTGATTTTACTACCTCACCTTTTTATTTTAATGCTTTTCAATGAAATTGTGGGAAATGCCAAGACCATGAGGTTAATGCTCAGACATAAGTACTGAGGCTAAAGACTTTGTGAGGGTTATTAAGCTGTTGACAATATGAGAATCAGACACATTCACCACTGGTTCAGTAATTGTCTTTCATCTAGGAGCAACTTCCCCTCTCCCCCCCCACCCAACTTTTATGATTCATCATATTTATTTTTCGTTTCCTCAAGCAACATCTTTTATTAGTTGCACACTCACTGCAGAAATTTAATTTCTGCAAGAGAACAACAAAGCAGTTGATTATTATTATTGAGAATCTGGTACAACATCGAGTGAAATAAAATCTATAAGGCATTAAAATGACAGATTAGGCGAGAGCTGTATTCATTTACAAGTGTTAGAACATCATGCTAATGCCTCACAAGCACAACATAAAATGAAAATCAACTCTTTCATGCTGCTTTACGAACAAACGCTGCAAAGCTCCCAAGAACACAAGCCAGAGCCTCCATTAAAGAGGCAATGTCCTTTTGTAGTTTGCTCATAAGTTCATCCTTGACAAACACAAATAAAAACACTCCTCTCTTATGCACAGCCAGAAGCGCTCCCTGCTTATCCCTTGGTCATCCCAAACTAAACACTGCTAATCCCAGTAAGATTTAAAGAATTCATATGCACCTCATTGTTTTTTAATGGAGAGTAACACTTCATTTATTAGGCAAACTCTATTCTTTATATCCCACCTGGAAACCAAAGAGAAAGCGGAAAAAAGGGGCCCAAGAATCAGCAATTCAGGGTTATTATTCCACAACATCAAGTTCCCATAATTTATATGTACTCTAATCATTCAGAGCCTATTAACTCTTACTTTACACACAATATTAATGCTTTTATGTCATGAGCTGCAGCTCAATGCAGATAAGAAGCAAATTACAAGAATGCTAGAGATCATCAGGCTAAAACCTCTAAACACTAGACTGGTTATTCTGGTAAGAAAAGAGCCACAAAAATATAATGGACAGAATGTCTCAAAGAATCTTCAAGGCCACCATACCTGGGGGTGACATTGCTCAGAGAACAGAGCAAATAAATTCTGTTTATAGTATTAACACAAGCCTTCCAAAAAGGACTAAATGAGTTCCATATTCTCTTTTAAGTATGTAAAACAGTTCAAAGGAAAGTCCATCAAAATTGTTAAAATACTTGAAAGGTAAGTTTTTAAGTAAGGAAGCCAAAATTTCACATATGCAGATCAATTGATTTTCCAACAATATTGTATAAAAGTGGATTGCTCATATATGCATATATATATTTGGGAATACATCTAATGTGCTTTACTATATATTACTGATTATATGTGTAATTATTCATAGGCTAGATAAATGACATAATTTATTTGTGAACTTTTAGAGAGTCATCTCAGATTCATTTACTATTTAATTCTCAGAAAGCAATTTCAGATGTTAGAGAATTTTATCCTGGAAAAGAGAACATCAAAAAGTTTCATTTCTGGGGTTCTACCATGGGTGGCAATTAAATAATGAGGATCATCAAAGTGACCCTATTAAATATCTCCTCCTAAGACAGTAGACAGAAGTGGCTAACACAGTACAGGGTATGCAAACTCTCATCAACAATATGTCAAATATCAATTTGCATGCTACACCCATTCCTCAGGTGGTGCCAATGAGATATGCTGACATCTGTATGTCACACATAACTCCTAGAGCAGGGGTCCCCAGACCCCAGGTTGCAGACTGGTACCTGTCCATTGTCTGTTAGGAACTGGGCTGCACAGCCAAAGCTGAGTAGCAGACGAGCCAGAGTTACTGTGAGCTCTGCCACCTGTCAGATCAGCAGTTGCATTAAATTCTCATAGGAGCACGAACCCTATTGTGAACTGCACATGTGAGGAATCTAGGTTGTGTGATCCTTATAAGAATCTAACTAATGCCTGATGATGTGAGGCAGAACAGTTTCATTCCAAAATCATCCCACCATCCCCCATTTCTGGCCCATGAAGAAATTGTCTTCCATGAAACTGGTCCCTGGTGCCAAAACAGTTGGGGACTGCTGTCCTAGAGCATGTATGATATTTCCATCCACTCTCTTTCCCTTCAAGAAAGCATGTAGGAATATTAGTAAATGGGAATAAAAATTTGACTTGCTACAATTTATTAAAAACCTAGAAAAATAAGCCATAGAAGGATTCTGCTATTTTTATTATCAATAACAAATTTCTATCCACAGCTTAGATATTGAGGTGGGGGAGGGCTGATAGGGAGGAAGGAGAATGTGGGTGGAGCAGGAGGCCTTCCACTTCTAGCTGTGTTGGCTTGAGCAACGTACTTTCACTTCTAAGAACTATAGGATCAGTAATGAAGGAACTGTGATAGAGTTCCTACCTTAGATGTCTCACAAAGTTTGTGAAAGCTAATTGCAATCATATGATGTAGGAAAGGTACTGTAAAAACATAAGATAGTATTCATGTCAAATACAGGGCCCTGACTTTCCATAGTCTTTGTATCAAAATTTCTTCTCTTACAGGCTTGTAATTTCCAGAATTACAACAAACCCCCATCACTTTGAAGATAAGTATGAAATCGTGTATGCCTTGTACCATACATAAGTGTCCTTGGAATTAATGATGCAATCTATCCTACATGATGAGGCAAAGAATGAACTGGCAAAGAATCATCGAATCATGGATTTTACAGCCAGAATACAAGTCTGACAGACATGAGCTAAAATGAAATGAGTGAAAATGTGAAGGAACATCAATATAGGTGGTACAAAAGGATCTCAGGCATATGGTTGCACCTAAGTTGTAATAAAGAAGCAACCATCCCCTGAGGTGGGAGGAGAAAAAAAAAGAAAGAAAGAAAGTGAAAACACATGAATTTGAGCTCTGGTCTTGTCCCCACTGACTGGCTTCTAATTTCTTGAACTTCACCCAGGCTGTGTGTCCAACAGACCACATGGTGATTGCTAAATTGCTCAATGACCACAAGTTACAACCATGGGGAAAATATTCATGAAAATTAACATCCCATTTAATACTCACCATGCTTCCAGCCAACACTTTGTGTACCAGAAAGTCCTCTAACTGGCTCCAAAACTTTTCAATTCCTGACAAATGCACTGGCCCCTCTCCAAGGAGCTGGGCAGCAATCTGTGCTTTATGCTGGTGTGTGGTGGTGGCAGTACCACTGGTGGGAGAGCCCGGAGGTGGAGGCATTCTTCTCAAGTAAGAAAGATCTGAAGACCAGTGGCCTTGGGGATGCACCCAGGCACCAAGAACTCCAACTCAGCACAGCAGGGGGCAGGTTCTTAACTGCTTTCAATTTTCCTAAAATGAAGGGCATATAATAAAGTCTGGATCTATGAAATAGTAACAAATGTTTGATTAATTTTGTTCATATTAGAAATGAACATTTACATTTACAATGATTTTTAGAGTATTATTTCAGAAGATTATGGCATCTTTGGAAGCAAATCTTCTAAACTATGAATCCTTCAGGACTTTCTTAAAAACAAAAATGACCACACTAATAAAATTAGTCTTGTCTTCTTTGTATGAGCTTGCGCACAAACTCTGGACTTTCCTACATCCTTCATATCACATATACTTTAATCGTAACTCTATGCCATTAACTTCAAAAAACTGTCCTTATCCTATTAAATATACACTGGGGGGACCATACTTGTTAGTGCAGTCACTGCATGTCTACTCTTCCTCCCACACACACATCCTTTTCTTAAGTATACTAAGAAAATGTAATTATTTGCATTCTTCAAATATTCTCAAAATTCCTTTACATACACATTCTCAGGAAAAGGTTGGTTTTCAGGGAAGGCTGAACACAGTCAAGACCCATTTGACTCAAGGCCTGATTTTCTTTAGGCTGTGTTATTTTCTCTGAAGTACTAGGTTTGCACAAATGATTGTTACCAATGGCACAACCATCAGGTAAAGTGTGGGGTGGTGTCTTTCAGCTTTTCACATTCTCTTGGGTCTTGTCTGGAGTTTTGCACGTACAATGTATTCATCCTACATAATGTACGATCACGATGATGGCCCAACATTGTAAATCTCACCTATGCAGGCATAATCATGTCTATATTTGGAAACAGAAAAATCTAACTAATGTCAAAGGTGGGATATTCCAGCTGCCGCTTTTCTTTCCTCTTACAAAAGAAAATACAGGATGACAACTGTATGAAGATGCAACTGGAAGCAGGAAAACTTTGTTTCACTCCTGCCTCTGGAATTAGCAATGTGACTAATACTGGCCACGTCATATCCTCACTGGCACTCACCTCTAAAGAAGCATTTAGAGTTGATAATTTCCAAGGTCCCTTTCATCACTTAATTCCCAGCTTAAGATAATCTTTTCACCATCTGAAAGACAAAAACATCTCCAGAATATCCAGGTCCTCCACCACATTTGGAACACTGGCCAAGAAAATACTATGGCTTTGTTCCCATGAGACCAATGTTGAACGTATCTAGATGTTGAAAATCAAAACATTTAGATGACTGATTGACTTTCCACTTTAACTTCTTTTTTAATGTTTTGGTGTTATTTAGAACAGCTCTGAGAACATTGCCAAGAGTTTCTTAGTCTCTTTCAGATCCTTGTACCCCCTTTCTTAAAGGTGTTTAGAAAATAAGGGCTCTCTTAGTGGCCTCTGTGAAGTCTCATGGTAACGGCAAGCCTAAGTGTAAGAGGTCCTTCAGGAGCCTACAAACAGCTTGCTTTCATTAAAGTGTGGTTCTCCAGCACCATGCAGTGATGACTCAACAGGCCTTATACCAGCAGAGCACCATTTTTGAAGGAGGCACATAAAAGAACCATGCTGTCCAAGTAAGCACACCTAAAACATTCTAGGTATGTAAAATAACCAACAAAGAGTGTTCTGAATCATAGTCCAAACACCATCCTTTAAAAGCACCATAAAATCAACCATCCACTCCCACAACTAGTTGTCATAGACATGATCCCAGTGCTTGATGGACTTTAGGACAATAGACTCATTTGATGATCTCCATGCTAGGATATGTTGTAGAAATTTTCAGTGAGAAACAAAGGAGGGATAAATAGGTAATAAGTTATTAAACATGTTCTGATGAAGCTAGCTTATTAAGTGAATATAAGAGGCTGTTCCAGGAATGTAAATAATTAAATCAAAGATAAAATTAGCTATAGTAAAAAAAGAAAGTGCTCTGTTTTGTGGAACCTCTATTTCCCTTTACTTGGCTTTAATGGACTGGTGAATTTATCCATTATTGACCTATAGCCATGGGGCTCACTTGCTTAAATTACATATAAAGACAGCCTTTTATCACATGGGAATTGGAGCAGATATCTATATATCACCTGTGGGACAGGTGATAAAAATGGGATGCTTAGAATTTGTACTCTGAAAACAAAAAGGCTCAAATTGCAATCTTTTTTCCTTCTTTTTAACTCTGTAACTTCGTACAATCTATGAAACTCTTGGTGCCTCAGTTTCTTCACCTGTAAAATGGGCTAACAATTTCTATGACACATTGCTTGATAGAGCTTAGACGATATATGTTAGACAGAGTACTTTGCACTTACAAAATGTTTAATATGTAGTAGACATTTAAATTATCACTATTTAGAAGGTTAAATGTATAGTTGCCTTACAGAGTAGTTAAGGTACTGGGGATGGCATATTTGTATGTAAATTACAACCAAATAAAGTCTCGTTCTGGATAGAAAGAAGTGACAGGCTCATGTCCAGGTGGCATTTGTATCACAGGGTAGCTGAGGACACAGAAAAACAAACCAGAGGCCCAGAACATTGATTGACAGACTAGCCCTCAGCCCCTAAAGAGTAATGGCTTCAAGGATTCCCCAAACATGGTTTCTGGAGTCTGAAAAACATCAACCAAGTATGTGGAAGGAGTAGAGAAAGTAGAGGAGAGAAAGGAGTCAGCTACTAGCTGACTCCTGGAATGCGATCATCCCAAATCAGACTAGTAGTACAAAAAAAGAGTCAGTATGAGGGGCAAGATGTGACGTACAAAATGAGACGACGGGAGCACCCGTGCTTTCCAGGAAAGCTCCTGAAATCATCTCAGTGGTAGATGGTTGATGGTTGAAGATAACCAGTGAGTCTTTTTAGTTAGACAGCATTAGAGGCCTGTGCAAAGTAGGAAATGAGAAAAAGTGGTCTTAAGTCACTCTGCAGAAAAACTTTACAGGAATTTTCAGTTTTCCTCCGGTAGGCTTGGAGGACTGAAGTAAGGCTGGAGACTTGAGGGGAGAACAGATGCTTGTCAAAAGATTACAGCAGGAAGAACAAACCCCAGTTTAATGGTCAGGGACTGAGTCCCAGGGAGGATACACACTGCAATGAGGATGTTCAAGTAACTGTAAGAGCAGTGATGTCACATGGTCAATTTAAAGATGTTTTCTCTTCTGTGCTATAATCCCTCTCCACTACTGGGACATCATCAATAAATGCATATTATGTGTAATAACTCAATTTTGTGGTACTTGAGAGAATGATGACAGTACTCCTTAGCATAGCCAAGCATTGTGAAGAGAGTTCAGAGAAAGCAAGAATTTAGGGTTTGAGGTGCCTGGGAGAATATAGCATTACCTGTTTCCAAGTCTCTGGAAACCTTGGGGAAATCCATAAATTGGGGGTTGGAGCCACTTTAGTTTTTATCTTAATGAACAGAATGTCATATGACTGCTGAAAGATGTTTGTGGATCTCTAAGAGTTGTCTGTTTGGACAAGGGTAGGAAGTGGTGTTGCAGGATGAGAGCAGTTCTCATCCACTGTGAAGTTTACTATGAAGGTCTCCTGATGTCAGATGTCAGGGTATACAGGGTCAAGGATGGAGGTCTCAGGAAGGCTTTTTGGGAAAGGGGTAAAATGAACCCGAACAAGCCTAGAATAGATACACGATGGACCCTGATTTTAATTCGAGTTGAGTAACTCAACCACTTCCTAATGACAAATGCATTCTTTTGCTCAACAGTTTGAATGTACCTACCCTCTCTTGGGAACTCCACCGTGTCAGGAGCTTAGTAGTAGAGTGGAGAGGGCATAGACTTTAGAGGTGGAGACCTGGGTTTGGATCCTGACTCTGTCACTTGCTAGCTGTGTAATCTTAGACACCCAGTGAACCCTCTGGGCCTCAGTTTGCCTATTTGTAAAATGGGAAGATATTCTCCCAATGTAGGGTCTGGCGAGATGTAGCACATTGGTTGTGCTTAATAAGGGACAGCTGAAATGATTTCTCTATAAATGCCATTCTAGTCTACCCTGTGCACAGAGCCCTGTACCAGCCACTATAGAGACGTTCCAAGTAAGACATATGACCTCTGCCTTCAGTCAGTTCCAGTGAGCTAGAGATGAAAAGCCATCTACCAACCCCAGGATCGTAGAGGGGCAGGAAGTCATCATTTTCCCTTCTGCAGCAGCTTTCCTCAGCTTTGGACTTTGCTTTGGACTTCCTTTAAAAACATCCTTTATAATTCTAGCAAAAGCTCCCAAACATCACTGTTTGCTATATAATTTTTTAAATATGCAAAAATATTTATCATACATATTTTATAAAAGATCTATGAACTTTAAAGTGGAAAAATAATTCTAAGTGGAAGGGAAAAAGAGCCATTTAAAGGCACAAGATTTAAAATAAAACTTTAGAAATAGCAGTGTAGGAGGGCTTTTTAAAAACATCATTTTAGGCTGGGTGTGGTGGCTCACGCTTGTAGTCCCAGCACTTTGGGAGGGTGAGGCGGGCAAATCATGAGGTCAGGAGATCGAGACCATCCTGGTTAACATGGTGAAACCCTGTCTCTACTAAAAATACAAAAAATTCGCCGGGCGTGGTGGCAGGCACCTGTAGTCCCAGCTACTCAGGAGGCTGAGGCAGGAGAATGGTGTGAACTCAGGAGGTGGAGCTAGCAGTGACCCGAGATTTCACCACTGTACTCTAGCCTGGGCGACAGAGTGAGTCTCTGTCTCACAAACAAAGCAAAACAAAACCAAAACCAAAAACACGTCATTTTATTTAGTATTTCTTTGAGAAAATTAATGATCTGAACAAGGAAAAATATTAGCACTTTTTTGACACCTTCCTTTGCACGCTCAGAGACTGTGTTGTCAAAGCCGAATATTACAAGAACATGCCGTGAGAAATAATGCACCAAATGTGCCTGCAAGAGGGAAGGTTGTCCCCTCAGGGTCCTGGACTTGGAAATCATCTGATGGCCCCTCTGAGGACACACATCAAGGCCCAAGATGGTCTTTGAGCAGGGCAAGGGTCAGCGGGGAGAAGGGTCTCATGTGCCACTTGCCATATAATTGCAGACACTGGCATTCATTCGTCAGCCTGGGCAAGGAGGTGGGGAAACACATTGTGTGGTCTCATTTCCTTTGGCTTACCAGTCCCCAAATCACTCTCCCCAGAATGTCAGCTTTACTTACCAGAGCCATGGTGAAGGGCCTGAATCCATGAGGGAGAAGAGTCACTGTGGCTCAATGAGAATCCTGTTGACCAGAGACCCAGCCTAGGCCACACAGATACTTGGCACAGGCTGGTTCTCTAGGGCTCTGAGGACATGCTAAGATCCCCAAGTACAGAAAAAAGGCCTGGCTCTGCCATGCCAACTCTGTAGAGTGACACACACATAACAGGATGCAATGATTGTTGTTTCAATAGCCATGAGAGCAACTATTATATTCCATCTGACTAATGGTGCTTTATTTTTTTCTGATGCTTTTTGGACAATTTTATTATGTGAAAGTAGACTAAGCTTGAGCTGGAACCTTTCAAATCATAACATGGCTCAGAGAATGTTGTCAAACACCATGACTGCACTGATATGTTCATTATCTCCACATGACATGCTGTGTATTAGGTCAGACCACATGAAATTGCTATTTTTCTAGATCTCATCTGGTCAAATATTGGTAATTTCATATGGCTCATTTAACATCTGTTTGTATGCCAATATCTATTTCTCACCCTAAAGTGTAAGTGCTGTGAGAGTAGGGACTTTGTTATGTTTACTGCTGGATCCCTGGAACTTAGAACAGTGCCTGACACAGAGGCAGCATTCAAAAATATTCACTGAATGAATGAATACGTGAATTCATTGATTTCTAGTGAAACCCTATTATGTGCCAGGCACTGTGCTAAGAATGAGGAATATATGAAAAAGACAGTCTTAAAGAGCTTTGAGTTCTCTTGGGAAAAATAGATTTAAATCAGTACCTAAAAAACTAATAGGCAAACACTGTGACAAAGGGTAATGCAGGATGCAAGGAGAGGAATGAATGCCAGTGTCTGCAATTATGTGGCAAGTGGCACGTGGGGCCCTTGCCCTGCTGACCCTTGCGCTGCTCAAAGATTATCCTGGGCCTTGACCTGTGTCCTCAGAGGGGCCATCAGATGGTTTCTAAGTCCAAGACCGTGAGGGGACAAGCTTTCCTCTTGCATTAGTGGGTCCTGGCCTGGATTGGATTGGTAGGGGAGAAGAGAAAGAGGGCTGAGGTCTGGGTTCCCAGTCAATAAAAACATTAATATTGACATATGAAAAGGGAGAATTGGGTAGGTGAAAACAGAAGCAGAAACAGTCATAAAAGCATAGTCAGATTTCTGACGTCAGACATGTTAATGTACAGCTCCACCAACCACAGAAAAACCAGGAGCATTAGCCATGTACCTATGAGGTTGGCTGAATGAACCAAAGTATACCTTTTAGTTAAAAAGTAGAATAAATCAAAGGTATGAAAAACCAGCAAGACTAATCGGTAAATAAATAGGCAAAAGAATCTTTGCCAATAAGGGCTGTAGTATTGTCCTAAGGATGAAGTGTGCTTTTTTATTTTCTTTTGACTTCTTGTTTACCTTACATGTAAATGTAACAGGAACTAGTGTTTGACCAGTTTTGTGTCTATTTACTGTCTTTACATTTAATGTCTGTCTCTGCCTATTTCTCTCATTCCAAACACTTTAGAAATAACAAAGATTTTCTGAGTTCAGTGAGAAAATCGTCACTACTGCTAGCATTTGTTCTATCAAATGCATTAAATAGAATGCCACCTCTGGGTAGGGTGGAGTTTATAGTCTGTCGTGGATCACATAGCTGACATTGCCAATAAGTATAAGAAATGATTTCAGGCTCCATCATTGTCACCCTGGGAAGAGAGCACAGTCCTGCAGGTCTTGCAGTTACACAAAGAGGGCCCTCTAGAACGTGGCTGCATTTAAAACAGAAAAAAGAAAGTGTAGAAGAATGAAACACTTTGGCACGTATTCCCCAAATGCAGATAATTTCTCTCTAGACTTCAGTGTTTGCTCTTCTTCTTGCCATCCTTCTTCTACTCCAGGTGATCAGGAGAAAGATCACATTGTCTCTGAGTTCAAATCCCAAAACTATTTCCTAGTCATGGCTATCCCAGGCTGGCAAAGAAAAGAGATACTGTCCTCACAACCTTGCATTGCTTCCAGGCCGGCCCTTTCCTGGAAAGGCATCCAACAGTATAAAAAGCAGCTTCTTCACAGAGCAGCTTCAGCCCCGACTGAGCCTTTGGGAATGGAATGCTACAAATTGTGGTGCTTCTATTGTATGAGCAATTCAATGGGCATTTCATTTCCAGTCAAAATCCAAACTAGTTAAAGTCAGCCTGTACCAGCTGCCTTGCTGAGAAACAGCAGCTTGCATTAAAATTACAATTATATTGTTTTGCCATGTCAGAAGCAAAGGTTAAAATCGTATCTTGGCCGGACATTGTTTCTGTAATATTGGCCCTCTGCAAAGCTGCCGTGTGGATGAGCCCAGAAATGATGTGAAATATTTCTAATACAAATTTTATTTTTATGTGAAACTATTCAAATGCTGCTGTACAACATGAACTACCTGAACCAAATCAAATCCTCAGGTCAATTCCTTCTTCCGAGTGCTCCTTAGATAACAAAGTCTTGTTCTGCGAATCTGTTCAATATATTAAAGTTGATTCACTTGGACAGTGTGTAAGATATAATACATTAATCTGGGCCATTTCAATTTCTGAGGCTGGGACTATAAAACTGGTGTGCTGCATATCTAATTTTTTTTGAATACCTGATTTATGCATTCCTCTGATGCCGAGTGTCGATGGTATGGTGGATGCGGCTGCTACATTAACAACGGGCTGCATCAGCACTCAAATCTTATCTTGTTAAATCAGACAAATGTAGCTCAATGAAAAGGAAGGAATAAATGCCTGGGATGGTTGAAAGGAGTGAATTTTAATCCTGTTTGTTAGGGGACTTTCATGGTTTGCACTGGATGACTAAGGGGTGGGGGGGGTCCCCTGGAGACTTTGGGTACCATGATTTATATTTATATGTAATACATATAATGTACCTAGAGCACACATATGAAAATATACACCTTATACAAATCAGCACACACCCTAACAGCAGAAACAGTGCTGCAAGATGCAGTGTCTATATTTTACAGATGCTGTAAAATCTCTATTAGATAGACAATTTATAAAAATGGGTCTCTTTTTAATATTTCCATTACAAGTATAAAAACTGCTCCTTTGTGCATAATTCTCTATATTTTTCCATCAAAAAGAAGTTACCATGAAGGCTAAATACCAGGAGGATGGAATAGCTTATCACAATCATTATAAATACGATGTTTTCAGGAACTTTTGTGGCACGCTGAATACTGCTGCCATTCTATAGACAGACAGTATTAATTCTCATTGAAGGGAAACGTCCCTGTGTTTGCACAATCAACAAGACCTTTAGAAATTATCTTTGTGCTATAGGAGAAGAAAAGTTTTATCCCTGCATACAGCACAAATGACCAAGGCATTTATAATAGATGAACTAAACTTTAAAAATAAATTATTAGGGAGGACCCTATACTGCTAAACTCTAATTTAAATCTCCTTCTCTTAAAATATCCATAGAGTTCAGCTTCAGAAAATAGAAGTCAATCAAAATCTTTCACTGGCTCAAGGAAATATGTTTGGAAGCATGGGAGCACCACAACAGAGCTGTAAACATGCATTGCCTATTAACATGTAAGTGTCACAAAATACAACAATTACAGAAGAGGCCAAAGTGGAGCTAGAATTATTTAATTGGCTCAAAGATAAACTTGCCTGGTCAGTGACACTTTGGAAACATCTTATTTAAACATAAGTTCAGTTGTGCTTTCATTGGCTTCTCCCTTTCCTTAGTGTTTAATTATACAAGGTATATGTGTCAAGGGTGAGAGAAGATGAAATCTTATAAACAAGAGATACACTCACACCCGTCTCTTCCTTGTGGTGTTAGATTTCCGAGATCTGCATCCACTATCTGCAACATTGCTATTAGTTACAATGGTCAGAGCTGTGACATGCAAACATTGAAGACGGCAACTGATTCATACATATGACCAGATGAACTGGTCAAAGCTTTCATACATGTTTTAGAAATACAGAATGTTATTTCTGGGAGAGACCAGAGAGAGCCTCTTGCCAAATCTAGTCATTTTGCAGATGAAGACATCCAGGCCAAGAATTTTAAAAAGCCTTGGCCAAGTTCAAAGCCAGGGCTAGACCCAAGTCATCTGATATTCAATTCAGTCCATTGCTTCTTGATTGCACCACAAATCCAAAACTTCCCACACCTCAGGCAGCCCCCACTCCCTGAACAATAGCCTCAAGCCAGAGCCCCTCCCTTTTATACAAATCAATATTCCCTAGACTTCTCATTAGCACTAAAATTTGGACTACATGTTTCTGAAAATGTCATGAAATCTCAGCTCATGTGAGCCTTATCTTAACAGTAGTAAATTGTGAGTCATGTTTGGGCAAGATTCGAAGAATGAAAACTTGAAATAATTTAGCTCTTAAAAGAACAAAATATCTTCATTATCCTCTTTAGAGGACTCAAAACATGGCTTTAATTTGATAGCATGTAAACATGTCTTTAAAGGAATCAATAGAAAGTATGGAGGCAGGTAACGCCAGCAGAATGGAATCCAGGAGCGTGGGCCATGATAATACCTGGTTCAGGGAGAGCACAGTGGAATGATGGAAATGGCAGGGCGAGGGTAACATATGCTTCTGCTCAGTGCAGAGTGCCAGCCAACCTCTCTTGTGCAGTGAACACGTGATGAAGTGTGTAGAACAAATGAAAAAGTGACTTTCAAACTGGAAAACAAAACAGGCTCCTTGCTAGTCAGTCAAGTCGTTTCACTGAAGAGCTCTTCCAGGATTCCCCACATTGCTGAAAATGAAAAGAAAACGCCCACTTTTCAGACCACAGACCAACAAGTCACCCAGCAGGGGAAGCCTCTGACCCTATGACAGCTATACTCAGTGGGCCATCGGTGGCACAGTAGGGGGTACCCTGGCTACAAGAATGGTCTGGAGCTATGAGGGACCTCAGCCATTTTCCACATTTTGCCCTTTCTGAGAGAAGTTTAGGGTCACAGAAATGCATAGTGCTTGAGGAAAATGTAGATGGGATGGAGGCAAAATGAACAAATCAGCCAGGTCATTTTGACTGCCAAAAGGAAGGCGAGATCTGAAGCTTGAATTAAGACCTTCATTAGTACACATGGGATGCTGCAGACGTATTAAGAGCAAATAATGTGAGATCGGAGCCTCACTAGATGCTTGAATTTATGTCAAAGTAGCTCCATTACATATGTGTTCCCCAGGGTCAGACTACATTAGCTAGTTTCCTCATTCCACATATGATGAACTAAAGAGTCAATGGAGTGTACTTCAAAAATGCCTCTATAAAACATGTGTGGAGTATCCATGGAACTTAGGTTCAGTTTAAGTGTGTGTGCATGTATGCATATTGCACGTGTGTATGTGAGAGACGAGGAGGGGGAATAAGACATAAAATGTCTCTAAGGTCACAGAACACTGACCTCATTGGCGGGGCTAATTTGATTGTGCGGGAACAATAGCACTGTACTCCTTTGCCAGCGAAGTGCATGCTAATTATGCGATTTGCCCTTGATAAGACCTTGGTGGGTCATTCAGCAGTTGTGATCTGTCACTGACTTCTAATCATGTATTATCGTCTGGGTGAGTCAGAATGGGACCCTAAGCTTTCTGTCTTTACAGCAATGTGGCACTCTAATTACCTTATGCCAAGTGGATATGCAGCTACTGAATTAAGTGATCAGTGCGATTGCCTTCAAAATCTTCTCTTTCTCCTTTGTGTTGCTTCACGGCAATTTACATTTTAAGATGCCATGAAGCTTTTGGTGTGACTGAAAATGCCACTCTAAAAAATAATTATTTTATTTTAAATTTAAGCAGGATAATATTAAATTCATGCCATACTAGTATCTTATCTTATTTCTGTGGCATAAAAGCAGAAGCTACAATAAGAATCCTGTGAGTAAACTTGTTGAAAAGCACCATGTTGGAAGCCTGGCTTTTGCTTTCAAAAAATAAAAATTGAAAAGGATTGGGAGTGGTTTGGGGGGTGGAGATACTCTTGAGATTGAGAGGACTTTCTAAGGCCCTTAAGTTTTTACTGTACTAATAATTTGCACTTAATAAGCAGACTTTAACATTAAGCATTATTTTTTAACTTTTAAATAGAATTCGAGATCCACCCAAGGGCTACATGTGCAACAGAAATAAATTAAAACTCAAGGAATTAAATCTCAACACAAAATATTCATTAACTAGGGTAATGATAAATTGACCTTATAAGTATTTTAAGTTCAGTAACAATTCCTGACATATTGGTTAACTTGTTCCACGACAGTTTGAGGGATCAGTGTGGTCCTAATTATGCTAATGTGGGTTGCATTATTTTTCTGATACTTTAAAATTTTGTTAGAGCTATGATATAATTCTCTATTGTTGCGTAGCAACTTTCAAATACTACAAGCAATCTGTTATGCTAAACCAGTTGTAACAACATCTGTATTTGCCTAGAAAATGATCTAACGCCTTTTGCAAAGAAAATGCACTATGGCATTTATAAAATTTGATAAGATACACTGATGTGGATGATCCTTGAAAATACGAACTCTGAAGTGCTCCTTGAAAGTTGTCATAAAACAGACAAAACAAAAAACAAAAAACAAAAAAAACAAAACCAACCATCACAACATCGTAGAGCAAAAGTTACTGTGCTACTAACAGGAAATAAAAAAGGATTTTCAAAGAATTTCTGCCTTGTGTGTCAACATTGCTGCAGAATTCTTTTATAGTAACTGAAAACTCAAAACCAAAGAGGACAATTGAGAGAAAAATTGCAGCGTTATTTTCCTGGAATCACATGATGTGGAAAGAACATTATTTGTTGAATCCTTGGTTTGTTTGGGTGGGAGGGGGGAGAGAAAGAGGGGGCAAGATAGTGAAAGAAATGGGGTGGAGGGAGAAGGAGGGGGATTAAGAGAGCCCAGAGAGAGAGGGAGGGAAGAAAGAGAAGAAGAGGCGAGAAAGAGAGAAGCCTAGACTCGGAATATTCTGCATTCCCTGGGTGGCAAAACAAAAGAGCCCAAGGAGGGGAGGGGGAGAAAAAACTGTGGAAAGTTGACACAGTCAAGAATAATGGCTAAATCTATCAAGTTTGATCAGGTCTACTATAATGAAGTGAGGCTTCATATTCCAAGCAGGGACAATGAAGACAGGAGTCAGGCTCTAGAAATGCGCTGCTCACTTTGTGCTTGGAATATGCAGCAGCCAGCAGGGAGCCACCAGATAATTACACAGTATTTGTGCGGTTCCAGGAAGCTTCCCGCGCAGGTTGAATGCCCGTGCTATATTAAAAGGCAGCACAGTGAAATGTTTTTAATGAATATTTTTGTCAGAGAAAGAAAAGGCATTTGAATGATTGTGTGTGTGAGAGAGAGAGGGAGAGAGAGAGTGTGTGTGTTTACGCTTGCGCATGGGGAAACCAGAGGTGGAATATCACTGTCAAAATACAGGTACCTTTATTTATTTTTATTCCATTATTTACCATTTCAAGAGTCTGACGTCCTTTCAATAATGCGAATCACAACATTCGGTTAATGTTATTTTGGGTAATTGTACATATAATCCCTTAACTAATATTTGCTAATAATATCTTTCAATGAATTAGTACATCAAACAGAGGCTTAAAACTACTTTTAAAAATTCCAGTAGTAAATGAAATGTTTAGACACATCGAATCAGGAAATCTAAAGGAGAAGTAACACAGATGTTGATACTTACTAGTCAGTAGCCTTTGGCAGTGATAGCTCTAAAACATAAGAATACATTATTTCAGCACTCTTTAATTCTCACCTAACAGATGTGAATAATCCACTGAATTTTAAACCCACATATTCTATTCACAATGCCCCTTTAAGTTCATTTTGCGGGGCAAGGCAAGCCACATACACTCAGATAATTCACTGGAGAAGGTTGTGATTTTTTAAAGTCCAATTCCATGAATATAATGCCAGATATATTTCAAATGTTTTTTGTTTACTTGATGAAAAAATATATAACTTCCTAAAATACATTTTCCGGTGCTGGTGCTACATATGTAAAGGCAGCTTTTTAAAGGCTAAATGACTCCCAGCAATTAGCCATAGACATCACACAATAACTTCCCTTTCCCAAATTAAATAAATTCAGCAATTCAAACCCTTTGGATAACAAAAGCATCTCACAGATATTTCTCTTTCATATCAAATGATTTTCAGATAATGTAATGACTTACATACCAAGGTATTAATTTAGGCCTGAAACCTCCACATTTTAAAAGGGGATATTGTATTTCACATGGCTAAGTACCGATTGTGAACCATTATCACTTTTAACAAGTACATTCTGATGAGGTAGCATGGATCTTTATTTGAAGGGAGAGTTCCTACCACATTGCATGACACAGATGGTAGAGGTCAACAATTAAGAACAGTGAGAGTCACAGGATTTGTTGGTTGAAAGATGGGTCTGATGAGGCAATTTTCTATCTTTTTTTTTTCCTCCCAAAGAGTAATTTCAAGTAGATTTCTCAGTCAAGAGGCCTGCCACTCCCTCTAGCAACTGACTAAAATTTAATAGCTTTGACCCTCAAACACACACACACACACACACACACACACAAAACCACACACTGAATTCAACAAAAGTGGTGACTGGCCCCAGATTATTATAAGAGAAAGCAATAGCCATTCCAAATTCTCAAGGATTTGTTTCAAGGTTCTTGTCATTGAAATGTTTCCTTTTGTAAGCTGTATTATTAATAATTGAAAATACCTAAATGGGAACATTTAAATGAAAACTGGTTTCTTTTATCACATGGGAAAATAAATCCTAAACCTTTGAAAAAATAGATTCAAAACGAGTACACATAAAATACTGAAAAGGAAATTTCAGTAGGTATATATAGTTAAGTATATCTAACAAGAAAGACAGGCAATTACCTTGGCATGTTTAAATCTGATTATCAATCTGTCCTCGAAGACTTTCAATATTAAAATGTAAACAATGGTCAATACGTTTTATTTCATTTGAATTACAGCTGCCTACAAATAACACTCTATTATGCTATGGGTTAAAACATAAATAATACAAAATGCTTTTTAGTCATCTCTTCTACTTTTCCATTTTTACTAAAGATAGTCCACTACTATATTAAGGAGCAATTTGTATTCATCATAAAATACATAAACTATACAGGCCAAAATGGTCCGGTCATCGTCCTAGAAGTTTTAAAACAAAAGACTTCATTTTAATATCATTTGACCAGAAAGATGGAAAGCTTGGAAGAGTGGGAATGGGCTTTTCTACTTTTGTAAGAATTGCTGGAAATATATACATACAAGAACAGTCCTCAATCACAGGCAGACACAAAGGGCTCAAGAGAGGTCACCTTCTGTTTTGGCCCAATCATAATTAGTAAACATTTTCAAATCGTGGGCCAATATAGAGATGAAATCATGTTGAAGTTTTGTTCTACACCTTCCTTTCTTCCTCTAAGAAGCTATAATGAAAATGTACATTTACATGTAACAGAATGTCTAAAGACTATTTCTTCTATAGACCTTACAATTTGAGTTTCCACCTTTTTTGTCAGTTGTCCATACAAATCTCTCTGAAGGAGGCCTTGGGGATGAGACTCAGAGTGAAAGGGGCAATGCCAAACTCTTCTGGCTTGGGGAAAGGTATAGTGAGGGCTTGAAGGGAGGCCAGTCTTTGCTTAAGGTCACTGCAGTCATGCTTCTACAATTCATGGTGTCATTTTCATTTGTCCTGCTCTGTTCTGGCAGCTACCTAGAACTAAATTAGAAGATTTGCTTGGTTTTACATCATTTGCATTGGACCTCCTCATTCTGAAGTCTCAGATTTCACAGGGTCTTTTTGTGAAATGAAGAGTAAGGTTTTCATTAATTCCCTTAGCCTGGGTACCCTTGTAAAACATTAATCTGTTTAAAAAAAGATGAAAAGCCAGTAATCTTTCCCATATAAAAAATAAAACTACGATTCCTCTGTCCTGGAAGCCTACATGTTATTGTACACAAATGCTGGCGTATTCATAAGCAGCATCCTCATATTTAAAGGAATGTTACCCCCAAGATTAAGTGGTCCTTGGAAATGCCAACGACTGCGTTCCAGCCCCTTTGCCTGCAAAGAGCTTTGTGGCATAGAAAAAGGTTCCTCTTCACCTTCTAAGCTTCATTTTATTCAATTGGCTCTTTTTCACATTGTTATAGCTGGTGAATATAGCAAAGTTGGATTCAGAAGAGAACCTTAAGCGTTATCATAATGCTTAGAAGAAATGGCTTCACACTGTATAATCTATCAAAGGTGTCAGATTTACAAAATGCAGATTTTCTGTCACATTTGGGCACTCTAAGCACTGTATCTTTTCACTAAGGTGCTGACTGCTGTTTTAATGAGGCCCTTTGGTGGCTGTAAAAAACTGAAAGATGAGGATTAGAGGGGTTACCCTAGATATTGTCTATTTGTCTTACAAATTTCACACTAACTACCAATTACATCGCCATAAACCTTTTGGCTACTTCAAGCTGTATGCCATATAATACATAAAAAATATGCTATGTTAACCTCTCCTATATTATACACGTAACTACAGCCACTGATGCAAGTAACATACCTAATGAAGCCAATAATGAGACTCTTTAAAAGTAGTCTTGTTATAGGAATAATATTAGAGCAGTTCAGTTAGAGGCTAAGGTCCATTATGGAATACTTCCTGTATACTCTGGTCCTAGGTCTGGAAAGATGCTGACACACTAATTCAAGCTCAAGAAGGGCATTAATCTTGCAACCTTCTACTTGTCATGCTTAATGGGACATCCTGCCTAGGTGAAATGAACCTGATGTATTCAGGTAAACATAATTTAATAAGGAAAGATAAAAAGAAATAGACATCTGGCATGACCCTAGGGAGATGAAAATACCTGTCTTTTTATTTGAGAAGCTAATTCCCCAGAAGAATCTACATTGTGCTGGGACACAGCTGTACATAGGAGGCACTCACAAATACGTATTGCATTAAAAATATGTATTGCATTAAGGAATACATGGAAAAATCATGGTTAAAATTTCGAGACATCTCTGTTGTTTTTTCTCCCTCTAAACTTCCTGCAATCCATTTTGTTGGTGGGGAATGATAATACCAGGCAAGGAAGGCAACTGTGTTCATCTTGAGGAAGAAGACACATATTAATGTGGGGTTAAGCATCTGAGTGTGAAATCAAGATCCGCAACAATACAGCATGAGATTTAAAAAGCAGGCATGAATGTCAGTGAGTAACCGTGCATCCTCTTTCATCTGCAATCACTCTTAAGTCTAATGAGCTTCCAAAAATTGTGTCAGTGTTTCAGATAAGCTTATAAAAGGCAGCTGTTGGAGAAGGTGGAAGTCCATCCTGCCAAACCATCATCACACACATCACACACACATGCCACACACACCCACTGACACACATACACACAGACACACATACACACACACACACGATGCATAATGGGGCACTGCTTCCCTCAGTCCACGCTTAGACACTAATCTCCTACGGCTTTGAGAGACACAAATCTAAAATAGCCCTAGAGAACACTGATTGGCCTTACCATTTAAAACAGCTAAGTAGTATCAAGAATCAAGCTAGTTAATATTCTGGGTGATAAATCTATGCTCGAAGTCAGTGAATAGTTTGTCATTTGGAATTTTTCCAAGTTCTCTTTGATTCAAAGATAAAATGAACATGGCATTATTCAGTCAAGGTTTAAAAATTAGACAAGTGGTAAATATGATTCAAAAGTGGTATCTGAAAACACTTGAAAACTCAGCTTTCTCCAGTCCTTCTTCCAGCTATTTTCAGATAAGTTAATACATGGTTAAATAAATTATTTTGACAATAATGTGGTTAAATCCATTGTTGTGAATTTGAATTTATCACATTTCTATATTTAGCTGGCCAGGCACTTGTAAATCTCCAAAGCTAATTTTTATAGAAAAATCAATGCATTTTCCCCCCAAACCCCCAGAAAATATATGTTACTTGTGAAAATGAGTCTTTTACTTACAATTTATTTCACATGGGGACAGAGAGAAATGTATATGGGCACTCAACAAATGAATTAAAATAAAAGGCTGAAGAGAACCCTCACCAATAAAAACTCTAATTGGATAGTTCTGCGATGACAGGTCTTCCTCAGCTTTCTCCCTCACTTTCTGGAGCATCTGCAGAATGTTCACCTGGATAAGCAACTTTGCATATTGCTAGGGTTCATTTTCTAGGCAGTCTGAGTGTTACCAATTCCACTAGGCATGATTATCCAAGATGATAAGAAGTTGTCTATGCTAGAGGAACAAATTTGGCCTGTACTTATTATTAGAAAGGACATGAAAGAGTACTCTTAATAGAAGACAGCCATCTTCCTGGTGCAGTTGAGTAGACAGGGGTATATGCAGATAACTAGGCATTTGGACCACCACATATAACTTTTTATTCATATTGTTATTTTTGTCCAAATCTCTTAAGTGTTTCATCCACAGAGTGTTAAGAGGAGTTACTTATTCATTAAACACTTTGCATAATCTTTATAAGTAGCACCATGGAAACCAAAACTACTGTACTACTTCGGTCTTTCCCTGGTTGAACTCAAAGAAAGAATTTCCATCCATAGTGCATAAAGAAGAAACATGCCTTCCTTATGTTCATCCCTTTTTTCTTATAAAAGTTTTCTTAGTGATTACAATCTTGGATTACTATCTATCAATTACTGACCCTTAAATCAGAATTGGAGATTCATAAGCTGCCAGTCTTAGAGGTAACCACGAGGCTCTTCCCAAATCACTAATAACTCTCATTGTTTGGAGACTGCCTCTAGATATCATTCTAGAGACAGAATTTGTTCCTGGGGATTTTGCTCTGCTTGTCCATGATCTTGAACTCCAGGACCTTATTCTTGCCCTTAGATGACACATGATTCCATCTAAATAGGTAAAATGAGGTGCAGAGGGAAGAAAATCTACCAGTAGAACATACTTGCGACATTTGGAATCTATGGGCCTGATTCCCAGAAATCTGAATTAAAATGAGATTTGAAATGAGAAAAAAAAATGTTGATGTTTCTAATCATTCTAATAAAGTTATCTAGCTTCTGCTGGATCATTTTTTATACCAAGAGCTGTGCTCTATTCTATATGGAATAGACTACGCTAAGCTGGATAAAAAATGTCACCTTAGGCACCTGAATTAATAGTTTGGTTATGTACTCGGTTAAGTCTTTACTATAGATCAGAATAAGTATGCTAGGCAGACAATTCTTTAGAGCTAACATTTTAAAAAGGTGCCAAAGCCCCTTTGAGATCTGTGTGAATTATCCAGATTCAGGGAAAAAATGTTAAATATACTGCGCTTTTCTACCCCCCTCATTTCTTAGTTGCATTGAATAAGTAAAATTGCAGCAAAGTTGGCAAGAATAAATACTTCCTCGGTTTTCTAAAGCTGCAATTAATGATAATGAAGCTATACCTTATATGGCAAGAAATACAGTACAAATTGGATAAGTAAGAAAAATGATCAGCCATTGTGTGCCTCCGATATAGTACATCAAGGTATCGCCACTGTGAGGCTATCTTTATTTTAAACCATTAAACAAAACAATATAAATCTGCAGGCAGGTGTTTCTTGTTGCAGAAGTATTGAAAGTTGTAATGCAAACAATCTAATTTTAGCATCTATGTAGAGTGTGAAGTAAATTTACTGATCACTGATGCATTGAGCATAGGAAGAAACAATCAGCAGGAGCTTTCAGCAAGATTATCCTATTAAAGCAGGAAGACTTCATGTGGTTGTTAAGGAAGTAGTCAAAAGCAGGTGATGGAAGTGGGGGTTTGACGACTCGTCAGTGGGCCCAGTGTACATGTTAAGTTGTTGTTTTCTGCTCAGCTAAGCAGCAGAGAATTGATATGTTAGCAATGAAGTGCAATGACAATTAAATTGTAACTGACCTACATGTTACCGTCATTACGCGTTCTCTTTTTTACTGCTTTCCCTCTTATTTAATCACACAGTATGGGGTTTTTATTAGGCTGTAATGTTAAAATCTTCATCCATTTAGCCATAAATGTGTGACTGGATATCTATCAGACTTCCTTGCACTATACAAACAAAGCCATTTTGCTGAATCACTGTTGACTTGTTTGTGGCCTAATTTAATGAGTGTAATAACTTACATTACTATCCAGTTAACATTTAGGAGCCCAGAAAAGACCTGCTAGCACGCAGTAAGCTACTGTATACATTCTCTATTCATATCACTCCTCTTTGCAGTAAATTTTATACAATAATATGCACTGCTTACAACATAAGCTCAGCTTCCATCAGCTGAGGACAGCACTCTAGTAAGTTCACTATGTTCAGCCTGAAATGCTTCCTACACATGAGAACCAACCAATATGATTCCCTTTTTCTGGATACTACAGTGGCTATATCTTCATCCCTCATAAAAATAATAAACACAGGTTATATAACCTGCAGACAAAGATAGTTTTGCCTTTCTTCCCATTTGTCTTACTGATATTTTAAGCCTCTTCCCACCCCCAAACTCAGGAATGAAAAATAGTTACTCAAGGAGAGGGAAATAGAAACCATTGTCAATTAAACAAAATAGAGTAGAGTTTCAGGATAAAATATAAAAGAAATAAGTCAACAAATAAACTGAGTTGTCCCTATTTATATGTATGTGATTAAACTGTCCATGATCTTGAATATGCACTATATTTCCCTATACTAAAGTTACCCATCCTCCCATTTGACCCACACACATCTATATGCTGTCTTGCTAATTGTTTCTTTAACACAATCATATTGAAATGTATGTGTTTCCATTACATTACTTTGAAACAAAGATTTAAGAAAATCTTTGTCACTTGACTTCGCCTTAGCCATTTAACTAGCACCTGACAATTCAGTGAATCACCAAAAAAAAAAAAAAAAAAAAAAAAAAAAAAAAAATCTCATTACTTTCATACTAATTTTATGCACATATGATGCAATCAAAGCTCTTTACTTGCCCAAAATAATCATCACTTAAAAAGAAATATATACACATACACACAGAGTTGACAATTTACAAACAAGCACTTCCACATTGAGAGATTTGGAAGAGACGGACCTTAGTTTTTCTTCCCCTTTCAGAGCAGCATTACTGCATTGTTTGAGTCAAGATTTAAGCCTTTAATTACTATCCATTACACAATATCTCAGATTGACGTTATAATCTTAGAAGTTTCTAGTAATAGGGTGGGAAAAGTTTATAGATAGAAGAGATAGTTTTAAATTTTATTCCTTTTCATGAAATAGGCAGAGGCAACCTTCAGGCTTCTCATTCCAGGAGAAAATGCATCATTCTGGACAAGTGGGAAATTACTTTGGTTTTCATAAATGATGGGCCAAGTAAACTTTTGAGATGCTCATTAGGACCTCTATGTCTGTAGGTGTATCAACTGTCCAAAAAAAAAAAAAAAAGCATTTTATTGACAACTTTAAATAAAATATGAAAACTCTCAGGTCCTAGAAATTAGGGGGGAAAGCAGCCATAATATAATTTTATTTCTTCAACATAAAGCTCCTACAAATTCCAGGCACTCTTCTAGGCTCTGGGGAAAAGGCTACCAAGATAAAAGAACAAAATCCTTGCCCTCATGGGGCATATATTCTTGTGGAAAAGAGAGAGTAAACAAAACATGAACAATTATGTAGCATATGAGAATGTGAGAGATGCTAAAGAAAGAAAAAAATAAATCAGGAAAGGGAGAAGGTGTTTTGTGGGCAAGATTGGATTTTATAGTGAGTGTGGTAGTGAGTCAAGGTAGACCACGCTGAGAAGGTATTAATCCGTTTGAGCAAAGACTTGTAAGAGACAAGAAGATACTTACATTAATGTATAATCTAAATATATATTACATGCAATTTATTGTATAGTTTCATACATATAAATATAATAAAAAACTATCATAAACTATTAAAACTATGATTTAAAAAAAACTAGTTGGATTTCCTTCAAGGAAAGGTTCAAAAAAAACCTATCAAAAAAATAGGGTTTGGAGATGGTGTCGAGTCAGGCCATCTGGAAAATGAGTTCTTATATGCCCCTTACCACTTCCCCATTTTGAATCCATAATTCATTATTTGTCCTTGTAGTAAACCTGTCACTTGGGGGGATCTGGAGTGATAGCAGTTTTAAGCCAGGTTGGGTGAAGATACACCTTTGTAATCTTGACTGTTTATTATACAACACCCCAATAATCATGGCCACTTTTTAGGTCTCACTCCAAGTCAGACACTTCCCATTAAACATTCTTGGGAAGTAGGTATTATTATCCTCAATTCAAAGCTGAGTAAATTGGAATTCTGAGAAAGTAACCAATATGGGATAGTTCTGCTAAATATTGAGTAGAAGAGCAAACCATCAGACTCTTGTGCTGCAGTTCTTTTCCACACTTATTAGGATAAAATAAAAGCAAAAACAAAACCAAACAAAATAATCTGGAGCATCAATCAAGAAAATCAAAAGCTTTGGAGGGTAAACAATAATTTGGGGTAAAGGTTGAACATATCATTAAACTAGAAGTTAAATGCTAGCATTGCTGAAATTATGCAAACAATGGGTGGAGTGGTGCTTTTTTATGTAAAATGTGGAGACCAGCTAAAACTTTTAATGGGAACTGCCAGTTTCTTGATGCTTCTTTCATGACGATGACTTCTGCTAACCTATATGGCTCCTATGTGTGAAAAATGGGTCCTTTCCTAAGGGTAGAAACAACTCAGTGCTGGGACAGGTGAGTCAATTGCCAGGAAGATTTTTCTCCTCACTGGGTATCATTGTGCATGTATGACTTGCACCAGCAATTCTTGGAAGCCCTACTTTCTAAATGTAAATAGCCGCAGCCTAGCTAGTGACAGAAGTTAGAGAGGCTCTACTGTTACTTGATCATTTTCTTCAGGTTCTGTGTGACTCCGTCTTACAATATCATCTTTCTTGATTGACCTTTTTAAAATTCATAGTGGCAATGGTAACATTGGTAATTTTAATAAAAATCTATAAGAAAAAGGCAATTTATTTTGGCAACACAAGGACAGTCTTGGGTAGGTTGATCTGAAGTTGCTGAGCACTTTCTGTCTACCTTCTTCCTATTCATTTCCTTTCCAAGCTCTAGAACTGAGCTATGTAAAGTAATACATCTTGGGATAGTAAAAGAAATGTGGGCTTTTGAGCCAGAGAGAAGTGGGTTTGAAGCCCAGCTCTGCCATTTGCAAACTGCAAAATCTTGGCTAAGTTCTTTCCTCTTTCTATCTGGGCATCACGTTTCCTTACTGATTACAATGAAATGAGATAATAGCTCCACCTATCAAGATTTTTTGAGAAAATTAAATTTCTACCTGGACTTGTTTCTCCCCCCGGGACTCTGCCACCCAAATATTATCTGTAGGACAAGGGCCAGGTCCAAGGCCTTTCAGAATGTCATCACAGTTCTATCTTTATAATTCCATCTCCGATCCCCACTATCTTCTATTCTCCCACAACCCATACTACCTTTCTGCATTATCTTTTATGCTCATGTAACACCAAAATGATTTTAGCTCTGCCAAACACACCATGATATTTCATGGCTCTAGGCCTTTCTACATACTATTCGCTCATCTTAGACTAGTTACTTCTCATCCACAGTCTATCTGGATGGTTCTTGTTCATCCATAATGCTTGACTCAGTTTTTACAAAGATTAAATAAAAGAATACAGTCTACATGCTCAGTAGTGTGACTGGCACATAGTAAGAACTCAGTAAATGTTAGCTCTCTCTCTGATACAAACCAGTTCTTAAAATTAAATATGCTCTCTCCTCTGTGTAACTGTACCATATGCAATCTTTTCATATATCCTATTTTATTGGAGAGAGACAATATAGATGGCATAGAGAAGCAAGCATTGGATTGAGACTCATTCTGAGTCAATTCCAATCCTCGCTCTCCACTTAACTTACTCAACTTTGAGCCGATCACGTAAGCTTTGTGATCTTCATCTCTCTGTCAGGGATAACATTATTTACTTATAACTAGAACTAGACTTAATGGCTTCATGGTATGTGGTTCATAAAAACCAGCTACTCTTTTATACTATTCAAATCAGCTATTACTACTGTTGTTATACTAATTCGATATAGTGATATTCCTCCAGATCACTCTGAATGGGATCCAAAAAATAATAATTCTAAAAATATAGATTAGGTGTTTGTGCAGTTAATTTTTAGCGTGAGTTCAAAGCCAGGAATGAAATCCAATATTCAAGTGTGTTATATCTGAATTTACTTTGTTGTAGAGTGCATTACTGTGGGGTCCTACTGTATTATTATTTTTACTATTAATTAGTTCCATCATCATTATTATGTAGTTTCTTATTTATTAGACTATTAGTTCCTTAAGTACAACCCCATATATTTTCCAGCCTAGTCTAGAATAGAGATTAAGAGTTGAACTGCTTGGGTTCAAATTCCGGCAACATCATCTAATTCTATGATCATGGGCACATTACTTTAACTCCCTAAGTCTTGATTTCCTCATTTTAAAAGGAGGATGATAGTAACAATGCCTATGTTATAGAAGATTGTGAGAATCAAAGGGGCTGAGGTACGTAACACAATCTGGCACCTAGTAAGTGCTCATTAAAGTTTAACAATATACCATCATCATCATCTTGTTACCACCATCATTATGACTATTGTTATTATTGACCACAGCACCTATCAAAAAGCCTGTTTACGTAGTAGACACTCAGTAAAACTTAGCTTAAAATTTTATCAAATCTCCTTAAAATTTGAAAGTTGTTATTTAGGTTAGCTTCCCAATTATAGGCTCAGTCCCCTTACAGGCATCTCCAGATGGCTGGGTGTGAAAGGATCACTCTATAATTGGCCTGAATTCCCCCAAGTCAGTCATTTTCTCAGCACCATACTGAGGGCCTGAGGCCCTCTCACCCAGCTACTTCTCCTTCCTCCACCGTCTTCCACCAGAACTGGCCAGCCTCGGGGAAGTTGGCTTTTGTCTGTCTCTCCCACCAGCCATTGCCAAGCATGGCAGCCAGTCCTTTATTGGAGCCAGGTGGAGCTGGCAAAGCCAGCTGTTGCCTGCCTTGTGTTGCCTGGACTTGTGGATGCCAATCTTCCTCATCCCTGGCTCAGGATAAATTTTTGGCGTCTTTGCTCCTTTCTGCAAACCCCAGGCATGGGGTCCCAATACTTGGGGTTTTCCTTGTGGAAATGGCACCGTTATGAAAGTGATAATCCTATCATTCATTTACCTACATTCACTTGTTTGTTTAACTGAAAGTAGATTAATGTAAATGAGATACGGCATGCTATGTCCTCTGGAGCTCAAAGAAAATAAATATACAGACTCAATACAAGGGGGAGGGGGTACTCACTACGTCTAAACAAGTAACTTCGAGGTCTAGGTGCCTTACACTGAATCCTCTAACTCTGGGCACCTCTTCTAGGAAGTTTCCATTTGTAATTATGCTGAGCCACTAGCCGATTGATCTCTCTTTAGAGGGGAAGTGGAAAAACAGAACTTAAGTGTTTTCAGCATTCAGCTCTCCTAACTGCTACAGCCACGGCAGGCTTATCTGGCGGGAGCTAGCAGGAAGCCTATAACCGCTTCATCCTAACTCTCCAAATGCTGGCAACAATTAAATGAATTCTTAAGAAGAGAATCAAAAAAGCAGGAGGCAAAATGAATGGCTTATCCAAGTGCTGAGGAAGGAGAGGCTGTGTATTCAAGATGGAAAGAATATAAATACACACACACATGCATATTATGTTACATATCTATAAAAATGTGAAATGTTATTTATTTTGAGAATACCCAGTCATTTCCATCTGTAGTAAGAATCCATAATAACATTCTCTGTTTATATAACTCTTTTCACCTCAAGAGATCCCGAATGCATTTCAGACAGCTCTATATACAAACAGAGGCCAGGAGCTCCGCCATCTCTGAAACTGGTGGTGGGAGCCAGGCAGGAAACGCGTGTGCGGCTGCATTCAACTTGGAGACCACTGATAGGAGAGGGGAAGAGTTGGCCAAGGGCAGCAAGACAACCCCCACGTTCTTAAAACAGAGTCAGAGGGGACTTCAAAGTCTGGGTGACACCTCAAATTTTGATAGCTAATTAAGAAAAGAAGCTGAGGGAAACTCCATTTATTTACTTTGCAAGGATGAAGGATGGTGCAGGGCAGGGCAAGGTTAGTTAAGCAGCAACTCCAGGGAGTGCAAATAAATCTGAGGCATAGATCACAAAGTCTTCCCTCCAGCTTATATATTCCTATTACGAACACACTGATGATGATGGGAGGACATATAAAAAGGTAATATATGTTGATTCATTTATACCCATGTTTTCATCCACAATCTGCTTTCTCAGAGAGGATGGACCGGATCACCTGGAATCCAATTTCTTTTTCTTTTACCAATTCAGTCCACAACAGTTGGTCTGGCTTCCACATAATTCTCATTTTTAAAAAATGAGAAATAAGACGACAGCCATGAGTCACAGGAATTCACACTTCAGAAACCAAAGCCTGACAGAAGAGTGTATTTCTACACGGCCCTCAGAGTAACGTTTGGGAAACTTCTGAGTATCCAGAAAACAAGCTGGAAAGTGGCTAGTCCCTGCCCAAAGAAAATACTACCAACTAAGTGCTCAGGACTGCCCTAGAAATCCTTAAATCTCGTTTGTCTGATTTGCAAATAGAAAATATATGTCCCTGGTGACACAAGTAGGAGATACAGTGAAGGGATACGTCCCACTGTGGAGAAAGAAAAGAGATTCTGGTGGCTATGTGGCCTGCCCTCAGCACTTGGAAGACTTCCTTTCCTTCTAGTCCCTTACTGCTCCCAGTGCATTATGATCCTCCCACTGAGGTCCCGCTCACCAGAAAAGTCCAATCTCTGAGCAAAGCCAGAAGCTCGATCTCTTGCGGTCTCAGACATCAGCTCTTCTAGATTGTATAACCTTAGGGACCTCCCACATAAACTCAGCAAACAGTATGTGGAGGGGCATAGGGAGACTAAATTCCTTAGGGGCTTGCATTTGAAGCTGGGAAAGATGTAAAAATTACCTGGTGCTGGAGACAAGCCTCACTAGGACTCTTTGGCACTGTTGCCTGAAAAGGGTCATGGAGGCAGAAATGGCAGGGACCGAAGGCCAATAGGGGCCTTCTAAAAAGTTTTTGGGAAAATCTTACTTTTCTAAAAATATGCCTCTACTTGCCCAGAAGTCTGAAAGAATCCTAAATGAAACAGTTTAGCACATTCATAGCAGTCCACTTTAAGGGAATGCATCTGTGTTGAACTGGACTCTCGGGTGACCTCAATAAGGTAAGTAGAGTAAAAGTCTTACAAAGTAGGAAAGTGAGGCTTAGACAAGCCAAATGACCTAATTACCTCCAGAGTTGGAGCTGGAACCTTCTTACTGCAGAATTTCAAGTTCTTCCTATTGTACCTCACCCAAAGTTATAATCAGCAGGTAGGAGATCAAAATGGTTTTCCCACTGAAATATCTATGATGAGCTCAGTGTATCACACTGACCTTTGGAACCTTCAGCCTTCCTTTCTCTGTTCTCCTGAATAGGGACTAGGAAGAGGGGAGAGACTACAAGGCTTATAAGGAAAAATAACAGCGATTTTGTTTCCTCTCTGCAGTTCTCATTTAGCTCCTCCTTGCTACTCATCACATCATCCAAACACACATTGGGACAAAAACAGAAAAGGAGACACTAACATAGGTAAACAGATGGATTGATAGATAAAATTCATTTAAAAATAGTATATTGGATAATGTTTTAATTCTGATGAGTTATGAAGAATGTTTTTAAATCCTTGTAAATAACCCCCAAATGGAAAATATGTTCTTTTCCTTTGGTAGGACAAGGAAGGTTCATGAAATAAAAGGTTATAGAGTTCAAGCCTATACAGTTATCAAAGTACTAGAACAAGAGTGTATTTCCTGAATTTTGGAAGATGTTCTTCAGAAACAATAAAGGGACTACACAGTTTCACACTAGTCAGTAAACCTTGGAACTCACTCCACCAAGCAAGTGTAGGGTTTCAGATAAAGGCTGAATACAGCAGCAAGTTCAAGGACCGTTTGGAGACTTTCAGGCATGGCAGGAACTCAGTGGGGAGCTGGAAAGTTTGAAGAATGCCTTCAATTTTTCTCAGCGATGGATGGTAACTGTGTTTTCTACAACACGTTTCTTGGTGCCCCTATCACAGACAACCCAGGGCCACATAAAATAGCAAACAGGCCCAATGCGACATATTCTTGAATAAGGAATGGGTCACAATGTTCTTTTTCTGGCTTTGAGGCAGATTTCACTTCTTGTTCTGGATTGTTCTGCAGCTGCTGGCAGCACTGACCGTAGGAATATTATCTTAAGAAAGATTTTCTTCAATGGAATGGGATGGAACCTTGGAGCATATTTAGAAAATACATCATGCATGTATCGAATGGAAGTTTGTTCCAGAGAATCATAAAATAAAGGCAACGGAATGATCTTCAAATACCAGAACTGCTAAATGGAAGAAGTGGTGTATCTATCAATATAGACCAGGCTTGCAATACTAATGGACAACCTTAAAATTTCAGGGACTTAAAACCACAAGGCTCTTTTTTTCCACCCTCACTAGCACTACCTGTCCATCTCTGATCTGAAGTGATATGAAGGTGAGGGTTGAGACACGCAACATGCTCAGGCACACAGGGTGAAGGAGCCTTTGTTATCTGTAGAGTCCTGTTCACAGACAGGAAGAAGAGAGGCTAATTGTTCACTTCACACTGATTCTCACAAGTTTTGTCTGAAAATAACCTATCCCTTCTGTGGCCATTTTGTTGGCTGATGCAAGTCGCTCTGTCATGGTTAACTTTAAGGGTTTAGAGAAGGTGAAATCTACCACATCCAAAAGGAGGATAATAAATATTAGTGAACACCTTATGAGCTACCAGCAGCATATTTCTTCATTTGGCTCGAGGTGGCTGAGCCAATACCATTGTGTGCAAGGTGCAGGGAGCAGGTATTAAGAAACAGAAGAGCTTCCATATAGCAGTGAATTCCTTTTCATTTGTTGTATTTTAAGAAAAGCATAAAGACTTTCACTAAGAAATCCCAAATATCTACAGAAGCCAGGTAGGTGGCATAATATGTGAATCATCCAGGAAAAAAAAAAAAAAAACGTGTAAAACATATGGAAATAATCTATGGTTCCATAAAGACATTTGCTCTCTCCCATGTTTTTTCATAAATGGAGACTTCTCAATTGACTTTTGAAAAGGAGATAAGAATAAAGGGACATTCATTTACTTCTAAACAAAAACTGTGAGAGGAATGATAAATGGTGGCTGACACCCAGCCTTAGCCCATGAGCCAACAGGGAAAGGAGAAGACAGAGGAAAACTGGAGACTAAATGCTCCATGGAAAAGGGAGTACAACTCTAGCTGATTGTTGCCATGTGGAGAGGCAGGACCGATGTGGCCAGATTTTCCAATTTTATTTTTTAAGAAAGGTCAGAATTCTTGATGTGCACATGCAATCTCTCATTTTTAAATGTTGGTGCAATTATTTTCAAAAAGACACTCTCTGTGCCAAACAAAATATGATGTAGGCTGCATTTGGCCAATGGCCCACTAGTTCGTGGCTTTTGCTGGAATGAACAATTCTGTTATAAGTGTGGGTGTGGAGGGAAATGGGGAATTATATGGTCTCTAAGATCTTCTTGGGAGCTCAATAAATAGCACCCCTTTTCCTGAATTCTATAACAACTATAAAAACAAGACAAAGAAGTGAGCAGATGGGGGCCAAATTAGAACCTTACTTACTGAAGAAAGCAAGGTTGGGAGAGATGTGCAGCTGAGCTTCCTGGAATTTGACTCCAATTTCCAAGACCACTGAGTCAGGCCCCTCATCCCTCCCTTCCTCACCTCCCGCATCCACCTAAAGGATGTATGCTCTCTATGGGCAGCTAGTTCCCTAAAGAGAGAGAGAGAGAGGAAAGGGATAGAGATGCCCATGTTTAGTTTCTCCTTCAAGATTCTGCCATCAGATCGATAAGTCATCTCTCCTCTCACTAATATGGGTGGGTTAATGAAGGGGTTGTTAAGAGTCCAGGAGTGTTTCATATACACAACAGCAATGGGGAAGATAGGATCTCCCACAACAGTTATTTCCAGCCAAGGCCACCTCTAGCGCACTGTATATCTTTGTGCAAGTTACAAAAAGGCACTCCACCCTGGCAGATGAATTGCAGAATGGCCCTTTCCTCCCGGTCGATGCAGCCCCAGGCTGGAGCATGCAGCTTGGCAAGCAGTACCAGGGCTAGATTCCAGCTCACACTTGCCTACTCGGCCTGGTGCCTAAGTACAAAAACCCACAACTGCCCATAGCAGCCTGCTTCAGACTTTAATAATCCTATCAATTTGATTCCAGATTCTTCAGTCTCCAAAGGAACCACATTGTGAATAGAATCCACTCACTGTCCACCTCAAACAGTTGGAATTAATATTGGTCCAGGCTGTGTGAAGTTTGTGAACAGGGTGGAGTGGAGGAAAGGCTGGCTCCCTGGTATAGCCTGTGGCTGTTTTATTATTATTGTTTTCTCAATTCACAATCACTAAGTTGGTAGAAATTTTCAAAGAATGAACAGACATTTTTTCAGCATGTCAGAATTTAGTGAGGCTATAATCATTTCTTCACAATGTTTTTCAGTAAGGAATATATTAACGGAGACATTGTTTTAAAAGTTTCCATGTACAACTGTGGCTTGTCCCAAATTCTTTGTATTCAAATGTCAGACTATAATTGTTGGTTAGCAGCAAGGTTACCAGATGAGTTATAAAATGCATTTCAAATGAATATCAAAAGGACTTAAGAAAAATACAATTAACAGCTGGTGTAGTTAAGGCAGGCTACAGTCTCACTGTAAAAAAATGATAATAATAATACAATCTTCATTAGAGTTGACTACATTTCTGTGTCCATGATATAACATCTTTATTTCTAGAGTTCAACTCAAGAAGGAAGAAAGACATAGCACTCTAATGAAACAAAACAACAGGGGGACCTCCTCTTTTGGCTTTAGAGCCCCCCTCCCTCTGTCTCTGTACAAGGGAGCTTCTTCCTTTTGTCTTCTCCCTTCACTTCTTGCCTATTAAACTCTCTGCTCCTTAAAACCACACACACACACACACACACACACACAAAGAAAGAAACAAAACAACAAAAACAAGTGGAAAATTATGTTTATCGGAGGTGACAGACATGCCCAAGAAGTGGAAAGCTGAATGAAAAACGAAGAATATTTAATTCAAGCTGATCTCTCTGTAACATTTTATAACCAGAGAAATGCAATCAGCACTGTCTCCCGAGAAACCCACACAGGATGTTAGGCTTCTAAATCGTTCATATTTCTACTCAAGCCAGGTGCTTTAGGGAAAAAAAAAAAAAAAAAGGTTCAGTGTTATTTAGTTGGAAGTTAGTTCTTTCCTCAACGGCATTGCCAACAAACAGGATCCCAGATTTTTACCAGCCTATTCCCAGGTCACTGATGTGTTTTCAGAAAAGAAAGCAGACATAGTTAACTGAAAGGCCACTCTTTTAAAGCTGTTTGAGACCCATCCATTCATTCATTCAATACTTATCAAGCATCTCTAAAGGGTCATGAAAATAACTGCTTCATCAGCCTCACCTCCCTTCCTCTGTGAGTAAAAGTATGCAACCAAAGTTGCTCTTCTGTCTGGTTTAAAATTCTCACATATTTTCTCAGTCAGATGAGCAAGTGACACATTTAATACCCTTCTTCATTGAAGAAGAAACAAGCAAACAAGCAAATAAATCCAGTCCATTCCACCTCTAATTCTATGTGTGTTTTTTTATAAAAAGGGTAATATATATTTATGATTATCACTTCCACCTTAAAGTAGAGAGAGAGAGAGATCCTGACTACAGGGAGGGGTTCCCCGCAGGGAGCAAGAGCAAATACACCCCTGTTCTCAACTGGGGTTACACTAATCTTAGGCAGAAGGCTGTGGCTGTGCCCTCTGGAATCATGCATATGGGTTTCCTCATTTCTCCTTCTGACTCTGTTTGGAGACCTATGGGGTAAAAAGCAGGCCCACAGATAAATATCCCTAATGTGAGATGCCCATGGTGATGAGCTTGCTTTCTCTTCTTCTCTCTTCCCTCACAAAGATAACAAACAGAGGAGGAACGCGTGGAACATGGGGAAGTGGAGTTAAAATGTACTGCACGTTACTAATCCTAACATAACATTGGCAGCTTGCACCATCCCCCTGCCAAACCCAAATTAACACACTGCCTTACTGGAAGGCAAAGGCTGCAGCTATATTTATAGCTCAATTAACAAGTTTCATAACTAAACCTCCAGAAGTCCTAGGCAAACCTGACAAATGCTATGCATCTTAACACCACGGTGACCCTGCCAGAATGCCACCATCTTCTAACAGGGAACAACTCCTGCTATCACCTTGCGAGAACAATGATGATTGGCACTGGCCCATCTGATAAAGGGAGGCTGGCTGGGCAACTCAGCTCTTGTCAGGGGTACGTCTCATCACAACTCTCAACCAACACACATACGGTCGATTCAAGCAGGCGGCTAATTCTTCCTTTTGCAGACGATGGAAATGCCTGCTTCCCGGGAGCCAATGGCTGTGGAGAATGACTGCCATCTTATGACTCAGGAGCCTTGGTCCTTCCGGGAACAGAATAACAGAAACACAGAGTACGTCATTTGGAGGGTGTTATAGCTTCAAAAGAAATAGAAAACCTCTCCACAATATCTTCTAAGCAGGTTATTTTTGCTAGAGGGAAAAAGGTTCTTCAGAGGATTATTAGTGCACAGACAGCACTGTTAGGGTACAGTAAAGTATTTTTAATATGGCACTTGACTTGGAGCAAACTGCCTTCAGAGTCCAGGCAGGCTTTCCTTTTCTTCAGGAATAACACGAATGCTCGCATGTCACAGTGCATTGTGATAATCTGCCTGCATACCTGGCTCCTGCATGGGACTGTGAGTCCTGGGATGGAGGAGCATTCTGACACCTTATGTCCTCCAAGAAGTAAGCAGTAGTGAGGGTTCAGCATTTGTAAATGAGGAAACAAATATATGGATGAATAAATTAATAAATGGGGCGGGCACAGTAATCTCAGTACTTTGGAAGGCCGAGGTGTGTGGATCACCAGAGGTCAGGAGTTCGAGACCAGCCTGTCCAATATGGTAATACCTTGTCTCTACTAAAAATTAAAAGAAAAAAAATTAGCTGTGCATAGTGGCGAGTGCCTATAATCCCAGCTACTTGGGAGGCTGAGGCAGGAGAATCTCTTGAACCTGGGAGGCAGAGGTGGCAGTGAGCTGAGACAGCACAACTGCACTCCAGTCAGGGTGACAGAGACTCTGTCTCAAAAAAAACCAAAAAACTAAAAACAAACGAACAAAAATCAACAATGCTATTCTCCTGCACACTATCAGAACTTAATAATTCTGCAAGCCCCTGGCTTTAATTTTCAGGCTGGAGTTAAATGTACTCTATGCACTATCCTCATACCTTCACATTAACCTAAACCCACCTCCAGCTACCTCTTTCATAGCTCTCCTCCTTATTAAGAACACGTTATTTAGGTTACAGAAATTCAGAAAACCACATACCAGCATAAAGAAGATGTGGTGGGGGGGAGAGAAAAAAGAAAGAAATTTGGAAAAACACAATTTGCTGGTCAGGGCCCCCAATCCATTTCTATTGTTTGAAACCCTTGACTACCAACATGGGGGAGAAGAGATAGAGAAGCATGAACACTGCTTAATATATTCAGGTACATAACTGAACTTTAGTTTTCCTGTCTGTTTACAAAAGGCTTAATCTAGAATGATCTTTAAGTGCCTTTTTAACTTTAAAATATTATTTTTTCTGCCATCTATTCATACACATACATATTAATGGCCTACTTATTTGTTCTCTGTTGCCTCAAAAAAGATGTTTGGAGAAGCTATTTTTTATTTAACACACCAAAATTTCTGAATGGGGTTGGAGAGAGCCCACACTCTTTTGGTCCCCTTTGAGCTCTCCTTGCTGGAGAAATTCTATTCCTATTCACAAGCTATTCTTTCCAAAAAACACAAGTAGACTACTTGCTCAGGACACCTTTGTGGCTGCTGAGAAAATATCATAAAAGCTGTAAGCACATCATAAAAAGGGTAGGACAAAGTGAGGTGCTGTCCTCAAGGCTGATGGGAGTAAGACTGAATACATTCTGCTAAGGTTCCAGGGTCTACTGTCTCTTCCTGCTTCTCCAACAGAACCTGGAACAAAGATGCCTTTAAAACAAGGACAACAAAGAGGTGTCCACTGAACAAATATGGCATCCACTGAACAAATATGGCCCTAGTATATGTTTAGAGAGCCAGGTAATATGTAGCCACTGTTATAGATATTGTTTTAATATGAGTTCAAATAAATGCCTTTGGGTGGGTCATGACTGCGCAGTTTATCACTGACCCTCATCACTCACTATGTCTTACACCCCCATCTTTTCATTTATTCTGGGCACTGGTTCTTTGCTAAACTCACTGTATCTGTCTTTTCCCACTAGTATAGAATGCTAAGTCTCACAAGTGTAAGTTACTCACCTGTTTGTTCACTTTTACCTACAATGCCTAGAAGAATGGATGGCTCTTAAGTCCTCTATACATATTTGTTGAATGAATTTATGAAACTCCCCTACCAAATGCTCCCTTTCAAAGCTCCCTCACTCTCTGTTCATACCACCACAGAAGACTAAATTTGACAAACATATATTAAGCATTAGACATGTATCCAAGTACAGAGGATACTGAGATTAATAATCCAAAGTTCCTTGTCTCAAAAAGCTCACATTTTCAAGAGTCAGACATAATCATTAAAAAAAATAGTTTTAATGAAGGAGATACATTAAAAATGCCTTGGAAAGATTGCTAGAGAGCAGGGTACAGTTGTGATTTGCCTCAGGGGTAGGAGAAGTTCATTACCTAGACAGGAGAGGGAGGGCTTTCCACGTAGAGAGAATGGGCTAGGCAAAGGTACAGAGCTGTGAAAATACACATGCTCCAGCACAAACTACTTAGGTAGAAAAGACAGCATGGTGGAGGGGTGGCTGAGGTGACACTCAAAAGGCATTGCAAATCCAGGATTGTGAAGACAATCACAGGCCAAGCTGAGGAGTTGAGACACCATTCTACAGGAAAAAATATATTGAAGTATTTCAAACAAGGGAGTGCCAGAAAGAGAATGATGTCATAAAAAGTTACTCTAACATTGACTCAGAGAGTAGGCTGGCATGAAGATCTGCCAGGAGGTTTATACCACAGCCCAGGCAAGAGATGCTGAGCCTAAGGCAAGATACGAGAAGTTGAGTTTCTCTTGGGAGAAATTTATGAAAGAGAAATTTTGAAGACATAATTAACAAGGATTATAAATCATTCTACTATAAAGACACATGTACACATGTGTTTATTGCAGCACTATTCACAATAACAAAGACTTGGAACCAACCCAAATGCCTATCAATGATAGACTGGATAAATAAAATGTGGCACATATACACCATGGAATACTATGCAGCCATAAAAAAAGAATGAGGTTCCTATCCTTTGCAGGGACATGGATGAAACTGGAAGCCATCATTCTCAGCAAACTAACACAGAAACAGAAAGCCAAACACCGCATGTTCTCACTCAAAAGTGGAAGTTGAACTATGAGAACACACGGACACAGGGCGGGGAGCGTCACACACCAGGGCCTTTTGGTGGTTGAGGGGCAAGGGGAGGGAGAGCATTAGGACAAATACCTAATGCATGTGGGGCTTAAAACCTAGAGGATTGGTTGATGGGTGCAGCAAACCAGCATGGCACATGTATACCTATGTTAACAAACCCGCACCTTCTCCACCTGTATCCCAGAACTTAAAGTAAAATAAAAAGAAAAAAAGAAAATAGAATTAACAAGTGACATAACAATTGAGGACAAAAGAGAAAAGATGAGAATCAAGCAGGGGCCTGAGGTGCCTAGCTTGGGAGAGAAACTGGAAAAATTATGTTGCTAATGAGGGGAAGACAGAAGTAATCAGCAAGACCACAGTCACTGCACTCTCAGCATCTTGGTCCATGGTGACCTTTATCAAGGAAGGTTCAGAAAAATGAGGGATAAAAATAAGTGCAGTGGACCAAAGAATGAATGTGATATGAAGAATCAAAGGCTGGCAGAACAAGGTGTCATTTATTTATTTTTCCAAAAAACTTGGTAAAGAGAGATTGGGGTGGGTGGGCAGAGCAAAGATTTTTAGGACATTGAGACTCTTCTGTATAATACTACAATGGTGGACACATGTCCAAACCCACAGAATGTACAGCACCAACAGTGAACCCGAACATCAACTATGGAATTTGGGTGATAATGACGTGTCCATGTAGGCTCATGTATGGTAACACATGTACCTCTGTGGCGCAGGACATCGAAAATGAGGCAGGTTCCACATGTGTGGGGACAGGGGTACATGGGAACTCTGTACTTTCTGCTCAATTTTGCTGGGAACTTTAAAAACTGCTCTAAAAAATAAAGTTAATTAATTTTTTAAAAACTGAAATTCAAAAGAAATAAAGTGATATCTTGAGAGGAAAACAAAGTCAGAAAAGATAATGGTATTTTCTCTTTCACAGAATTGAGAGCATACATGCACTTGCATGTAAGTATTTTTAGGCTAAGTACTCTAGGAGGAAAATATTTGAGAGAGAAAATATAGTTGGTGCAAAAAAGTCCTTGGGAAGGACTTAGAACAGTGCCTAGTTCATGGTCATTGCTCAATAAATGTTATGTCATTATCATTACTATAATAACCATTACTTTTTTCTTTATTGTATAGTAATTTAGGTCACTGCCCTAGCTCACTAATGAGACCATTAGCTCATATAGGAAGGGTTGTGGCTGCTTAGAGTATGTGTTCCTTATAAGCACTTTTCTTTGAACAAAATACTCACTCATTGATTCAATCATTCCACATACTGAACATATGACAGAATTAGAAGCTACTTCAGGTGGTCTTTTTGGTGTCTTCCTTTATTTCAAGCATTTTTATTCTTACCTTTGAAGTACCATGTAAATGTGTATTAAGCAAATGTCTCTGGCCCTCTCAGATGGCAATGCTTAACTTGTAGGTGTCAGTATGAGACTTTCAGCTACAAGTAACACAATTACAGGTCTAGAGGAAGGAGATTGAGGGCACTAGTTGGGTAGGATCAGAGACTCCATAATGACATCAAGATTGGGCTCCTTCTGAACATGCTGGTCTCAGTACTGGCTTCATCTAAACACTAGTCTCCTTTAGCAACACAAAATGGCTACGGTAGTGTTATTAGTCACATCTAGAGAACAAGATACCATTGCTTCCTGGGTACCTTTCTGGTGAGAAAGAACCTTTCCAAAAGACCCCCAACAAACTTCTTTTACATTTATTGGTCAGAATTATGTCATATGCCCAAATTGCACAGCATTTTCAGTAGCAATGGGGAACAGAACGACCATGATTGCTTTAGAACAATCAGGGGCCACCCCTTGGGAAGAGAAGCAAAGTTTTCAGGAGTACATGGTCTGGGGAGGACAATGGATTCTGGAATAAAGAGGTCTGTCTTTGGAT
Organism: Chlorocebus sabaeus; assembly: GCF_047675955.1. Classification (NCBI taxonomy): domain Eukaryota; kingdom Metazoa; phylum Chordata; class Mammalia; order Primates; family Cercopithecidae; genus Chlorocebus; species Chlorocebus sabaeus. Next base: position 58,714,534 of record NC_132917.1, on the reverse strand, counting down.
GGATAAAGACCTGAGGTGGAGCAGAGAAATGGATGTTAGGTAGGCAGTCAACAGTGTTCATCAGACTTGAATCAAAGCTAATACAGCATAAGGGGATAAAATGATATAAAACATAAGATTTTATATCTTATGTGGACATACAGTTTGCTTCTGAAAGTTACTCCATAAGCAAATAGATGATATAGCAGTGAAGTCATGAGCAGGTAAATAACTACTTCAAGTTTCAACCAGGTGATGTGAGAAGGGCATTGTGAAATTACTTGGAGATCAATGCATACATTGCTCAGCTGTCTCAGTAGAGATTTCATGATACAGAGAGAGAGGTTCTTCATCCAATCCACCAACGTTTGAGTATCCGTCTTGTGTAATCTCTAATACCAAAATCTGGAAATAAACACTAATAAACAAGTTTCCTTTCACTAAAAGAGAAAGGAATCTGGAAGAAAAGACTAATGACTAAACAAGTAACTATAATATGTGTTTGTAGATGCATGATAACTGTACAACACACAGTCTAGCACAAAATTAGTCAGGGTCAATTTTATTTGAGGGCAGGAAGGATTTCATAATGGAATGCAGAGTTTGAACTAGGTCATAAAAAAATCAGTTGCAAGGGGCTGGCAAAGGCATCCCAAAATGAAGAAATAGTATAGCCAAAGGTGGAGAAACATGGACTAGCATTCTGCTCCTAGGAAACCCCAAGTGGATCTGGATGGCTGGAAGGAGCGCAGATGGAGGTAAGCCTGGAGATTTTGGCAGGAACTAGATGATGAGGGGTCTTTTTGTGCTGTATATAAATTGAGATTTTATGTAGTAAGTACCACTGAACACTTAACAAAGTGAATAGGTATTTTTAAATATCACTGGAAGCTAGGTCAAAGGGAGATTGGAATGAGAACAAGACTAGACATGAGGTGTTGAGTTTAGAAGTTTCTTCAATAGTTCAGGCATAAGCATGATACTACTTGACCCAATGCAATAACAAAGAGACTAGAGAAGGATGAGAAATAAAATACTTGATGAAACTCACTAAAATCTGAATGTGGAAAAAGAAATGCAGGAGTCCAGGATGATTGGATAGGTGAAAGTATAATTAATCAGGATGGAAAAGACAAGATGAGAATTTAAAACATAGGGCAATCAACTTATGTAGATTTGTCTGGGACTTTCTGAGTTTTAGTAATAAAAGATCTATATCCTGGGAAATCCTTCAGTCCCAGGCAAACCAGGATGATTGGTTACCATGCAAGGAAAAGTAAATTTTGAGGAAAATTTGGTAAGTTCAGTTTGGAAGATAATGGATCCCAAACCTACTATACAGTAGAACATTTAATTTGCATCTGCTTGGCCCCTAAAAAGATGGCCAGTTCAGTGAAAATTCAACCAGCTAGCATTCACTATGTCCCTTCAAAAAGGTGTTTGTAAAACAGCCTTCCATATTTCCATTCTATCTTGTAGATACCACCATCCAGCTTTCACGTATTTAATCTGGGAGACCCTGACACAAGTCGTTAAATGGTCTTTCTCCACTGGGGTTCACAGGCTACAGATAGAACATAAAGGATGATTGATGAACAATTTTTGAGTCATTTATGCAAATTGCTTAAGAAATCCTTAAAGAAATACATAGTATTGCAACCCATGGTCATTTCTATCAAAGGAGCTACCATCTGTTCTTACTGCCTACAAAATCATTATTCATCACAAATAAGAGTGCTTCTATGCCTTATTAATCTTTCTACCACAAAGCCATACCTACACTGTACATATATAAGCACTCAACAATTTATTGCAAAACTGAATTGCATTAAGCATAAATGTACATATTATGCTTATTACACATTAAATCAAAACAGCTATGATTTCTAAATTCCTTTACCTTTCTTTCAATAAGAATTTGAAAACAGTAAATAAATAAATTTTAGGTTTGAACAGGTTTGAGTGGATTGTAAACATTCAGTTTAGTTTAATGAAAAGCCGAGAAACATCATGACAAAAAGGAGGTTCCATTGAATACATTCGTTTTTGCTTGAGACCAATATTGTCCCACCAATAGTGTACTCTATAAATTGACCCAGTGTTCTGAGAGTCCCCAAATGCCTTAACTAAAACAATGGGGCAGACATTGAGGATGGTGTTCAACTTTTAACTTAGCAATTCCCACTACTGATTTAAACTAGATCTTTAGTGTTATTTTAACATAGGTTTTGGATTTAATTATCTTAAATGTCTAAAAGAATGTATACAATTCCCAAACTGTTTATCTCTTTTATGGTAAAATCTCTTCCCCATCCCTGGAAATCTGTTTTAATTATTTAATCAGTTTGGCTGAAACTCACAAAGCATTAAATTGTTAGTTGTTACTTAACATTCCTTATAAATTGCATTTATTAATTTCTGGATAGAGACTTGTCCATAGCTACAGTAATTTAAATTAGTACCACATGGCTACAGACCGCTGCTGAATGGTGATTAAATCTTTGGGGCAATTTCAGTCTTTTAAGATATTTAAATGGTACTAGAGATAAGCTAACCAAATTTGGGTCCAAGAAGTTACAATTTATCAAAAATGTAATAAACCATGGCCAGAATATTCATCGTAAGCAGCACATAATGTGGTCCATGAAATGACATTTTAGCATCTCTCTCACTGTGGTCACAGGGAAGTCTGCTGACGGTGCAGACACAGCAATGCTCCATTGATATTTAACAGTTCCCATCTACAAGGTACTTTGCAATATTGTGGCTTTTTATACACTCAAGTCCCCCTGATACTCTATCAGTCATTTTGTTATTCAACACAGTGACATATTCTGTTCTTGGTGTTTCAACTTCACAGGTGCAAACAATCAACATCACACACAGTCCCTCAGAATCTTAACAACAGAAGGAGGAGCTGTTGGGCCTTGGTGGCATTTCAGAAAGGCAGGAATTGCTAGGAGAAATAGCTCTGCAGGGACTTGACTCTAAACTAGTTAGATACAGATGATGAGGGGTGGTTCTGGTAGTTAAGTGTCCTATCACAGGTCACAAAAGTGGAGAGGGGCTCTAGAACTCAGGTTTCCTTACCATCCATAACTACTTCTTCAATGCCTTTTACCACTACTGACTTCACTCAACTGATACATTCCTAGACCTACAACTTGCTTGGATCATTGATTCAAGGGAACCCACTGGGGAAATCAAGTGATACAGATGAAATCTCTTCTTGTTTCTAAATCCTTAAAAAATTAGGAAAACAAAAAGAGGGAGATAGGCAGGGGATAGGGGAGACCATAAGTGCCTCCTACTGGAAAGACTGACTGAAACACTCAGGTAAAATAGTAAAATCAACTCATAAAATAATAGATTCATCTTCCTGCAGCTAAAGATAAATATTAAATAATCCTGGGTGCTGCTGGCTGAAAATTAATTTCTGTAAGGCAAATAGTGTAGTACGTATATGTGTTTCAATTTCTGTTTGGCAAGGTGCCTATTTTGAGCATCCTGCACAGACCTTTGAAGTACTTGGCCTGCTCTGATAGTGCAGATGCTTAAACAAGAATTGCTTCCTTGAGGCTCCCAAGCACTGTAAAAAGTGTGTTTTGGATCATCAGGCTCCCAACTAATTCCAGGTATTCAACCTAAAAACACAACATTTTTTAATGCATTAATGGTACATTGCAGCCCTTCCGAATTGAATTGTGCCAGAAGATAGGAGTGACATTAACTTATTAGAGTCACAAAGTGCTGAACCACTGTAATTTGTGTTACCCAAATTACAGTCAGGTGCAGTCGCATGGGGCAAGTTGAAACAGGATACAGAGTGAGAAAAAAGTACTTCAGATAGAGCTTGCTAATGATTAATTTACAATAGAAGGAAGGAACAAAGGGCAAATAATGCACTGTATTCTAAATCATGACCCTATTAGAGTCATCCTGCCTGTCTACTCTTATACCATCTGAGAGCCAAGACATTTTATCCCCCCAGTGGTTTTAATGGTGCTTCTTTAAAACTGGCATTGGCAAATCACATAAAATGTCTTCTGGAAGCCAAACACACTGGCTCAGGACCACCTCCATAGAAACTTTCAGAAAGATTAAAATAAAAACCACCACCGAAACACCACCAAAAATCCACAACATAAACTTTTTCAGAATTTCCCTCAAAGCCACAGTCATTATTTGTTTTAATCATAAACACAAATCCCTGGAAGAATCTGGTAGGAGCATGGGGGTCAGAGCATAATTTTCTGGACCAAATAACGTGAGTTCTTACTAGTCATGGAAAGAAAAAAAAAAATGTTGCTGAGGAGTCTAAGAATGGAGCAACGCTCACTGCCAGTTTCTTTCTGTAGAAAGATTTAGTGGAATTTTGCATTTATAAATGGGGCCATAAAGTAGGATCCCTCCCTTTGATAGTCTACCAATGCTCCATGCCTCTTTCCAGAAGAAACATGCAATCCAGCAAACTGACCAAATTCTAACATGCATCACTTCATTCCGTCTTCTCTGAATACCTCCTGGAACTTCACGTGGTCTTCATTCCATGTTGTAAATCAATATGAACTGTTGGAACATTGCGCTTAAGGTGACTGTGTTTAAATACTGAGCAACATGACTCCTGAATGAAGACGCTTAACGCACAGTGTGGCAGCTCCTGCCAGGCATGCAGGGAAGAGGCTCCGAGGTTGAATGTGAATGTGTCTCACAATTAGAGATCGGAAAGATTCCTGACTTCAGGGGAGAATACAGGGTGATACAGAGCTAAGAAATACTGTGTTCTTTTCCTCATCTTTCTTTCTATGCTTGATTTATTTGTCAAATCAGTTAAGGGAAATGCTCTTTATCAGGTCAATCTTCCAGTTAATCCAAACCCTCTCACTCTACCCCACTCTCTCTCATTTCTCTGTCAGGGTTCCGGGCTACTTGAAGGTGCTGTCCAGAAGCCCACCAATGCTCAGAACTGCATTTCTTGTCACAGGAAAGAAAATGTCCTTTTTTTTTCATCATATGATAAACACTCAAAATGTAAAGACCTCCATTGACTGACATAAAGTTGGAACGACTTTTGAAGAACAACTTTAATGGGGATGGGAATCTCTGACAGGGGGAAAGGGTGGAAGAGATGGAAATAACAGCAGCACAGTTTCTGGAAAGCGAATAGAGAATAAGAGGGACCAACATGGGACAGGGAAAAGGGTGTAGAGAAGAGAAACTGTGGAATGCCTGAGATTCGTTTAATTCTTGTGAGGCCCAAATTTCTACTTTCTAATGACAACTTTGTAGATGTCTGACTGTTTTGTTTTTGAATAGCAATCTATTTAGAATTATCCAGCTCTAGTTGGCCATCTGAACTTATTTTGCAACTTTTCTGGGTACATTTCATAGCCTGATATTTAGTGAAGAGCCTAGGATTACTGGGCACTGAGTTAGGCACCAGGGGCCTGGCGGGGAATGGAACCAATGTCACTCTTGCCCCTCCAGATCTTCTGTCGCTGTAACCGCACCTGGTAAACATTATGGAAAGTCTCACGGGGTTAGGAAAGGAAACCCAGAGGAAGTGAGAGCCAAGCTGAGACTTTCTTTTTTGTCCCCAAGAAAATTTTATTTGGATTTTCACGTTATCTCTAGTCCATGTAAATCAACATTCTCTGCATTTTGGTTGGCAGATCTAAACTTCAGCCCTGCCTCTGCTAAAATTACAGCAAAACCTTAATTATGTTATATTGAACTATTAGGGTTGTACTTTAATGATGGTTTTCAGGTCAAATTCTTTTTAAAAATATTTTATTTTATTTTTTATTTTACTTTAAGTTCTCGGATACATGTGCAGAACGTGCAGGTTTGTTACATAGGTATACATGTGCCATGGTGGTTTGCTGCACCCATCAACCCATCATCTAGGTTTTAAGCTCCGCATGGATTAGGTATTTGTCCTAATGCTCTCCCTCCCTTTTCCCCCCATCCCCCAACAGTCTCCTGGTGTATGATATTCCCCTCCCTGTGTCCATGTGTTCTCATTGTTCAACCCCCACTGATGAGTGAGAACATGCGGTGTTTGCTTTTCTGTTCCTGTGTTAGTTTGCTGAGAATGATGGTTTCCAGCTTCATCCATGTCCCTGCAAAGGACATGAGCTCATTATTTTTTGTCACTGCTTAGTATTCCATGGTGTATATGTGCCACATTTTATTTATCCAGTCTATCATTGGTGGGCATTTGGGTTGGTTCCAAGTCTTTGCTATTGTGAATAGTCACACTGAGACTTTCATGACATGGAGAAACAAGTCTGATCATCTTTGTGAGTCTAATCTCAGAATTTCAAAAGTTAGGAATCTCCTCCCTGCCCCGGCCCAGGATGCCATAATGAGGAACTAAGAAAACAGATCTCATGTGGGAATATGCAGAGCTTGTCAGACAGCGAAGATAGTACATCATCAATCCTGGGAGGCCAAAGAAGACAACAGTTGTGGAGAGGGGTTCAAGGCTTAACTTGAATTTCTAAAATGTCCCAAGCAAAATGTGTGGCTGTGTCTTTGGGGGCATAAAATCAATACTACTCATGCCGCTGTATAACCCCTCTTCCTGGTAAGATGCCTTTAAAAAAAACACACACACACACACACAAAACAAAAAACAAACAAACAAACAAAAAAAGCAGATGCAAGTAGTAGTAAATATTTGATTTTCTCTCCTCCCTTGTGTGATGTGGCATTGTGCTCACCCTATGCCTTGCTATATTTGGTGATGTGGTTCCCAGGGTCTTGGTTCTATTGCTGCATCACCATGAATGGTAGTTGAGTACAAATGAGGTCTGTCAGAAGTGAAAGAACTTCAAAAAAGAATGTCACCAAAGTCTTTATTTGACATTTGTAGTTTAGGGTAAATCAAATGTCCAACTCTACATGGATGGATAAGCTTGATACAAAACAAGCCTGGAATAGCAGGGAATTAATCTGACCTCACACCTTCAGAAAGGGTTATTATTTATTACTATCTTTGACCATATTCCCATGATGCAGAATACTTTGAAGTGTAAAAACGCAATCATCCAAGAGCTTAGACTATCTCATGTCAAATATCTGTATGGTTAGGGAAAAAGCGAATATTTGCTGTTACGCACAAAGTATCTGAGGGATGAATTGTTCACTTTCGTTTAGATAGGCTGTCTGTTACATGGGTTTAATTATTTTCCCCATTTTCTTTTATATGCACTTTCTCTCCTGTTGTGTCAGGATTTTATTATTGTTATTATTTTTAATCCCAGAAAAAAGGGAAAAGATTCAATAAGGAAAAAGCACAAATGCTGTAAAATCTACTATAATAATGTGTTCAGTAGGAACTGTGGTCATTGCAGGGTAAAGTTGCACACCTACTCATTCTTTTGTGATGATCATGTTTTTACTATTTCAAATTTAATACTTTTTCTAATATATTATATGTTACCTCCCATGTATTTAAGCTGTACTTAAAAGCATGCTAAGAACTGGTAATTCTTTAATGGTTGTTCACTTACAAGCGATTGTGGGTCATTACACAATCATTTAAAGGGCATTAATGAGAACCATTTAATGGTTTTAGTAGAATATCATTGTAAGGGACAGGGGAAAAGTTACTGGCTGTAAATTTTTATGACCATTTCTTACAAAACGTATTACTTTAAAGATTTATGTATGTAACAATGAGTATAATAAAAGCCATGCTAAAAATAATTTGAAATCAAAGTAATGCATATAGATAAGTCTTTGCTCTGCTGCCATTGGGTAGGCCTTAAAAAAAAAAGATCTTCCTTTTCACCTTCCTTCTCCTATTTGTGTGTGTGTGTGTGTGTGTGTGTGTGTGTGTGTATGTGTGTGAGAGAGAGAGAGAGAGAGAGAGACAGAGAGACAGAGTCTCCCCCTGTTGCTCAGGTTGGAGTGCAATGGCACGATCTTGCACACTGCAACCTCCACCTCCCAGGTTCAAATGATTCTCTTGCTTCAGGCTCCCAAGTAGCTAGGATTATAGGCGTCCACCATAACACCCAGCTAATTTTTGTATTTTTAGTAGAGACGTGGTTTCACCATATTGGCCAGGCTGGTGTCGATCTCCTGACCTCGTGATCTGCCCTCCTCAGCCTCCCAAAGTGCTGGGATTACAGGCGTGAGACACTACACCTGGCCTCCTTCTCTTCTTTCCCCTCCTTCTTCCTCCCTCCTTTCCTTTCCTCCCTCCTTTCCTTTCCTCCCTCCTTCCCTGCCTCCCACCCTTCCTCACTCTTTCCATTTTCTTTCTTAAAGGACACTTCAGTACTTTGAAAGATTTTGTTGTAATGAAAATGATTAGAGATTGAAATATTAATTAAAATGTTTTCTAGTTGGAGGGCAGGATAGACAAAGAGGTAAATACAGCAGCACAGCATTGCATACAAATACCTAGACGTAGTGAATCTTTGTTTACAGACCTTTCTTCAATATATCATTAGTTCAAACTATTTCCTGTTATACACCATAGGACTAAAATAGAATATCCAATACTTTCTAGGACATCAATCCCTGAGGTAGGACAGGGAACTAAAAAGGAACTAGTCCTGGTAGGATAGCCATGGAGATCTGTAAAATACCGACAGAAATCATCCTCACATGTGCGCAGAGGAGCAACATACATCTTGCTCCGTGCAGCTCACCTCTTGAAAAGAAATGGGTATTTGAGAAGCTCACTCTACTGAGGGAGTAACCTTATTAAAGTGCTTTAATAACACAACAGTCATCGTATTATGCCTGGATTTGTCCACTTATGATTCTCATGGAATACATAATGAATAAGACAATGCCCCTTTCCCAGTATTCTTGCATAAGCAGGGAGGATATTTCTAATTAAAAAGGCAGAGTTAGTACAGCACATGAAATGAACAGAACCATTAAGTCACGCTTGTATTTCTCTCTGAATCTAGCCCAATACCCATTACCAATAAGATGAAGATTTAAGATAACTTGGTCAAAAGATGGTGAATTACAACTTTTAATTAAAATGTGGAAAATAGTTGCTTTAAAATAAACATGATAATACTTTCATGACCATTAATTTTTTATGGAGAGAACAACAAAAGCAACCTGAATATTTTAGAATGTGACATTATAAAGTCAGACAAAGGGGATTTTTAGAAAGTTATGGATGTCCCAGAGAGATGACTGTGCACTTGCTACTCTTCATTTCTAGTGCCTTGGAAACCCCAGCGGAATGCGACCCATACATCTGGACCCACAGTGATTTATTTACTTAACTACACTCAGGTAAAGCCAATGATGACCATGATGATAAGATAGTAGGAAAGTCTGGGGTTGACACAGCATATTTACATCAAAGAACAGTTCAATAAATATTAATTGATAATAGGGAGAAGAAGAGCTGATTTCTTAATGTGACCTGTAAATATTAATACAAAATACAATTTTTATAAATCTAATACAGGGTTTAAATACTATTGATACTATGTTGTAGATTGAATATAGCAATAAGATTGAAAGATTGGTGATTTGTTTATTTAATTTTTTTTTTTTTTTTTTTTTTTTTTTTTTTTTAAGACAGAGTCTCGCTTTGTCGCCCAGACTGGAGTGCAGTGGCCGGATCTCAACTCACTGCAAGCTCCGCCTCCCGGGTTCACGCCATTCTCCTGCCTCAGCCTCCTGAGTAGCTGGGACTACAGGCGCCCGCCACCTCGCCCGGCTAGGTTTTTGTATTTTTTAGTAGAGACGGGGTTTCACCGTGTTAGCCAGGATGGTCTCGATCTCCTGACCTTGTGATCCGCCCGTCTCGGCCTCCCAAAGTGCTGGGATTACAGGCTTGAGCCACCGGGCCTGGCCAAGATTGGTGATTTGTGAGTGTGCACTATGGTTCACTTCACCATCATTCATTCATATTCATGCTGACTTAGCTTCACACTTTCTACCACTGTTTCTAACTCTTCCCCTAAATAAATGTCCTATTACCATTAAGTCTTCTCTGACTGAATATGTGTGCATAGTCTTCTCTCCATCATTTTATTCATGCCAATTTCTGCCAGGAATTACCCTGATTTCTCCCTACCCACATACTGTCTGTCTAGATCAGCACACCCCTTCCAGGAAGCCTTCCTTGATTACTCTTACTAAAGGCCTGGCTTCAAAAATCTAAATCTACCACTGAATACTTAAGTGAACCATTGTAGGAGTCACTGAGGAGCCAGGATTGTTCACCTTCTGGCAGGCCAGACATTCTTTTGGATCAGTTGTCATCTTCATCCATAAAATAAGGAAATAATCATGTCTGCTTTGTTAGGTGGGTGTGATAATTACATGAAACACACATAAAAAAACATCTGGAACAGCTTAGTTTCATAATAAATGTTTTACTTCCTTCTCTCTTTCCTTACCTCTTGAATTCAGAGAAATTTCTAAGCCATTCAGATATACTAACTTATTATATTTACTTACTTTCTTGTGACTTTCAATTTTTATTTTGTGGCCTTCATTTTCCATTATGTCTCCCAATTAGTCTATGATTCCCCAAAGGAAGGGACCCTTATTTATGTATCATCATATTTCCTGCCTCATCTAGTGTAGTTCCATATGCACAGTTAGGATCAATAAATATCTATGAGAAGAATTAATATTAGTCATTTTCTTCAGTGTTTGCATCAAATTTTAATTTTCATAAAATAAAAGCCGCAAATTCTGAACAATGTATTCTATTTTTTGAATCTTCTGCTATACTGTATATGACTGAATTTACATACAGGGTGGTGAGGGAGGCATCAAAATGTTTTCAGGTAATTTCTTATCACCCAAGCTGGCTAGCCAAGTTAGGTAACACGTGGTACTAACAAATCCAAGATTATACATTTGATTCTAATGTGAGTGTGTTTGTTTTGCAGAATGAAATTTTCCATACCTAAGAACTTTATTTTTGTACTGCTGGGAAAGTGTCAGAAAGTAAAAATAAAAGAGTGCTAATGACCCCAAGATGGTCTTAGGAAGTGAGAATCAACAAAAACAGGAAAAATAGAAATTAAGCCTCATACATTATGGATGGAAAGAAGATACCTGTGTTGTCTCGGTAGTCAGAGGGCAGTGCATTTTAACATTCACCATTTAACTTGCAAGCTTCTTCCCATCATTGCATTCGGGTAGGTGTGGTTCCATACAGGCGGCAGAGCAGAGTGCTTGTTCTGGCCTCTGTTGCCAGATGGGCTAACTCTGCTCTGCAACTTGACCAAGTTACATAGCCATGCTCCACCTCCGTTTCCTGACTGGTAAAACAGATAAGAGAATGAGAGTTCCTCATAGCATTGTCAAGAGGCATAAAGAGGGAACCCAGGTAAAGCTCTCAAAACAGTGCCTGACGAGGGCTATGCAAGGATCAACTATTAACATGGCAGAATCTAAAACACCTCACCAGGATTCTGAGGTAGTGCTTATTTCTCTACTCCATTCTTTGTCCTTTCATAATGAGCAGACCCCAACCAGCATGTTGAGAAATGCTGAGACTGGACTCACTATCTGAGTGTTCCTCCCTCTCAGTCAGAGGGAGAGAAATGAAACAGAAGAAAAATTACAGGTGGCTTTTCCCCAAGTCCTCTCTACAATTGCTCTGACACTTTTAAAAGCCAACCATTAAATGGGTGTCCCATTTCTGTGATGCCTTGTGCCCCGGACACTCTCTGTGCTGATGACTTTACTTTGCAAGTCTGGATTTAGAAAGCATCAAACTAGGAGCAAAATGAGAGATGCCAAATAAGAAACTCCTCCCTAAGAGGTGAGGAAACATAATGAGTTAAAGGATAATAGGGGGTTACATTACTGAAATATCCTCATTCCAGAGATTACAACAAAACAAGAGTAGTTAAATGCATAATGAAGTCAGAATCAACAATTAGTAACAAAGTTCAGCTCTTAGAATCAAAATGAAATGTTGGTGGTGCCTTGAGACATTATACATCTGACTAGCAGTAGGAAATGAAATAATTTTGCGAATTATACTGGGAGGTTGGTTCATCCTTAAAAGGTATGCATTATTATGTGTCATCTGATTTGGTGTGATTTCTAGAAAGAGAAAGGTAAGTTAAAAATAGAGATTCCATTTTAATGCATGTTTACTCTTGCCTTTGTCTGGAATCCAAAACCGACAACATGTTCTTCCCATTTACTGCAGCAGTATTATTTTTATATAAAGTTTGAAACCATGTGCACTGCCAAGGCACCCCTCCAGGAAGGTAAGCCCGATATTCCCATCTATCACATACTCTTCTGACTTTTTTCACTTAAGGGCTTGTCATTCAGTGGGGAGGAAGATCCACCGAATACCAGCCACGTGGAGTTTTATTCCTTCATGCTGTTTGTGATAAACTTCGGGGGACATATTTAACATTCTACAAAAAATGAAATTTCTGGGGCCACCCAGCAGGAGGATAATAACACCATTCTTACAGCAGCATTGAGCTTTAAGACACTGCCAAACCGTCCAGGCACAGAATGTGACAGAATAGGGGAGTGGGGGTGGATAATTTCTGCAAGCTTCTAAACCACCCAGTATTAATCTCCTCATCCCCCATGCTATTATTACTATGTTGTTGTTGCTGTTGTTATTGTTATTATTGCTCTTTGTCTTCTTAGGCATAGTCTCCTCTGGGAAGACAGAACTGTTCACCTTCTGGGAGAGTAGTGATTCTTCTGGATCACAGATTATCACTTAGCCAGTTTCTCTGAGTTGCTAAATTGCCGAGAAAACCATGGGGGTTTGGGCTTCACGCCTGGAAGAGGCACAGCTGGGGACAGGCTTAGGGTGCATGCCCTCACCATTCTCCTGTATTCCTTTGGCCCCATTTCCTACAACCTGGAAGAAGAAACAAAGTTGCCAGAACCTGGCTTTGTCTCCAAATTCACTTTAACCATCATTTCAGAGGCTCTAATAGGCCCCAGGTCTGTGGTTGGGGCTGTTCAGAAATAAGGAATTCGGAGTTTTAGGAGCAAGTTGGGGTTGAGACATATTATATTCACACACACATACACACACACATGCACACACACGCACACACACAATCAGGCCTTAAAGACGAGCATAGGGTGTAAATGTCCTCAAGCTCTCCTGTCCTTAGAAATGTGTTAGAACAGCCCTAGCAAAGCCCTAGGGAAAGTGCAGTTGCTGGGACATTAACCAAGATATTTGGAGATCTCACTTTTCTGCTGGAAGCAAGAGAGCAGGGACAATGTTAATTGCAAGAAAATGAGCAAAGAAGCGGGTTTTAACTTTCATGCTCTAACAGGGCAAGAGAGGGAGATTACAAGGAAAGCACAAAGGCAAATGCATGAAGCCGTCTTCTGCCTCCCAAGGGAAGGAGATGAGCATCACAGGATTTGCTGCAGAGGCCCACGGCCAGCACAATCTATTAAATAGCTCAAGTTAGTCAATGTGGAAGAAATTTTTAGACACACATGCCCAACCATATGTGCATGGCCAAGATTTAAAATAGAAAAGTGAGAGACTGTTGGATGACTGAGGATTTTTCCCTTGCCAGGAAGTCCTCCTTAAGGATTTCATAGCTTGCAAAAGAGAATTGCTTGCCAGACAAGCCAAGAAAAAGACATAGAAGATTGGGACCTGCTTCCTTAATGATGAAATGTCACGCTGCTATGTAAATCAACCTGAAGAAAAGAGGCAGGCATGATTAAGATGGCTCTGCAGAAACAAGAGAGGTTTCTTGACATCTCCTCCCTAAACTGCTTTAATTCCTCAAATCTCAGGGCCAGAAGCACACACACAATGGAATCTTATGGCAGCCACATTGGGCAATAAGGGAACACCTGTTCCATAGGATTTCTGTGTTGCAATAAAAAACTACACTATATGGCTACAATTAATAAGGGGCAAATATCCTGTGTTACCAAGTTAGTGGCAGATCAAAGAGCTGCCCCACTGGGTTGCAGTGTGCTTCTAATGTATGTGGAATGAGACTATGACAAATGAGATGGATCTTATCAGCCACATGAGTATCAGCTTTAATAATTTTCCATTACACTAGATAGATGTTTTTTAAGGAACATTCTACCAAACACCCACCTCAGAAAGCCTATGCTTTAGTTCTTCTCTCTGCCTCCCCTCCTGTCTCTTTTCTCCTCCCCAGTCTTCCTGAGACCATCAGAAAGAACTTAGATGGTACACCATTCCATAGCATGGTGTACAAAACACTGATATAGCTTATGATGGCTAGTGTTTGGGTATGTAATTACTCAACAGCTATGGTTGAAAATGTGCTTGTTGTTTTGGGGAAAGGGGTGGTTTGGGTACAGCATAAAAACATAAAGCTGTCCTCTCTCACCTTGGGAGCTTCAGTGCTGCAGGGCTCTGGCTCTAGGGTCATTTGGTGTAATTTGTGTGTTTCACAAGAATTACAATAATATCTTCCATAACCCAGGAAGTTTCCTCCTAAATTGTGCCATCAATTTTCAATTCACTTAGATCCCTATAATTTTATGACTAGAGGGGGCTTTAGAATTGATTTAATCAAACTATGTCATTATACAGAAGAGAAAGGTGAGGCCCTGGAATGTTAAGTGAGTTGTCACATCACAAAACTACTTTGTAGGTACATCACGATGAGTTTCCCAATCCTTTGACTTCTAGTCTAGTATTTCCAACACTATACCATACTTCAGCATCATGCTGTGTAATTACTCTTCCATGCTACTAGGAATAACATGGATCTCTCTACTAAAAATAAGTACTTCTTTTCAAATCTCAGCCTACTAAAGTGAGAGTGATCTCTGATGACACACTGGAAAATAAGAATTCCCTACCAGGAAAAATAATGAGAAGATGGATTGCCACTGATAAAAAATCAAACTGGGACTGTCTGAGTTGTATATTAAATATCACAATCACATTATTAATTGATGCCAGAAACAATTCTGTATTATGAAGAAAACATTAATATGATTAAAAAAAATCAGCCCATGGACCACCTGGAGAATATCTGTCAACCATAAATATCTCCACATAGTAAGTAGGAATCTCTGCTCCATAGGCAGTGATGTGGCTGCCTAGCCCCTCTATGCAGACTCACCCAAATAATCACCTCCACTATCACCAATACCCAATTTGGTGTGTTTTCCAGGCAAAGGGTCAACTAAGTGCCAGGAAGTGGCAATCTTCATTTACCTCCCAGCTGTAAAGGTGATAGAAAATGGAGTCCACCTACTCGCCTCTCGGAGAGACAAGAGTACAACTTCACACTAGAAGACTATGCCACAGCTCTCTAGGGAAACTCATCCTATAGTCTTCTAATCATGCCATTGATGTCTCTAACACATGGGTTACATTTGGTTTTCATCTTTCCTGTCAACTTCAATTACTCTTTTAAGGTACCATGGGGAAATTTTCTAAACCCTTAACAGTGTAGCTCTGTCACTATTGGGGAATCACACAATCAAGCAAAACAATTTGGCTCCGTATCCCCCTTTTTCTTCTTTTTTGCCTTTGCCAGCTAGTTCAGGACAATGGAAAGAATAATTAATAGCACATTCAGAGATCTGGGTTTCAGTCCTGACACATTAACTAACTACACAGCTTGCGAGAGTCACTTGATCTTTCTGGTCCTTAGCTCTTCATCTGCAAAATGGAAGCACTGAAGGAGATATACTTACACTGAAGGAGATATACTTACTTTCTTGAATCCTTAATATTCTGGGAACTTCTTACAACACAGGACTATCACCAGACACAAGATATCAGAGATTATGAAGTCCCTGGCAGATAAAGCTTAAAATTCTCTTAATTGTAGTGTCTAACAAATCCTAAGCTACCAATAAATAATCAACTTTCAAGGGAAAGCATCTCAGCAGCATTTATTGCCCTGCAAGTTGATATGAAATACTAATGTCAAGTACTAGTAATGGTACTTGAATTACGGTATGTATTCAGGTAATTACTGTATGTAATCTGCAAATATGCAATAGCATGTACATTGTAATGATAAGGATAACAATGCAGTTGACAACAACTTAGGCTTCCATAAGATTATTTTACTTAGGGTTTTGAAGTGTTTCATAAACATTGGCTCATCTATTTTCTGAATACCAAAAGTGCAAGTTACAGCTGGGGACTGAGACAAGGAGGGAGCAAAAGTGTATGTCTATACTTTGGAGATGGGTAATCCAGGCCCTGGCAAAAGTACTGATTTTCCTTGGGTGACACAAAGCCAGGGACAGGCCTGGGAACACGGGCCCAGTTTCTGGGTATGTAGCTTGCTGCTCAGAACAGTCTACCTCAGCTCTCCAATTTACAGTACGAAGTTTATGACATGGCATTACCTAGGCACTTTCAGGTGTCAATTTCCTTTACAATTTTATAAAATATCATTTGGAAGGAGGAAGAAATTTATGCTTGTGCACTAAGAGCTCTCCTGTCTGCCCACTCTCTTGGGACAAGAGTTTGTTTCACTGAACAGAGTTGCAAATACAAGGCACACAGTGCTGCGAAAGCCATGGGGTTTGTTTTTAATTTAAAGAATGGCTCTGATTTGGCTACACGTTTTAAGCAGGCACTGTATAATACAAATCCACTGAATTCACTCAGATGGGAACAAGTTATGCCATCTTAATACTGTCTAGAATCCAGATGCATAGTTACTGTTTTCTTTTGCTTTGCTTTTTTTTTTCTCTTGCTGCACAAAATTAGTTCCTTGGATACCAAGATTCTAGAGGCTCATTGTCTTGCAAAATATTCAGGTGCCTCACAACAATCTACAATAATAAACCTCCAGTGTTACAGCAAAACATAGATGAAAATGTGAGATAATATATGTGTCTGTATATATATATATATGCAAGTACACATAAAATGAAATATAGACGTGGTATGAGAAAGTGAATTACAAACACAAATAAAGAGAAACCAGGTAGGGAGACAGCAAGATAGCTTCTCTTCCAATCATGTGAACTGAGAAATAGAATGGATGCTCATTAAAGTAGTTTACCAGGACTCCAATTTGTTCTGTGATTAAGAGATATCGGTTAGAGGAGATTGGTGAGGGAGATCAATATTCTTGCCTTCATTCTTAATTCTTCTTTAATGTCTCTGTCTCCACAGGGCAGCTGAATCAGAGATGTAGAGTAAATCTTTATCCACCAGGGGGCTGCACTTCAGGGGGAAAAAAAAAAAAGGTCTAGTCTACCTCAGCTAGATAAATCTAGTTGATACCCAGCTTTCTTTGTCCTTAAACTCCCAACTTCTGTTCAAGTGTTGCCATGCTTCTGACTAGTAGATATGATAAGGATGAGGCATGGAGAATAGTATTGGCTGCAGTCATGAAGAAAGTCATTCCTGGATCTTAAAATAATATGATGGTATACTGTACCTAACAGGGTCTTTCACACCAAAGTACCTCAGCAATGGTATTCTTTCCTCATCTTTCTCTACAACTCAAATTCTTACCTAAAACTCAGTGGTGCCATCGTCTGAGGCTCATCGTGACAGAATCTATCTTCTTCTCTCTGAGTATCCCAGGTTCAACCTTTCTGGCAATGGTTCCTAACTACGTGTTATTTTACTTTCCAGGATACATATGCAATGTCAGGGAATGCTTAACTGTCACAGGTAAGGGAAGTACTACTACTACTACTACTACTACTACTACTACTACTACTACTATCTAGTGGGTAGAGCCAAGAGATGCTGCTCAACATCTTACAATATATAGGACAGCCCCTATCAACAAAGAATTACCCATCCCAAAATGTGAGTAGTGCTGAGACTGAGAAACCCTCCCCTAAAGTAACGGGGAGACCTTGATGCTTCAACCCAAGTGACTGGTGGGTGACACACCTCACTGAACTCCAGATCTTTGACCTGGAATTACTCTAATAATCTGAAATGTAATGCTTTCTCCTGCTTTACAACATGCATGTTACATCCAGCTAAACCTCAAGTCAATCTTGCTGTCACATGCTCTAAAAAACGAATCAGAAGTACTTTACTTAGGGCACTGGCTAGGAGACAGAAAAGAGTTTATTTTTTAATTTTTTGTTGTAAGCCTCTGTGCCTATAAATTTTTAAGCTATTTGTATGTTGCAGGCTGCCATGTATTCATCAAGACCTGTTTCCTTACTTCCTGGACACACAGATTACATTTCCCAGTCTCCTTTGCAGGTGGATGGCCATGTGACTGAGTATTACCCAATGGAATGTGAGAGAAAGTGACAAAAGCATCTCTAGGCATAGCCCATAAAAATGTATCACATGATCTTTTACCCTCTCTCTTTCCCTGATCCCTGATCAAATACTAAGTTTCTAGCAAAAAGAATTGAAGGCCAGAAGGGATGATGGATCCATCAGATGCAAAGAACCTGGGTCCTTGAAGAACTATTTTGAAGACCACTTGTTAACTAACAACATCTGCACGGGACTTTATGTGAATAAGAAAATAAGCCAGTGAGAGTTTGGGGGTGTTACACTATCTAGCATAAATTACCCCAAATTATTATAATATGCATGAATTAGTTTAATTTTACAAGTTATAATTCAAATATAAATCATTTAGTTGGTTTAAAATTTTTGTGGAAAGCATGTTGCTATCTGGTTTCTGTTCCAGACTTACCATAATGCTACCTGAAATTTCTTTTGCAAATGTAAACTGACCACATTACTTTCAACCTTGAAACACTTCACTGGCCACGCATTCCCCTTAGTATAAGATTTTAAAATTTATCATGATTCACATGGCCCTTCACAATTGCAAGAGAACCAAGTGCTTAAGGAATAAACTCAGGGGTGTGCTGTTGAAGAGAAAAGCTTCACCTCCCACTACAGAAAGGGAAGGACCCAGTTACCCTTTTGATACTGCGTGTAGCTAGAATGTAGACTCAAACAATCTAACATTCTTATTTGAGATTTTTAATCTTAAGGACATAAAGCGAAACAAAGAGAAAATTGAGAAACTATTCAGGGTGACAGTCATGAGAATGAAGCTGCAAGGGCACCAAATTTCCAGGACAGCAGTGGCAGTGACAAGTATAACTAGACTGTTCCTGCAGCGGGGCCTTGGCTATGTGGCCCTGCTACCAAGCTTCCTTTAGAGCTTGCCTATTTATGAATTTTAATTTGGTTATTAAGATCCCATTGGTGCTGTGAGAATTTATAAATTCCATTTCTGCTCTAGTTAACCAATTTTAGAGTCTATTGCCTACAAGCAAAACCTTTGAGTAATAGAATATCTTCCCCTCACCCTCAGGATTGCAAGCTCCATGGGGGCAGAAACCATGTCTGTTTTGTTCAACATTGTATCTCCATCTTCTTCCTGCTACACAGTGCCTGGTACACAGTAGAAACTGATTAGATATTTTTAAATAAATGCATGAATGAAAATACAGGCAGGCAATCAGGCAAATGTGCACATCAGCATCAGCCCCCAAAGGGTGTACTACCATCACACCATTCTAAAATCAAGAGTTCATAAGGTAGGAGGTCAGAAAATTAGGGAAGGTAGGGTTGAAGTGGAAGGGAAATGGCACCTGGGTGATGAGAGTAAGGGACTGTGGGGATGCTTTGCTGGTTAAGGGTTGTATGGAAGGAAAGCCAACTCCAACTCTCTTGCGTCCTGCCGGATACTGGGAACAGTGCAATAACTACAGTTTTCATGTAACTACTAGCAAGTATATCTCCTTCCCAAGTTCTCCAGCAAGTGACTGCTTCCCAAGCATGTGGAGCTTGGTATTGAGGAGTCAGAAAACATGGGTTCCCTCTTGAAAGGTGATTTCCCTTTCCAACCCTCAGTATCCTGGCTCCACCTGCTTCAACTACCTGGCAGTTTGGCTTTTAGAATTGTATTAGTCCATTTTTACACTGCTGATAAAGTAATACCTGAGACTGGGAAGGAAAGTAGGTTTAATGAACTCAGTTCCATGTGACCGGGGAGGCTTCACAATCACGGCGGAAGGCAAAGGCACTTCTCACATAGCAGTGGCAAGAGAGAATGAGAGAGAAGCGAAAGCGGAACCCCCTTTACAAAACTATCAGATCTCGTGAGATTTATTCACTATCACAAGAATAGTATGGGGAAAACCACCCCCGTGATTCGATTATCTCCCACCAGGTCCCTTCCACAGCACATGGGAATCATGGAAGTAGAATTCAAGATGAGATTTTGGTGGGGACACAGTACCAAACCATATCAAGAATTCAACAAAATAATGCATTTCATAATGCTCTATAAATTGATAAAGCATTACACAAATGTATAGCAAGATCTTTAAGTGCACAGTTCACCTTAGGAATGGCAACAAAAATCTCAAAAGAGCACCTCAATTACTCAAGAAAGTAGAATGTCTTTCTACAACGTGGGCTGCAAATCCAGTTTAAATTGGAATGATACTTTTTCTTCCACAGGTAGAAAGCACCCATTCTTGTTAGCGTGGCTATTCAAGAGTGGAAATAAGTTGTTTTATGGAGGTATCACTAAGGGAATGAGGGCTGGTTCGGAATCAATTAAGAAAGGAATGCAAATGAGATTTAGATGGTGGAAATTTTTGTGGAAATCCCAGAGAAGCTTTGCATAGAGTGGGTGCAATGTGATATCATGGATTCAACTTGAGACCTTATGGAGAACTTCATTCCTGTTCATGTTACTCATTCTAGAACATGGCCCCTGAATTTTCTCATAAGGCATAATAACGACTGCAGACAGAAGCTATTTCTGATTAGAACTTCTCATAGAAGACAACAGGGACATTAGCCAGCATGGCAAATCCTTGTGATTCCTGCCACAGAAAGGTAAAGGAAGCACCGGGGTTGCCACCCTTGAGGATAGAGCAAGAGGCCAGCAGATATGTTGCAATTTCAATCTCTGGGAGGATTTTAAGGCCACCATTGCACATGCAAGCACATGAACCCTCCATCTGTGGCTTATGACTAAAACTCATTTGTAGAGTTTGCTAAAGTCTATCATTGAATATGAACCTAAATTTTGACTCCTTTCAAAATGTATAAGCCCCAAGGAGAACACATATTTTATATAGGGTGATATGAATGAAAATGCCCAGGAGGATGACTAGGGAAATCTGAGTTCTAATTCAGGCTCAGCCACCAAATTAACTTGTTTAAGTACCATAACCACTATAGGGGCAAAGAGGTAAACCTTTACCTTACCCATCACAGCAGTCACAGCCAACACTCCTATAACAAAAGATGTGTCAGCAAGAGAAAAGCATAACAAATGTATTTATTAATGTTTTATGTGAAACCAGGAGCCTTCAGAAATGCAGACGAAAAGACCCAGGGAAAACTGCATGTTTTTATGTTAAGTTTGAAAGAAAACACAGATAGTTGTAGAAAACATAATTGGTTAAAAGGGTATAATCTAATGGTAATAGACTAAGGCAGGAAAACCCAGCAAGGCCTGTCTGCTCCGATTCTTTCTGGCCCCTCTGTGGTAGTACTCCTTCCCTCCAGGTATAGGGCAGGATACCTGTCGCATGAGGGTCTGATGATCAACTTTCAGAGGAGGTAGGTCAGAGAGTGATCCTTCTAGGTTTTATGGTTTGCTCTGGGGGAGTAAGAGGAGTTGGAGACAGAAGAGCAGGAGAAGGTCAGAGAGACCGTCTTGCTTCAGAGGCTCTCCTGTCTTCTTCAGCTCAAAAATACTCAGCATGTCAAGGTATTATATTTTGGGATATCATGTTCTGAGCCCTGATCCCACCCTGGAAGTTATTTTCCTCATCTGTAGGATGAGTGTGTTTAAATAGAAGAGGTAGATTTCAAAGACATTCTAGCAGTAGATTTCTTTCCTTAAGTAAACCTTTAATTTGTGTTCAATATATAAAAACACATAAGAATGGAAGCACTGCTCTGCTTGGAGCAGAGGGTAGGGACTGGGTAAAAGGCTCTCTGTAGAACAAGTGTGGAAAACATTAACCAAGCTAAGCTCACCACAGAGCTCCATGAACTTTTGTTATTTATGGAGTGAAAAGGGTCTAAAAGTCAATGAGATGATGGAGTAGGAGGAAAGTAAGAGAGGACAAAGAGCAAGTTGGGGAAGATATGTTTTGTCTCATTCACAGCTGGGCCTAATGTTGGTCTGGCTGCCACTTAAGCAAATGGTGCCCTGGAATCCTGGGTATTGATGTACAATAAATGGCAGTCTATTGGCAAGGATATAGTAGTAGGTGAGGGTCCTGTTAACCAGTTATGGATGGTCAGGCAATCTCATAAAAGATATGCATGAAGTTATCAGAGACTTGTAAATCTCTGTGGATCATGCACTTCCCACTTCAGCCCAACCTTCAGAACTTGCAGCAGGTGCCCACTGGTTGCAAATCAGTGGCTGGGCTAGTTGAGAGTCAGTCTCTCACACCCTCTGGTGTACAGGCAAAACAGGAGGTCAGGGCAAGACAGGGGAACTGAGTTGGATGCAGACAGCCAGAGAGCAGCTTCTTGCCATAATTCCCACATAACTCCTTCTCCTTCATGGCAGCCTCTCTCCCTCAAAAAGATGGACATTTTTATCAAACAAGAAATAAATGGGGGGAAAAAAGCTCCAAACCTCCCTTCCTAAAATTGATGGTAGGTTTGAGGACCCAGATTTAAAACGTACATCCCCAAGTTAAGCACATATCTGTCCAAACATGATGTTTCCATTCAAAAGTTTCAACCTGCTGGAGAAAGAAGTTCTTGCTTCAGAAACTCAAATGCACTGATTAAAAGTGAGTGCCACAAACACACACTCCAATATCATCAAGAGCGAGTCAGAACCCACACCAGAGTTAACAGGAAACTCGCTGGAAGACAGTCAGAGTCGCCACTGAAACAAAAGCCAGGCTCTGAATGCCAGCTCAGCAGGCAGCTCTCGCCTTTTCAATGGGACTTGCTCTTTGATGTGTGTTTTTTAACCGCAACTTTCATGTGGTGATGGAAGAAGCTAAGAGCAAGGTGGTAGCATTATGTGAAGACCAATGCTTTCAAATGCCCTTTGCCCTTCAACAGCACCTGGCAGACAAAGAAGAACCACATAGATGGGAGAAGCCTACCTGTTTTTTAAAGAATATCTGTGCTAGCAGAATCCAAAAGGGTGAGAAGGAGCATGCTCTTCAATGGCAGAAAAAAATTTGGTGGGGCCACTTAGATAGATTTGGCTTAAAATAAAAGTTCATTTACAGTTTCATCTGGATCATAACCCAAATTAAAATTATTTGTATCCAATTAGCTTAAAATAAAATATCCCTATATGTGGCAAGTCTTTAACACATTTATTTTCAGTAGTGAGAGAACGAAGCAGCAGATAGGACCTGCACCCTTCAGAGACTATACAGGTGTGTCTTGTTTTGCGTAACACACACATTCCTGGAAAAGCTGAGTGGAAGTGAAACAATATTTTTACACAAAATATGTCTGCTATTTTAAAAGCATGTCACTGATAAAACCAACGATCTCTGTTTTTTGACTGTAAACAGAGCTTTTTATACCTCTGCGTTTGCCTAATGAGGCTGATTTAACTTGAAAGATTTGAGTCCCTTGTTTGGGGCAGTCTTACAGCAGTACATTCCTACAGGAAACCTTTAGAAGCTGTTCTGTGTTGACTGACCCAAAAAAGGCCACAGAAGAGTCTGAAATGTATCTATATCATTGGGTAGCTACAGGCAACTAGGCTTCCATAGCTGCTACGCTGAACTACATATTAGGTGATCTCTCAAAGAACTGGGATGAGGGCAGGCTGTTCTCAGAAACTGGAAGATAGGGAGAAGTATTATGGGTAGGGCACGTCCATGATGTGGGAGGGGAGGTCATCCAGGTTCATGTTTCCAGGTACCCCATGCGGCACTGAAAATCAAGGGTTCAGAGGGTGGTAGCCAAGTGTGGTCAAATTGTCTGGCCTGAGGAAAGCACAGGCAGAGCCAAGAGCCTTTCCATACCCGCAGGGGCACCAACTGGAAACTGCCTATTCAGAGCCTGGCTGGGAGGAAGGCTGACTAAGAAGCAGGAAGAAGATAAGGGAAGGAGAAGAAAAGGAAGAGCAGGAGAAGAGGTGGGAATAAAGAAGCAGGACTCTTTCATATACACTGGTAAAGGCTAGAGGGGCACGTGTGTGGCTGACAGCATGATTTTATTAATTGGTTTAAAGGATTAGTTGCATGTAAAATCATTAACAAAGTCTAAGATGCTAGTATCTACCCATGTACCCTGCACCATATCTTATCTCTTGAGGCTTAATGGATGTATTTTCAGAAAATAAAAGAAAGCAGCAAAGTGAGTTACCAAGAGGTGCTGTTTGAAAGTTTAAAAAATGTATTTATTTTCTCCATTTATTACGATTTTCATTAAGTCATTGCTGATGAATGCATGTTGTTGTTTTAAGAGATAATAGCAATGATAATAGCAACATGCTCCATGAGCCCCCATGATGGTATCAACCCCATTATATTACAGCAGTTGTCAGAATTCTCACTCTTGGAGAACAGAAAAAGGTGTTTCCTGCCCAGGTCCCCATCTATCCCCACAAGCTCCATTGGCCCCACAGGCAGAATGACTAGATTTTCTCCATGCTGTCATTGCCTCAAACCCAGACACCAGATGCTTTTACACCTGGAGTGTCCTTTCCCTCCCGTCTGCCTCTGGGCAACTTTGACTTCACCTCTGCAATGCAGCTCAGTTTTCACCTTTCCTAGGCAGCCATCTGTGATGGTTAATATTGAGTGCCAACTTGATTGGATTGAACGCTGCACAGTACTGTTTCTGGGTGTGTCTGTGAGGGTGTTGCCAAAAGAGATTAACATTTGAGTCAGTGGACTGGGAGAGGCAGACCCACCCTCAATCGGGGGGGCGGGTGGCGGGGGGGCGGCAGGGGGGGCAACCTAATTGACTGCCAGTGCAGCTAGAATAAAGCACGCAGAAGAATGTGGAAGGACTAGACTTGCTGAGTCTTCTGGCCTCCATCTTTCTCCCGTGCTGGATGCTTCCTGTCCTCAAACATCGGACTCTAAGTTCTTCAGCTTTTGGACTCTTGGACTTAACACCAGTGATATGCCAGGGCCTCTTGGGCCTTCAGCCACAGAGTAAAGGCTGCACAATGGGCTTCCCTACTTTTGAGGTTTGGGGACTGGCATCCTGGCTCCTCAGCTTGCAGAGAGCCTGTTGTGGATGTCACCATGTGATTATGTGAGTCAGAGATCCTACTAAAGTCTTCTTCTTCATATATTCATCTATCCTATTAGTTCTGTCCCTTTAGAGAACCCTGACTAATACGCCATCCTATCGTAGCATTCACCAGGTGGAATTGCAACTTTCTGTTTAGCTGTTCATGCCCGGCCAGCCTGTAAGCACTCTGAAGGCAGGGTGGACCTTGCTTCTGTAGTCCCAGTACCTGTCATAGTGCCAGGCATGTACTCACTTGCTGTTCCTCAAAACACAGAGCCACAGAGGAGCCAGCAGCATGTCCTCCAGCACATCCCTGTGCTGCCCTGCAGAGGCGCTTCCTGCCCAAGATCACACTTTTTTATGCTCCAAAAGCATCTCGTCTAGCTGTATGGCAGGTTTTTCCATCTTTTTTCATATGTTTTATAGGCTATAATCTGAGAAAGGTAGCGATAAGTGGTATAGAAAACTGGCCAGTGCCCACATAAACAAAGTATCTGCACGAGCTTTAAGTAAAGTTATAAAAAAATTGGAGAGTTAGTTTCTTGTGGTTTGAGTTAGGACAACAGGGCACAGCCTCACTTTATGTTGAGTACATACATGTGAAATATTTATTTTGTGTATTAGTTTGGGTTCTCTGAGATGCAGATGCCAGGATGGGATTAAATGTGTGAGAGATTTAACGAGGAAGTGCCTGTCAAGGCTGAAGGGGAGAGAGCTGGAGAAGGCAGAGCGAGCCTTCAGACCATGCCATAAGTCTGACCTTGTGAAACAGAGGGAGAAAGAAGGAAGGCTGGATAGAAAGAATCTCCACTGCAACACAGATACAAGAAAGATCCAGCCAGGCCGATGGTGAGTCTCTCTATTCCCCCTCAGCTCATTTCTGTCTCTGTCTCTTTCCTTGAATCTGTGTTTGAAATTTTAGATTGTTTATGACCTCAAGAAGTAGGCATTGTTATTATTAAAGCCACCATTAAGTACAGAAGCACTCTGTTTCAAAAGCCATCACAAAGGAAATAAATATCTCATTCTGCCATAAGACTCAATCTTGAGTCTTAACAGGATCTCAAAATGGGTTGAGTGAGAAATAAAAGCCACTAACATTCATTGAGTAGTTATAGGTGTCACGTTCTGTCCTAAGTTCTCCACATGACTTAACTCACTCGCTCCTCACAATAATTCTGTCAGATAGGTACTAAACTGCCGCCATTTAAAGATAAAAAACTGAAGCCTAGATTGTTTAAATTACTTGTTCATCATCACAAAACTAGTGACTGGCAGAGGACCATTCAAAATCAGCCCACACTCATAACTACCACATTTGATAATAACCTAAGTAACCCAGCCTGGTATATGGCAGAGGCAGCTATGCAACACAGTTTCTGTTCCTCCTTCCATACTTCGGAGTTGTTGTTGGGAAGTAGATTTCTCAGCTTCCCACCTCAACTCCTGCATGGTTTTATGACTCATGTTTGCCAACAGAGTGTGAAAGAAAGTGATTGTGCCACTTCTGGGCCAGGGCCTCAAGAAGACAGTGCAGATTCCCCATGGGAACTTCCCTTTCTGTCACCTGAAGCCACTGATGCATTGTGACCTTGGAAACCACATGTTGCTGATGGCAGAGCTTCTGTCAGTTGGGGTCTTTGAATGTCTTCATGGAACAGGAATGCCCTCTACTGACTTGGAACCAATTTGGCCCCTCTGTTTTATTGGGTTTAAGTCAATATAATTGGGGGAATCTCTGTGTTAGAGCAGTTACCCTTCCGGCCTAAGAAGGTAGAAAGATATCTTGCTACAAGAGTGTGAAGTAATTGGCTTAAGGTCACAGGAAGTAGTAATGGTAGAGGTAGGAATAAAATGTACAACTAGCTGATGGGGAAGCTCTTGTTCTTGGCATTGCACTGAGAAGGGGCAGTTGGTGTGAGGGAGAGAACCAGGAGAGTCTCAGAAGGCCTGGAAGAAACCCACTCCATCTCATTGCAGTCTCTGAGGAGCTAGTCTACAGAGCGAGACCCAGAAGACTTAGTCCCAAGACTCAACTCAAGTGTTGATGAGGCGAATGTGTCCATCACACTGAAGGAGAACCCAAGTACCACTGTGACATGCAAGGCTCAGAAAGTTGGCCTAAAATAGGAAAGCACCAAGAACCATTCTATGGGCATGACAGATTGTCAGAGCCTGTCTAAGCAGGAGGAGAGACTTCCACAACAGGAAGAAAAATAGGAGCCAAATAAAAAGCCCATCCAACTAGGCATTTGTGGCTGGCATGAGGAAAACCCCATAGTTTGATGTGTATAAGGACATACAGAGACTCAACAATGCACCATAGGGTCCCCAAACTTATTTTAAACCCAAACAGTGAACCTACCAGGAAAAACTGGATATTCTCTCTGTTTAATTACCATCCTCTGGCTAAAGGGCACTAAAATGCAGAGGCTGTTTTGTTAGCTGAAAGTAGTCAATGCATTGTTAACAACACATATTTAAAATACTGGGCATCTCTGAACACAAATTTCCTTTGGGCCTCTATGGTTTCCATCCATGGTCTTAAGGAAGCTCCCCCTGATGTATGTAGAATGAGTCCTAAGCCCTGTGAAACAACTAGGCCTTTCTGTGCTAAGGGTTCAAGGTTACAAACCTGTCCCTATTGTGGACCCTATCCAAACACAGCATCTTCATGGAACCCCAGGGTAAGGGAAGTACAATATAATATGTTTTTTTCCAGGAGACAAAGGGTGCAAACTCTCCAAAAGTACCCTGCCTACTGAGTGTACATCGTGCATTCTAAAAACACATAAGTGCTCTTCTGCCTTCACGAAGAAGGTAAAAGCAAGAAAGTGGATTAAATGGACAAACAACAGCCTACTTCATATTTGGATATTATATTGTCTTCAGTGAAGTGTTTCTAATGTTCTTCAGACTTACAAATAATAAAAAGGGTATCCCCTCCATTGAAATCCAAGTAAATACACTGTAATTGGTTTAGAGTGCCTTTAATACTAGTGTTCTCACGTTTTAAAACTCTTTATTCCAAGTTTCAATAACATGTTCTTGAAAGATAGACTCTCTAAGTATTTCTTTGTCCTTAGGAAGACACTCAAATCACTTTTCTAAACTGATGGTCTGGCATCCTTCCAAAACTGATTTAGAAGTTATGGCTCACACCCCATGTCTGAATCTTCTAACCTTGGCACATTCCTAAGTCCTATGAATAGGGTTGGCAGTTGGGAAGGCTGGCTATAAAAAGAGAGAGAGCTGCATGTATCTAGCTCTGTTTAGCAAATTTTGCTTTCATGAAAATCCTAGAGAGTCAAGAAGACATTGCCAAGATACCTACAAGAACTCAGTAACCTGTTGGACTATTCCATATGCCATATCACACTCAAAATCACTTAAATTTGTCTAGTGTTTTGTAGTTTGCAAAACATTTTCATATTTATTACCTCATTTGATCAATATAATGGTCCTGTGAAAATATACAGGGTAAATATTATCCCCACTTGAAAGATAAAGATACTGAGGCACAGGGGGAGTTACGCTGAACACTACCCAGCTGATTAATGAATGATCTGGGAAAAACACTTGGTCTCCAGCCAGTGAGTTTGATTATCCTTCCACTGTACCACTCTACCTCCTCAGAAGCCTTTAGCTCCAGTTCATCAGTTTCCAATCTGCTTCTAATGATGGCTAGACTGTTCATAGTGCTGGTCATACCAGGCCAAAGAGAAGAAATTTGCTACTGAGAGGAATGCCACCTCCAAGTAGAATTTAAGTTAGTATTGGCAGAGCTATCGGTAGAGAAAAAAGCCCCTTTATCCACAGTATCTTAGAATTCCAATGCAAGCGCTCATCATTTTCACTAATGTGCAATTTCTCTCAAAGCTCTTTGGAGTTAGGAACTTGCTTTGCCTACTGTGAGAAAGGCATCCACCAAGCTAAATTGGGCCCTCAGGCATGCACCCAGCTTTATCAGAAGCCAATACTGTTTAGATGGAGTCCTTCCATGCACATCTCCCAGGACGGTTTTAGACAGCCTATGAGTATACTTTATTTCCTTTAAAACAAGTAACCTAGAAAATGAAATAACACATATTAGATTAAGCTCTGTCCCATTTGGCTAATTCACAAGTTAATGGAAGGTCTCTTTCGGTCACTGGTATTGGCAGAGACACATTTAGTAAACTCTCGTGGGAACCTCACATAGGTACCGTAGCAGCTCTTATCCATAAATTAAGAATGGCATTTAAAGGCAGCTTTTTCCTCTCTAGGAGGGTGCCATTCAGGTTTCTTTTGACAAAAGCCTGCTCACCAAACTTCCCAAACAATACAAAGAATGAGTGGGGTGGGAGGGGAAGCAAAAGAGAGAGAAAAAGAGAGAACGAGAGGGAAAGAGAGAGATAGAGACCTTATAAATGGATATGACACAGGGTGGAAAGAGAAGAATGAGCCAGATCACTAACAAATATACTGAGGGGGCCACTATGCATGAAATTTATGGGCAACTAACAATTAATTTTACCTCTTTGAACCATGTTCAAAGAGGGTGTAGCACTAGCCTGCTTATATTGAGGATTTAATGCAGAACACTGATTTATAATTGTTCTGTGAAATGATTACTTTGAAAATAGTGTAAGTGATACAAAATGAAGCATGACTGTTTCTTGACTTTAACCCTAGTTCCTATATTCCAGTAAAAATATCCAGAATCAAATCATTTCCTGAAAACACATTCTATCTAATTGGTTCTGTGATCATCTATTTTGTCAGAGTTGATTAAGGTACTCCACCTGCCTGCCACTTTTCCAGGAGTGAGTCCTCTTCTAATGAAGGATAAAAAAATGCAATGACCTCCTCACCTCTTTCCAAATGTATCCTGAGCCTACCTACCATGATGGCAAGACTCTTCATATTATAAACAGTTTAGTTATTTTATTTTATATTTCTATAATTATATATAAGTGGAAGAGGTCTGTAGATTTTTAAATCTTATTATATTACTATCTTTCTTGTTTTTTTGGTATCAGAGTGATGCTAACATCATAAAATGAATTTGGCAGTTTTCAATATTTGTCTATATTTAGGAATAATTTAAAATTAATTGGTCTTTGAAGATCCCAGGATTTGCTTTGTTTTAGAGGTAATATTTTTAACACTTTAACCACTTTTGATATCTTATTTAAAAGTTACCTAACTTTGTCATTGGATACCATGTCAGTTATTCCTTTCCAATTATTGTCAGATAATTTTGTCAATTTATATTTTTCCAAAATATTTTCATTTCACTGAGGTTTCAAACATACTGGCATATAAGGACACAATTATCTTATAATTTTTATTATCCTTGAATCTACTCTAAAACTCATGCTCCCATTTCTAATTTTGTTTTTGGTATCCCCTCCCTTTATTGTTATTGGCAAGGTTTCACCAATTAATAAAATAACTGATAAAATAAATAAGTTAATAACATTATTATATATTATACAGACCACATATTATAAATACAAATATATAATACATAATTTATATGATAAATATATGATTAAAGTGAAATTTAAAATAAAATAGATTTTCCTTATACTCAGAGATTGATTCATCATTTTTACTATCTTTACATTTCTCATTTCTGTTTGTATCTTTAGTACTTTCTTCCTGGTTATTTTATGTTTATTTACATTTTGAGAGTTTTACTTTTAATTCCTTTGTAGTTATCCTTTCTTTATTCCCTGAAAGAAATAAAATATTTAAGGCTATTACTTCACCTCTGAATATAGCATTGGCTGAGTCTCATAGTTTTGATATGTAGCGTTCTCATGTTTACTGCTTATTATATATTATTTATTGCACACATTTTATTATATATTGTTTGTTGTATCCATTATTCCTCATGCCCATTGAACAATACGTTAGCTAAAGTACTCTGAAAAGATGCGATAATCTCTTTAAAATACTGTATAATAACCAGAAGAGAAAAATAACTTGATTTATTCATAAGAACTTTAGTTACAACTAAGAGGGCACTTTCACTATTAACTATTACATATTCGCATCTAAGATTTTAGTCAGGTAGTTTTCAGTTCTGCCTAAATATACATTGGTGCATATTCTACTTTGATTTCCTGAAGTCAGGGATCAAGTCCTGAAGTACAGAAATTAAGACATTGAACACTTCAAAGGGTTAGGCACAGTGGCTCACACCTGTAATCCTAGCACTTTGGGAGGCTGAAGCAGGAGGATCACATGAGCTTGAGAGTTCAAGACCAGCCTGGATGGCAGAGCGAGACCCCTCTATCGCTCCAAAAAATTTAAAAAATTAGCTGGGTGTGATGGAATGTTCCTGTGGTCCCAGCTACTCAGGATGCTAAGGCAGGAGGATTTCTTGAGCCCAGAAGGTTGAGGTTGCAGTGAGCTAAGATCATGCCATTGCACCCCAGCCTGGGCAACACAGCAAGACCTTGTCTCAAAAAATTAAAAAACAAACAAACAAATGAAAAAAACCCTCAAAGAGAATATTCCATGTGTAAAACTACTAATGGAAACAAAAAATAATGTATCAAATGTATCAATACTTTTCATATATTTTTTAATAAAGTTGTCTTCAATAGAAGTTCTGTGGAGAAGAGCAACAGAAAAAAAGAGAAAGGAACCATGAAATGAAGGTCTCTGTTTCCTGTGGCCAATTATGCAAAATGATAGACATTGCTTCAAAATAGGTTGTTAAAAAGCAGGTGCATTCCTATGCTTTTTTTTTTTTCCCACCTTCCTTCCTCCCTTCTTTCACTTCCTTTCTTCCTTTTCCTTCATCTCTCCATCCCTCCTGCCCTCCTTCAATAGTGTTCACAAACCACTCTTTAGTGACGAGAGCTGACACTCTTTTATTGGACTTGGGGTCTGATTTATGTAAAAGAATCAGCAGTGCCCACCTTTTACTCACAATCTGCTACTATTCTAGTCAGAAATCGTCTCTGTTATTCCATGGTTAGAATGGAATTTCTCTTTTTCTCAACATAAATTCCCCATCTTCACAGCACGGTCACAACCCAACTGGAAAGCAGGTTATCCTCTTTCCATCTCTCTTTGAGTTGATTGCTATAAAATACGAAACATTAGCACAAAACATTTAAACTGCTTTAGAAACCTTGAAAGAAATATTAAACAATTAGTTAAAAATAATTGCTTAATTGCAACATGTCAGGGAATAAAATGGCACTAGGCACAAAAGTAACTGCTTAGGAATATAACCCCTGTGAAAGCCAAGCAGAGGCTGGGTATAAAGAAGGAAGCAGATGGCATGGCCACTTCAGCCATGCACCTGTAACATGTTCAGAGCCTCTGAGGGCAGGCCACGGAGGAGAGTAACGAACCCCATTTTACAAATGGAGACTATGAACATTAGACAGAGAAAATGGCTTTCCCAAAAGTCAGAGCCCTGATTCATGTCCAGGTCTTCAGTTCCCCAAACAGCCCTACCACATCACAGTTGCACCCTGCCGCCTTCTAAGGGTCTGCTCCAACAGAAAAGATCAAACCACCATCCCCTCATGCAGATGCACTTCTCTGCCTGTAGACTTTTGCACTGATGAACTGCTCTCTCCTCACTTTGTTCTGTGTGTCTTAATTCCACACATTCTTCAGGGAGGAGGCTGAGTCTCACCTCTGCCACCAGTCTTTCCCTAGAACTTCATCCTTTTATATTCTTCCCTCATTGTGCCTGGGGCACTCAACTAGCAAGGAACCGCAAATGCGGATTTGACTTATGATTGACTGTAAGCTGGTTCAGGGCAGGAGCTGTAGGTTCCTTGCAGAGCATAGGACCAGTGTGTCAAAGGAGTGGTATACCACAAATCTCAGATGATTTTAATTATTGAAGAGGACCTTGTGAGAAGAAAAGAGAATATGAAAAGTCAGAGAAACCAAGAAGCCACTGAGCTTCACTAACTACACTCTGTCAACTGAGACAGCCTATCACGTAGGAATGCTGAGGAAAATGTTCAGGGGCAAATATTCTAAGACACTATCTTAAGAATTCACTGTCAATAAACCATTCTCTCTGTAAAACTCTAACACTTATACCTGCATTTTTATCCCACACAAATATATTGCCTAATGTCAACAAAACTTTCCCTAAATGATTATTCCCAAGCAATTAGTAGTTTCCTATTAACTGGTTGGATTTTGAGAATTTAGTCTGGAAATTTTATTAGGATCTGAAATTTTCTTTCGGGTGATTTTTTTTCCACCACGCCCTGAATTTTCCAATTTTATGTAGCTATTTAAATCAATATTTCAATGCTTATGTAATATTTAAGGACTGCATCATTCTTCTACTTTTTCCCATAAAACAGTAACTCTCTATCATACTTTTAAAGTATCTATAATACATATTAGTTGTATGGGGTATCCAACTTATTTCCTTTCTTACTGAATACAAGAAGAAAGTTTTCACCACTTTTCTAAAAACTGCAATTGCCACATAGCCATGACTAAATATGCCACAAATTTACACAACACTTAGAGAGCCTGTCCTATGTCTGCCTTCCCAATCTGCCCCAACCCTTATTTTCCTGTTATATGAAACACATTTGTTTTGAAGAACTTCTGACATCTCTCTAGTTTGTATTGTCCTTCTTCCATGTCTGTGTATTGTTCACAGGCAGGGAATCTAATTCCCTAGGAAGCATATTATCTGAAACTTACAATCGGTATATGCCACAATACTTAATTTTTTTCTAAATTTCCTCCCATCCTCTTTGTCAATACTTATTTTTAAAAGACATTATTGCCTTCTAGCTGTCCAGATTTTCTTCTCATTTTTCTCTTAAAAACTGACTTACAGCAGGAAGTCAATATCTCAGCCATCATTAATTTCACACCCTTCCCTTACTTATTCAGTAGTCTTTTTCTCTTGAGGATCACTTTTTTTCCCTGATACATTTATAAAAGACCTCCTTACTCCATTTAATCTCTTTTACTAGCTATATCTTATTGCCCACTTTTGCACTCCTTATCTTTTCCTTAGTAACTTTAAGTTGTTGTGTCTATTTTTATATAGTTCTTGCCATATAGTCTCCACTCTCAGGGAAATTGTCCTGTTACACACGGATCTTGAGGAGCCACGGTGGACAACAGACTGTCTTTTCACTAGATTCCTAGAGGGAGAAGGGCCCTGCAGTCCCTGTGTTCTGCCCAGTTCTCTCACTTTGACAGTGCAATAGAGGCTTTTATACTTTAATTATATTGTTTTAGTTTACTTCACACCTATTTACAATTGCCAGTCTTAATACTTACTCCCCTTGCATCATCCATATTAGATTTCCTTCCAATCTCATGTCTTCCAGTGAGGAATAGTACTTTGTAGTGTCGTTATCAATGACCACATTTCTAAATAGGCTGCGGGCGGGATGGACATGATTTACTCTATTAGGCCCAGGTCATTTGCATACTGTTAAGTGATTTTCATGCTGGCAGATCCTAGAACTGGGTTTCAGAGACTTCCCACATTTCTCTCTTAATCACAAGGTGTAGCTTATTTTCACTCCCTATAAAATTATCCTTTATTTTCCTCTCTCACACCATTCTCTCCCGCTGGAAATAATACATACTAACAAAAGTATATCCTTGCAAGATAGTCTCTACCTTATGAGCTAATGTTCTCTTTGGCATAATTCATCATCCTCTCTGATTTTTCGGAGCTGGTGACAATGGTGACGCCCCTAATATCTGAACGACGTCCTTCATAAATATTTTGCTGAGTGATTGATAGCTCCTCTAGTTATTTTTCTCACACCTCTTCCCCTCAGCATATAACAGATGGGATTCCATCATCAGAAGCAGATGTTGTGGAAAGAGTATCAGGGGCCCAGAAGCCCTAATTCTAGCCCCAGTTCTTCCATTAACTACCTCCACTGCCTCCACAAAACACTTAACCTCTCTGGGCCTCCATTTCCGTGTCTGTAAATTGAAGTTGAAAACTCTTCTTCATGGGGTATGAAGGTGATCGGAAAAGATACATACAGAAAGTGTTTCCTACTATAAAGTAGTTTGATACTTGAATTTTTGATATCTCTTTGCCAAATTGTGCTAACTTTTTATAATCAAATTAAATATGCATTATTTCTGTTTTACCCTTGTCCCTTATTAGCTTTTCATAACAATAAGCAAATAAACACACTTTTAGGAAGGTCAGTTACAATGCGAGAAATTCCTAATGGTGAATTTTCGGTTGCTAAACAAAAGGATAATTTTAACCACTCCCACCTCAGTCTCAAACCATGTCTCATTAGCAACCACATTCTCTCCGTTTATTTATGTAAGTTAGGAGAGGCCCTGCAGGGAGAAGCAGAGCTCTTGTTTGATTTTTGACTGGGCTTCATTCATTGAAGTAAGGTGTCAGGGCTGCCTGTGGATCTGGAAAGCATTTTGGAAGTAAGAAGCAGACAAATGTAAATCTTTTAAACCCCTATGATAAGCAAACTCTCCTCAGTTCAACATATAAATATAAACACTAAATCA
Source organism: Chlorocebus sabaeus (assembly GCF_047675955.1). NCBI lineage: Eukaryota > Metazoa > Chordata > Mammalia > Primates > Cercopithecidae > Chlorocebus > Chlorocebus sabaeus. The sequence goes on along the minus strand of NC_132917.1, from coordinate 58,678,914 downwards.
AATCAGATGCTTATACATTTTTTAATCCTATCATAAAACATTTTGTTTTGACAGCTTGGTAATGTAAAGTAGAAACACCGACAGCCAAAAGAATCAGCTTCTTTGCCTGCCTACTACCTGAAAGTCTAGTCTTTCCTGTATATAAATAGGAAAAAAAAAATGTATGTTTATGTAAAGGGAAACACTGATTTACTAGAACTGATTGCTTCATAGTCTAATTACTTTTCAACTGGCTGTTCCAAATTAAGATGTCATTGATGGCTTTTGGTGATATATTTCATTTTAAGCAAATTTATTCTATAATAGAGAACATCATAATGGGAAGCAGAGTTCCTACTCTTCCCTCCTCTTTGTAGCCTGATATCTTGACAAGTAAATTAAATTTAGCAGTTAAAATGCTTCCATTAGTAATTTTATTAAGTTAATTAAAGAATATCTCTTTCTGAATTTTAACTACCTTCCTTTCAGAACCATGTTGATTTCTTTTTTCTTTTTTTAATTTCATGTATTTAGGGGCTGTGATATATTCTAGGACCAATCAACAACTCTATCAGTATTGTATTCCTGTGGCCGAGATGCTACCAAGCAAATCAAAGAAAGAGCAAAAATAGCCTAAAAGTCTTTCAAAGAGATGGTCTGTTTCCTCTCACAGAAGAACTGGGGTTTTAATATCGTCTTTAAAAAAAAAAAAAAAAAGAGGAAAAAGAGGGTGGAGGAAAAAAAGGAAAAGGAAAATATACTTTTGAGAATATCTACCTTTTTTTTGTAAATGGCAGAACTACTGACTAGTGTCACCATACCTACAGAATAAATTATAAGTAGTTCAAGTAGGTTCAGTGATAGATGGAAAGAGAAAAAAACCCAACCCTTTTTCTTATTCAGTAATACAAGTATGCAAGTAGTACTGAGCAAGATACTGAAATTGGCAAAGCTCATGTTAAATGAAATCTTGGGCCCTCTCCAGGGAGTGGCGTTTTAAAATAACCTGAATATTTGTAAGAGACTTAGGGTGAAAACGAGTTGTCTCGTGGCCCGTTGCCTGTTTCTTGTGGGAGGTGTTCTTCAACTCAGGAATTATGGAAAGTATTTTTAGAGCTGGAAGGGAGCAGAGAGGAAGTTTTATCTTATCCTTTCATTTTAAAGATGAGGAAACTGAGGGCCAGTGATTAACATTGCTGCCACCACCAATAATAATACTAGCAGCTGTAACCATGGTGGCTAATATTTGTTGAGCTTAGCACTGTGAAGTGTTGCATACAATATTTCATTAAAAAAAAAAAAAAACCCACAAGGGAGATTCTTCTAATGTCCCAACTATATAGATACAGGAAACAATGCCTGAAGAAGGTTAAATAGCCTGTGCAAAACCTGTGACTCCCTAGTCCCATATCCCTAATTAGTGCACATCATTAATTTAGATGAATGACTTGGGGTCCTGCAACTAGTTAGTGATTCCTCCAAGGCTAAAGCTGAGGGCAGCTCCTTCTTAGCTCTGTACTTTATAAAACTAGGCCATATGAAGAGAACTGGAAAACCAGTGGTCAAGCAGAAGCTTGGGCATTGAGAAGACACTATGATTTCTTTTAAAAAGAATCCCATTGCCAGAGTACCCAGTAAGATGGTTGCTTTGTGGGTGAAACCTTATCAAAGGCTGCACCCATGTGTTCAGACCTGAAGTGACATTTCATTGAAAATTGGGGAATTCTATCCTTTACTCATTCATTGAAGAAATAAAGGAAAGCCAAAAATACAGTCCATGGCAATTACTATTAATACCTCCCATCATCTCTCATTTTCTAATACCCTGCTTTTCTGAATAGCTCACTCTGTGAGCTCACATGCTCACTGTTCAAACTCCATCATCTCTCCCCAAATCATTCCCACCATCTCCTAGAATTCTCATACCACATCCTCACTCACTGGAATCTCTCCACACTTACACCTCAGGTATCAGTCACCTCACCCCCATTCTGTTTTTTTATTCTGGAGGATTGAATGTCTTTCATTGCTACATTCCAAACTCACTGCTTTCCTCATGAGAGTAGGTCACCATGGCTTTTGTTCCTTCTATTCTTTCCCAGTTCTTCAGATTCTGTTTCATACAAGTCCCAGAATGAATCTGGCAACTCATAGGCCCTTCCAGGCAGGACAGAAAAGATGAAGCCAGAAATGATTTAATAGGCCAGAGGAGAGAAACAACTGAGACTGAGGTATTAACTGCATGTGTAAATATATATATATGCGCACACATTGTATGTGTGTATGTGTATGTATAAACACACACACATGCACATATTCATTTTTCCGTCTTTTCATACTGAAAAAGGCTAAGATGGCAAGTACCTAATCCAGATGATCTTTTTATATTCTGGGAAGTCCAATCCACTTTCTTTATATTTTGTCTTCAAACATCAAGATAAAAAGGATTTAAAAGCTTTATTGCCTTTTGCTCCTTATTTGATCCTTTGTAATCAGGAGGTAGGTTTTCAAGATGGTGCACCAGAATTTCTGAAGCACAATAAATTATCAAATGTTCCCATGGATGCTTTTTGTGGAGGATGTTTCTTTTACTAAGCAAGCCCAGTCCTCCAAAATAGCGTTTGTAGAAAGAATCTAGCATTCTGCAATATTTCTATAATTGATAGCTAGACAGATAGGCCCAGGATAGCCTGGATCATTCAGCTGTTTTTACTGATTATATAAAATATCCTCCATCCTCTGACCTTTATCTGAGAAAGAATGCTACTTTAAAGCCATATGAATATTTTCTACATATCTGGCCATAAAGAAAAGATGTTTTCATACAAAATTTACCTTTTACTTTCTTCATATCCTGCCATTCACATTGCAGCTACTCTTGGGTGAAGATCTTTTTCAATTATTTTGGGAAGCTCATTGTTTTTTAATGTAGAGTTCAAGTCCTGTAGTGAAATCTGTTTCATATTTGTAATCAGTTTTCAGCTCCTGGACAAAGCCCAAATTGGTAAGTCCCTGTAAGTGAAAAAGAAAAAAAAAAAAAAAACAGAATGTAGTTATGCAACCTGAGTTTATAGAAGATGAGAGAAGATAACTCAAAGAAGCACTGGCAAAAATAAACATTATGTCCTCTTCTTGCATCCCAGACATTCTGGCTCAGACTTCAACCTGGATAGTGATCAATTAAATGTATAGAACCACAAAAGAGCCATCTGGATCCTGAAACTGTGTGGCAAAATCTCTATTATTTGTCACGTAAAAGGAAGAATATGTGATTTTGAAATAAAACACCAAAGAAAGATGTACTGAGTTTAATGCAGGAGTAGATGTAGCTGGCCACAGTTGTGAAAGATTTGATCAGCTTCTTCTTACTTGTCCTTCACCCTGGAGGTTTCTGAAGAGGCCTGAATATCTGGCTTAAAGTGAGTGATGCTACTTGAAATGAAAAGCAAGGAGACTGCAAATCACTCTTCTGCACAGGCTTGGAATAAGCTATGGCATGGCTGATGGACAGATTCAGGTATTTAAGTGAGTGTGATTTCTAAGCAACAATTTCTAAACCCTACACTGTTGTTGACCTCCATCACGCGATTGGACATGTTTATGAAGGCACACGTGGTAGAATGAAATGCACTTGGAAGAATACTGACGTCATTTTTCAATAGCAGAGCAATATTACTGCAAAATGAAGCCACATCACTCCAATCAGCAGTGGAGTCCAGCCTCACACACTTCCTCTGCTTAACAGTCTGAGTCCACTCTAGAAAAGGACCTTTCCATTTCAGGAAAGTGGCTCTGGGTTTCGTTAGAAGAAAGCTAATGAGGTAGATAATCCAATGTGTATGCTCAGGTAAAGTCAACACCTATGAGAAGACTTGAATAAATGGCACCAGCCTATACTTTTGTCCTTTCCATTTTCTCCTTTCTTTTTTTCTTTTCTTTCTTTCTTTCTTTTTTTTTTTTTTTTAGGCATAGATGTAAGGAAGATGAAAGAACCCCAAAACAATTTTTTTCTCTCTAATCTAATTGGACAGAAAGCAAAAGCACAGTACCCAATCAGTCAGTAGTCATTTAAACCAAACATATCTAAATGTACATTTAAAAATATGATGTGCAATTTTCTGTTAATTAAATTGCTAAAAGTCTTCTGTAAAGGATAAAATCTTCTCTTGCACACTGATGTTACGTAATCTGCTCAGACTTCGTCCTCAAGATATTTACTTCTGCAAAAATTAAAAGTAGAATTATTTATTTATTTATTTATTTATTTATTTATTTATTTATTTATTTTGAGACAGAGTCTTGCTCTATTGCCCAGGCTGGAGTGCAGTGGCACAATCTTGGCTCACTACAACCTCTGCCTCCTGGGTTCAAGCAGTTCTCTTGCCTCAGCCTCCCCTGTAGCTGGGATTACAGACATGTGCCACCACCCCCTACTAGTTTTTGTATTTTTAGTAGAGATGGGATTTTGTCATGTTGGCCAGGCAGTTCTCAAACTCCTAACCTCAATTGATCTACACACCTCATCTTCCTAAAGTGCTGGGATTACAGGTATGAGCCACTGCGCCCAGCCAAAGCAAAAATTTTTGATGTCTAGGAGGCACCTCTAAAAACTTTATTGTAAACTAAATCAAATGTTTTCATTGAACTTCTTCTTGAGCCTCTTTAGAGAGGAAATCAAAATCCTACTGATAATGAAAAACTATTTTTCATGATCACTAAAGCAACTGCTGTCTCTGATGCAATCCCACCTTCTCTCTAATGCCCATCAGATGTATTATTGGGGAATTGGCTTCATTTGCTCCTAAGGTTATATTCTGTGATATATTTCATACACACACACACACACACACACACACACACACACGGTTCTACTTAGTCTAGTCGAGTCTATTTCCATTTGAACCACTGGTAAAGAAACAGTATTTATAGTAGCCATTAGTTAGAGCAAAGAAATCTACAATCATCGCCATTCCAACTGCTGGCAACTTAGTGGTAAAATTTTTCACATAGTGATTTACATACATATCTTCTGACTATAAGAAACTCCAAGGCAGACACCATCTTATTCATCTTTAAATCACTACAGCAACTGCCATAATATTTGGCATATTGGTCTTAAATTATAAAAATAATTGAATGAATGAATAAATAAGGGAATTAATATTTAAATGTGGACACTGATTATTTGTACCAGAGTCATACCACACCAAGAACTGTCTGGAAGAGTTTTCAGAGAGAGACAGAGAAAAATTGGCTGACTATTCTTGGAGAACACGTTGACTGTTTGTTGGATAAAGACAGTTCACCAAGAAAGCAGATTTTGACCCTTCAAGAACTTGAATGTGATGATGAGTTTATGACAGTTCTAAAAGCCAACATATGGTCGGTGGCCAGATTGTGGTTCTGGACTCAGAGGCTTCCATTTGGAAGGCAGACAAGCATTTGAATTATGGGTCTAATGAAAGTGTCAATAGCAATCCTGTTACTGGAGGAGCTGTAAAACCCTGCTTAATGAACTAGGCAGGGACACAAAAACACAATGGTCTAAAATGTACTGTATGAGAAAATGATAATTAGTCCAGATTTCATGTACAAGATAAAATGCATAGGGATGATATTACCACTGAGCAATATTATAGCCCTTCAGGGGACTGTTTTGTTAACAGGGTTTGGCTCAGCTTTTTCTCTCCTCCTCGTATCAATGGAGATGCACTACACAACCATGAGCTGCGAGTTAGGAAAACAAGGTCAGATGGTAAAATTCCTATCATAGATGCTGACAAACATCTAAAATTCAAGACAATAAGAGGGTTCTAGCCTCATTAAGGCTTCACTCTTCTTTGGGAGGCTTTAGGCAATAGGGGGTGATAAGCCAAATAGCTTCTCACAGAAAAGGAATGGGGGTTAAAGAGAAGGTGATTCTCTAATCTTGCAGTCTACTTTACTAGACCACCAAACGTCAAGTGGTGGGCAAGAGCCACTCACTTCCACGCTGTACTCAGAAGCTATTGAGGTTGCTCTGAGCACAGAAGAGAGCAGTAACCTTGGAGTCAGGGGGCTGAGGTTCTAATCTTAGCTCTACACTAACTCTCAGTTTGAACTTTCTCATATCTTAAAGGAGGACAGAGGTGAAGGTGGATTGGAATGGCGCTTCAAAATATTTAAGGAGTGTAAAAATCACCTGGGTATTTTGTGAAGATACAGATTTTGATTCAATTGGTCTAGGGCAGGCCTGAGATTCTGCATTCCAAACAAGCTCCTACGTTATGCCAATGCTGCAGGCTCATAAACCACAATTTGGGGAACAAGTGACTAGCTGGTATCTCCCAATTTGAAAATTCCATGAAACTACCAATGTCAATAATAATCCGTTTGCTATCTGTTACTACAAGTGGGAAGAGACAAACAATTACTGAGTTTTTGGTATGATCAAGGCAAACTCGTTTTAGCTTTGTTTTTGTCTTGTAAATCTAAGTAAGCTGCTTTATCCTAGCTAGAAACTATGAATGCTCTGACCTTTACAAAAACAAATTTGTCAGGAATTTTTGGTGGTAGACTGTTAATACTGTTAGACTACCTAAATATTGCTTTTAGATCAATGTGTTTTATGACTAAATGGATTGCATGTGCAAACTTAAAATGGGGTAAACTATGGTGACTATGAGTTAAAGTCATGGATCTACATCCATTAATAATAAAATAAAGACAAGGGGCTCAAATGATGTGATGTAAGGCATAGTTACTTGTATACAACAATATGTTAATGTAAGCATAATAGCTGTAGGATGACATGAGTTGGGTATGGCTCATACCGTGCACAAACAGTATCCTAGGTGTTCAGCCTGTTGAAAGTAACTTTGAATGCTGTAATCCACTGGGTTCTCTCCATAGATATTTTCTTCCCTTGCCCAAGTTTAATTTTTAAGATGGCATATGGGGAATGGGGAAAGGAAGAATACTGTATGAATCCATGGCATAAAAAATTATTTCACAGATCTGCAGACAGGGATTTTAGAAGTTAATAGAAATTTTCTTTACTGTGTCAAGTACAATATTTTACACATAATAGGAGCTCAATTAATGTCTGTTAAGAAAAATGATCTGAAAGCAATAAACAATTGACTAAACTTCAAGAATGAAATTAAATGAAAATTCACAAAATCTTCAGTAGTTTAAGGGGCCATAAGTTTGGGGGACAAAAACTGGGGACATGTGTCCTTGCTTTTAAAAAAGGAGAGGTCTTCCTCTCCCTCCACTCCCTAAAAAGAAAGCTTTGCCTAGAAAAGAAACAGCAAATTAACCTCAGAACAAGAATTTAATGAGCTCATATAATATGTTTTATGCTTTATATAACCTGCCTCTTTTACCTCCTTCAACAACCCTATAAAGTAATTATTATTATCATCCCCAGGTGCCTCAGATGCCACAACTAGTAAATGGCAGTACTTTCATTCTAGTTTATCTGACTTAGAAGTCAGCCCTCTGCAGATAGCTTCTAATACAGTCAGGGAAGGGAGGAGAAGGGACTAAATATTTTTAAAAGAAGGGAAAGGGAATATATTTTTTAAAGTGCTAAATTATTGAGACTATGAATTGTAAAGAAATTAAGAGAGGAAACTCACTGTGGACTTCAGTCAAAGTTGGTTTTATGGAGAAAAGCTGGAAGTGGGCCCAGTGTTCATTTATTCATAACATACTCATCTGGCCCACGTGGGAAGAAATTTGGACAGACGGTAAGGTGAGAAGATAAAATGTTCTGAAGAAGGAATATGATAGTGTTTGATTTTGAGAATAAAAGGGTCAGAAGGACTCTCCAATGTGGACCAGGAGAAAGCAACATACGAAAAACTAATTTTTCATTTTCAGTATGTATCAGGCGCCCAAAATATATACTGCCAATGGGGTGGGGAAAGGGGAGCATGTGTTGCTAAAATAATCTAAAGGCAAGTCCTGAATAAGCTAAAACCTAGCCAAACAAAAGCCTATTTGTAAATTACTCCACTTAATTTTTCAGGTCATGATTGCCTCTCTCTCTGCAAAGTGGTTAATGACATTCTCAATTAAGAGTTTGCCATAAAAATGAATGAATGAAGTATTTCAAAGCTGCTATGAGATATTAAAGATGAGTCACTTTTAAAAAGTGGTTTTGTTTCCTGTGTTCTGGATAATGCATTTGAGAATGTAGTTTCCAGCCTCACCCATCACCCTATTGTGAAATCAAATTGAATGACTTTCTGCTCTTAGAATGATCACTCATTCAAATGCATTCAATAAATAAAGCCCAAACACAACGAAGCACTTTTCCTAGAGCATCCCGGAGAGCTAGGGCCTGGTCTCTCTCACTGTATGAGGCTGAGATTGAAGTAAATAAAGCATTTGCTCACACTGACTGCATAATACATAGTGACTTATTGTTTTCTAAGCTTTAACAGGTACATTATCTCATACGATCCTCAAAATGACCTCATAATAAACATGCTGTTGGCTTATTACCCCCATTTAACAGACGTGGAATGGAGAGCTCAGAGTAATCAGTGATTTTCCCAAAGTCACACAGCAATCCAAGAGGTGCTTTAAATCTTCCCCACCTCCTCCTCCTCCAGAAGAGGAAACATTTCTTACGTACAAAACAATATAATTAGTACCATTACCAAAACTGGAATAGTAGAAAGATTTAATTCATTCAGATGTGCCTCTGGTGATTTTGTAAATACTGAGGTATTCATTTTCTACCTTCTGCAATTCTGTGAATTCTACCCTGGACAAAAGGTCATCCAAACATGATCCTTGTTCAGAGTTATGGAAATGTATGCAGCCTAAAAGAAAATGGGCCAAATGCAGAGTAAAAATATCCATGTAACTCCCAGTGCCATTTACTCTTGCTGCCTCAAATCCTTTTTGAAATTAGGCAGGTTATAAATCATAAAAAAATATATAAAAATGTAAACTCTTGTCCTAAATTCAATTATCATATATCAGAGAAGGTCATGAGTGCAGTAGGTTGGAGAGCTAGTGAAATGAGACTAAAATAGGTATGGTAGGCAAGCTGGAGATAGAGAAAGAGAGAGAAAGTTTTAAAAAGGAAAAAAAAAAAACTTTTCAATTTACATCTACAGAGCAGACTAAAAATTATCTGAAAAATAATAGAAAATACAATTTTCCCCCCAAATCAACATCCTTTCAGCCTCTAGTTCTAATCAGGCAGAATTTGGCATGGAGAATAATTAGGAGACAGGAGATCAACTTCTCTTAAGTTAATCTGAACTTAGAACTGTTCATCGAAACAGTTTTAAGTGTACCTAAGAATAGAAAAAAAAAAGTCAAAAAATATTAAAAGCCTTGTCTTCATGGAGGGAAGGGGTAAACAGAAGGGGTTAACCCAAAATGAAAGAGTAGCTGCATTTTCTAACATTGCCTTGCAAACAGCATTTCTAAACCAATTTGGGCCAGCCATCTCTTGTCCTCATTCAGACACTCCTTTGCTTCTATCTTCATCGTGACTGTGGGATCATCTGTGCAGAGCAGACCTCTCTGGAAGTTGCAGATCTACCACACTGGCTGGCTCCCACATCCAGATGTTGAAAAGGCTTGTTGGTTCTCAGGATCCTTTTCCTCAAAATGTCTGATTTCCTTTTCTCCTAAATTTTATGGTATATTTATTCACCTATGGGTAATTGTGAATAGCTTCAGAGTTTCTGAAAACCAGAGTTTCTTTATTTGAGTCTCCTATTTTATGAGTCGTGGAATTGGGAGAGCCATAATTATATAAGTTTTAATATTTGAAAAACTGCATTCTTTTAAATGTTCCTAACAACTAATCCATATAATCAAATCATCCATAGCTCTAGTCTTTTTTCTTCTCCACTAAAAACAAGACACAAAAGTCATGATTCCAGGATTTATTCTTCAAAAGGTAAGGTGACTCTGAGCCAAGGTTAATTACTTGCTATTTTTAGGGATCAGGAAATGTATTTCTAGCAATATTTCTCCATACATTCAGGTTAATTTTAAGCAAAAATAACGTATTTGTTCATGACCCATGCTATACAACTACTTTGCATAAAAAGCCCTGTTGAGGCCTTTAAGCCATTTTAAGTGTTATGACCGGTGACTTCAGGCATAAGATTTTGTTTAGATAGCACAAGACCTTTCTTGTTGATTGAAAACTGGCTTGATGCCTCTATACATCTAAATAATTAGAAAAAAATACATTTAAATGAGAAGCAGATGCTGTTTCCAGATTTCTATTTTCACTGTACAGAATAAATAGAAGCTTTCATCTCTGCGTTTACTCTTTGGATATGGTGCATACCACATGAATCATTATTTAAAGCATAGGGTGTTCCTTTCACAAAGGTAAAGGAAATAGGGGACCTCTGGGGTGCTCATTCCTCCGAAACATTTTTGCTCCAAGAAAACTAAACAGGATTATTTATTCTCCTTTACTCTTTACGCTTCCATGTCTGGTACTAAGCCAGTAGATCCAAATAGAATGGGGGAAGGCTGTGCTGAATGCAAAGATGGCAGGCCCTGCTGAAGATCAGTAGCTTGTAATTGGCAACAGACGACAAACATACTGCAAATGTTCAACGTTCATCTTATCAGATGCAAAACCAATTAAGAAGAAACTATACCCAGGCAAGGGAAAATAGAGGACAGGACATCACAGGGTACCTTTGAAAACACAGGGTAGTTTTCTCGAGCTTCTTTACCTGCCACTGTGTCAACACTCTTACAGGTAGAGTACATTTTTAGTTTCCCTTCTAAGTTAGGAAGTTACACACTAGGTTTCTGGGCCAATTTTAAGTGCTTGAGATGTTTGGATGAAGGAGCTGTGTAAACAAAGGGCAAAGGTGTGCATAACTTGGAAGCAAAGTATGTGTACATGAAATCCACAGATTCCAGAGCCTGATCTTCTGAGCTGTTAGCTGCAGTGAGACAAGCCAAAGCAGCTACCAAGCCCAATGGGAATTAATAAGCAATGATGCTATAATTAGTTTACTGAAATTACTCATTTACTTTTTCTCTCTTGCCACACTCCCTCAGAGCTCTTCTATTTCTTTTCTAAGAATGTTTCTATTGCTCACCATTTTCCTCCAGGTCTAGCACAGTATCTGCTACAGATAAGTTATCAATCAATCAATATTGGTGGACTGACACTATGAATGAATGGATATAATCTGAATGTTTATTCACTACCCTGAAATAAATACCACAGTTTATGACTTATATAAACATAGAACATAAAAATTTTAGTAGTAGTCACCACTTAAGAACATGTCATGTCTCAGGCATTGTGCTAAGAGTTTTACTTGCATTGTATTAATTTTGACACATAAAATGATATTAGGAAGTAAGTATTATTCTCTCTGCTTTATAGATGAAGAACCAGAGGCTCAGTTATGTGAACGGATGTTGCTAAGGATCAGCCCATAAGTGGCAAAACTCCCTAGTCTGTCTTACTCCATAACCCTGACGTATCCTTTAAACATGGCATCATGCTGCCCACCGGGCTTCAAAGGTTTTAAAAGCTTGTTCTAATACAATGCGCTACAAACTTAGATTGAATGCAGAAAGAAAGAGTAAAAATTTCTACCAATTAATTAGCACTTGGAATATCAGAATTGGGTTTTCTGCGCACATGCAGTGAATAAACTCTTCTTAGAATCGAACCAGTGATCCAAATGAATAGTGTGTTCTTTCAACAAAGATAAAGGTTTGAAGGGTTCAGTCATATGAATTGTTTTGCTGTGAAATAAACCAAGGTGAAAAATTCACCCAGAACTTTTGATCTGAACAGACATTGAAGCAATTCTATCCTGCATGTGTACATATGGATCCCAAAGAAAATCATACGATGTTAGAAATAGGAATATACATATTACCACTGTGGCTGCTGCTGTTGAGGCTACCATTATAAGTGGTGATAATTGGTCCTCATTATAGTTTAGATATATTGAAAGCTGACTGTACACCAAGCTTTATAAGTCCTTTTCAGGTAGTTTCTCATTTCATATTCAAACAACTCCATGAGGTAAACATAATTGAAACCCCCATTTTTCACAAGAGGAATTTGAAGCTAAAGAAGGTAAGTAACCAGTCTATGGCCAAACAGCCAGTGATGATGGAACCAGACACAAAACCAGGTCTGTCTGGGCCCAAGCTGTGTTCTCACCACCACTAAGTAGTGTTGCATTGATTTCTACACGATTATGATTCCTATGACCCTACCTGTGACCCTTTAATTTTAGTTTCATAAAATGCTTTACATGTATTATACTTCAGTTCTATTGCCAACGTGAGTTGGAGGAAAGCGAGCAAGCAATACAAGGGACTTCATTTTGCTGATGGAGAGACAAGCAAGTGTTAAAATTCAATTGTATGCTCCCCCCCATAAATCTATGAGGTTTTCTCCCTCAAATTAGAAATAGCAAGTTATTGTTTTGTTATTTTTCAATATATTACAAGAATGAGGAACTTGCTATGAAAATATGTCAGTGTTTGTTAATGACAGGCTCCTCCTATACCAGCAAAGAACATAGTTCACACTCACCATTCAATAGCTGGTATTGGACATGTCTACAGAGAAATTCTGGTATATTCACTGGCGTTTTCTTTCTAAAAAGACTGTAAATAAAATGGAATGTTTTTTTCTGGCAGCATTTTGAACCCTCAGCTACTGGGTATGTATGAAACCTGAAAGTACAAGGGATTTCCATTCATGGGAAATGAGATGAAGGATAAAGCTAAGTGACCTTTTGAGAACACTTTAAAATTATATTCTGTTTATTGAGTTCATGTCTTGGTCTAAGGTTCAGAATGGTATTCATTTTGTATGAATACTTTTTTTCTCAAATCATTGTGAAGAAAATTATAAGCATATGAAAATATTGTATAAAATGAAAACATTCATTTGAATGTTTAGTGACCACACATGCTTATAGGAACTAAGAGATACAATTCTCCCTTTGGATAGCTGTAAGAATTAGGGGAAGTCATTTAAATTCTCCAAGCCTCAGTTTCCTTATCATAAAATGTAGGGCTGGATCTGGCTTGTCTCAAAATTACTATGCAATTACAAATCTATGATTCTTTGAACCTACCTTAGATTGAGCAGTTACATGTGCATTTACACAGCAAATGATCACATAAGAACTGCAGACAGCATATCAATAAATTCCTAAGAAATCATTTGACAATGTAACCAAATAATAAATAGCTATAATAGTTTAACACATATAAGAAGGTAACAAAATTTTTCAACTTGGTGCAGGAATGATGATTATCTCAGCCTTTCTAGGCTTTTCTCATTATCCTGAAACACAGGTATCAAGGAAATAGGAAGTAGAAATTCTTCGCATTTATTCTTGATGCTGATAACATCTATATTTGACATTCTAGAATAACAACATCTCTAGTAGCAACTAAGATATGCATGTTTCAGAACTGAGAAACTTTTAAAATCCCCTTTTAAGCAATGCAGCCACAGAAGACTCTTAATAATTGATTATAATTGATTTTAACCTTGTCCTAACCTGGGCAAAATGGCAAAGCCAATCATCTTTGTCCAGATGGGGTATGAGAAAAGAGCCCCCAGTCCACATCTTTAAAAGCTCCAGACATGAGCAGAAGATAAAATATTTAGTCTGCCAAAGCCTTGACCTCCCAATTCCAGCCAGTTTTGAACTTGAATTGATTTCCGACAAGGCATCTGGGAGATGATTACAACAAAATGCACTAAAGCTGGGCAGCCTTTATTTTAACATCCCAGCAGCTTAACCTGTTAATAACAGCAATTGTTTTAGATACAATACCAATTTCTGTAACTGACGCAAGAAATGGATAACAGCAGCACAGTTTCCAAGGCAGTGCAATAAAAAAAAAAAAGAAAAAGAAAAAGAAAAAAAGCACAGCTGGTCACAGAGGAGGTGCTGGCAGTGTTTTCCAAAGAAACTTCAGTTTTCAGACACCCAATTCTACAGTCTCAAAAAAAAAAAAAAAAAAAAAATTAGCAGGAGAAGGTTGCATGTTGAGAGAAACTCTGTGAGCAAAGGGATCTAGAATCACATCTGTGTTCTGCTGATGAAAGCTGAGCTATCTTGGGCAAGTCACTTCACATCTCCATGCCTAATTTGTTTTGTTTGAAATAGTGCTGCCCAATAAAAACACAATGTGAGCTGAAAATGTGATTCCATATGTAATTTTAAATTTTCTAGTAGACATATTAAAAAATTGAAAGCAAAATTAATTTTAATATCTTATTTAATCTAATACATCCAAAATGTTATTTTGACATGTAATTAATACAAGATTATTATTTAATATTTTATATTTATTTTTCGTACTAAGACTTCAAAATCTGGTGTATATTTTACACTTATGGCACATTTCAATTCAGATTAGTCATATTCCAAGTGCTCAGTACCCACACGTGATTAGTGGCTACTCTACTAGATAATACATGTTTGAAAAAAGAACTAGAGATGATTGGGCTAATTATCTCTAGTGTCTTCTCAAACTATAAGATATCGTGATGATTCTAAATGTTGTTTCTGCTGCTTTTCATTTGAAAACCCAGCTAAAGGTCAAAAGCATAGATACAGCCTGTTGATCAGTGAGACCCAGATGTCAGAGTGATAGCATCTAGGGCCTAAGTTTGAAGTTAGCAGCGAGTGAAGTCTGTGCTGATGCATGCACATGGTTTTAACCTTATCCCTGGTCAGCTGTGCTACACCAGTTTGTTGTAAGTAATGCAGAGTAGGTGGACAGAGTGGGTGGCTGAATAAAATTTCATGACATAGCCCAGCATGTTCTATTAAAGAAAATGATAAATATTCTCAGTGTTTTTTGAGCACTATTTATATGCCACTCATGTTGCATATACAAGATCACTTAATCATCTCAACTACTTTTTGAGGTGGGAATTATTAACCTTATTTAACAGATAGGGACTGAGCCTCAAAGACACTAATTAGCCTGCCCTGTGTCAGAGTCCTAGAAAGTATTGTGTGTGGATTTGAGCCCAGCCTTTTTAGATCTTAAGTCCAGTCTCTTGATTACCATGATGCACTGCTTTTACAAATAAGCAGCATTTGGTCTTCTATCTGACTCCTACAAAGGTTTCCCAAATTGAAGACATAATAAAGCGGAGACTGTAGAAAGGCTAAAGATGGTGCTTTCACTTTTTAATGACTGATGAAGTCAGAAACACTATAGCAGATGATAACATTCTAATAAATATATACCCCTCTTCTCTCCTAGTCATTAATACCTACAAGAAAGAAAGAAAAAAGGAAGAGGAAGGAAGGAATGAAAGAGACAAAAAGAGGAAGGAAGGAAGGAAGGAAGGAAGGAAGGAAGGAAGGAAGGAAGGAAGGAAGGAAGGAAGGAAGGAAGGAAGGGGAGATGCTGAATATGCTTATGCTCAGAGAGCCATCTTCAAATACAAACTCCTGCCATCTCCTTGTCACCAGACTGTCATAGTTAAGATGAGAAAGTTTAAATACCTATATTTTATTTATTTTCAATAATTTTGCATAACATACTATTTTTTTGATAGTTTTTGATAGTTATTTCTACATTGAGGAAATGGTTGAGCATCAGAAATAGGACTAGATAGAGATTCTTTTTCCTGCTACAATATGTGTTATTATTTTTCTTTTCTGGTGTCTGAAGGTATAGAGAGAGTTCACACTGGTAATTTGAAGAGTAAATTGTTTCTTTTGAAAACCTTATTCTAGTGCATTGTTAACTTGATTTAAAACTAATCTTCCTATAGAGGACTTTGGAGAGGGCCTAGTGGCCAATCTGAAAGCGGTTCTCTGCAGGTGGGCCATGACATGCTCATCACCTGTGAACCAATCCACAATCACAAAGTCTAATAACTTTTGTTCATTGTGTCTTGACTTCATGGGCCACTAATATCTAGGCTGCAAGGAGACTCTTCTCCAAATTGATCAAGAACGTGCTAATAGTTTATTTAACCAGGATGACAACAGCTTGATCTTATTGCATGATTTCTCTGTGCCAAGCACCAAATCTGTTTCGGTGATTTATGTGGATTAATGAGTCCTCATTAGACAGTTGCTCTTATCCTCTTTTTACAGATAAAGAAACTGAGGCACATAATGCTTATAAACAGTAATAATCAATACATTTACATTTCGTTCCCATTTTTTTTTTCTTCTCCTGGTCTTCCAGTACATTTCTGTCTCCTTAGCAACCTCCATCCAGTCATAACTACAACCTCATCTAGGCCTTAGTGACTCCATTATTCTCGATCCTAATCACAAAGTTATCTGTTGGCCATAGAGAACGGGTTTATGTATTCCATCAGTTATTTATTACTGCATAACAAACAACCCCATACATTTGTGGATTATATTTAAGATAATTTGATGTATATTTTATGACAATTTAATTTTTTTAAAAAACTTAAAGTCATAAGTCAATAAAAACAAGTTTACTTACTTATCATTTTGTGGGTCAACTATTTAGCTTGAGCTTAGCTACAGAATTCTACCAGTTTACCAGGGGTCACTGATGCAGCTATAGTTATCTGGTGGCTCAACAAGGACTGGGTAATCTAAGGTGGCCTCATTCACATGTCTAGCACTTGGTGCTATCTGTCAGCTGGGCCACCTGTTTCCAGCAGACCGTGCTTCTTTACATGGCAACGTTGCTCCAAGTCCCAATCTGCAAATATTTTTAAAGCCTCTGCTTGCATCACATTTACTGGTCTTCTGGGCCAACACAAGTTTCATGTTTAAGCCCAGGATCAAAGTTAGAGGAAACTACACAAGGGTATGGATCGATAACAATCTAACATAAAAAGCACCTAACATATTCTTTCTTCTCTTTCAATATGGTCTAAACAACTCAAGCCTAAGAAGACTGAATAAGAGAAGGAAATCCAAATTTCCCAATAAGCCAAGAATATATCAAATTCTAAATTTGGCCTTCAGTTTGAGCCTCAGATGTAAATGAATACCAAGTCCCATATTTCCACTGAAATATATTTCTTTTCATAGCATGTTTTGAAAAGACGGCCAGCAGCTTTGTATTTAAATGAAAAACAATATTTCATTTGAGGGCACAACAATATTAAATATTTTTTACAAGACTCTACTGGATGATGACAATGGCTAATGCTGTATTTTTGCCATGGGAACTTTTGTTTTACTGAACCACTAAAATTACCATCAGATGTGCTCATCTTCTGTTGAAGTAATGAACAATGGTATGTCTGAGAGAGAAATTCAAAGTGCATCATTTATCTTATCCTATTTTCAATTAGGCTGAATAAAGTATAAAGTTGGTTCCAAAGTATATCACAGAAACAGGGTGAGTAAATTTATTATACCACTAGAGTGCTAATCTTAGCAGATGGTAGAAAAAATATTTTTAGCATGAAATATGCTAAAGCAATAAATCTGAACAAGGTGGATCTTATCAACTAATATCTCCCCAGTGTGAGGTAAAACTCTTGCATGACAACTCAGCATTCTTACGAAGTCTGGGTTGATGTGGTTAGATATGGCCCTCAGTGAGAGAAAGAGAGAGAGAAAAAAAAACAGCAAAAATAAGGATCAATTAGGAAAACAACCACACACGCCAGGACACTGCACTGATTTTTTTTTTTTTTTTTTAAGAGTGAAATGACTATGTTGTGTTTTAAATTTCCTTGGATTTTATTTTTTTAAATCATGCATACCCCAGAGTCCTGTCAGTCTTCCATTTGGGAGTTTTCCAAATTGGAAAATTTACAAAAAGTCTCTGTTAGGTCAGCTTTAGAGTAGACGTGAGCACACGCAGTCACACATTGGTACTAATCACCATTAGTCAAGGCATGTATCTAATAAGAGAGCCCAGGTAAGGGGTTCTGGAAAACTGGGCTCATGCTCAAGGCATCTGAATGAGAGCTTCCAGACAAGGGATGCATCTGGTTCATAGTTCATCAGAATCCAGCTGCTAAGTCCCAACAGACAGAATAGGTTACTCATTCAGAATAGACAGCATGTGACACTCTGAAGTTCTATTTTCAAAGGAAGATGTGCAAAATGGAAGAGTGAGAGGTAATAGATAATAATGTAAAAGCTATGATGTGGTTGAAATATCTGTCTGTGAGGTAGTTGAGCTAGATAATTTTTCAAGATGACCATAAACCATATTTTATAGCCATCTTGTACCTGATTAATGTTCATGTCTCAAAGAAGTGATGTGTTAGAGTAGATCAGATTGGTGGTGGGTCTGGGGTCAGAAAACAAGAAATTCATGCTCAGATCTGCCAGTGGAAAACTGGGCTCAGGCTCAAGGCACCTGAATGAATCTTCCATGTAGCTGACCTTATTATATAATTTTTCTGGGCTTTAACTATCTACAAAATAAGGATTTGATCTATAGTGTCACTATGTAAAGAATGAGTGTGGAGTGGAAGGAATGAATCAGAAAACAAGTTGTACTTGAGGTGAGCAACAACAAGCAAGATTTAATAACTCAGGGTTCCAGGAATTCCTCTTAATCCTGGCAATATATCAAATAATTTGAATTGTGCTTCATTCATTCACTTGAATTGAAAACAAACTAAAACCATTAAGATGACCAAATGTTGAAGAAATCTGAGTAAATTATGAGAAACCACCTGAGGTGTATCATACTTCCCAAAGTTTGGTCATAGAGGTAGATGTTGGAGATTAATTAAAGGTTGGGGAGACCAGAAGAGAAACTTCTCTGGTTGGTGAGGTGGGGATGAGGGTGAGGGAGCGTAGAAGGAAGTGGGTAGGGAGTTACATAGGAGGCCACTCCTCACTTTTTCCCCTAGTGCTGTCCCCTTCCAGACTCTCTCACCTGAATCTCTGCTGCCTCAGCGTTAGGACATTCAAACACAGAAACAAAGCTTTTGTAAGAGAATGGGGTTAGAGCCTGGAATTTGTGTGTCGCTGTCCATGGTCCTGATCATCCTGTTGCTGTTTCTCCTGACCAAGGGACACCACAGACGACTTTTGTCCAGTTTAGCCAAAATAAAACATTAAAAAATTATAAATTAGTCATGGAAGAGATTGGATCACAAGCTATAGATAAAGGCTGAGACAAAGAGACATAGGCACCAAGAAATTATAAGGGAGAAACAAACAAAAAAATCGTTGATATTAATTTTCAAATAATCTCAGGTGCCACAAATAAAACCACAAATTACCACGGTCAAAACAGGTAACGACTGAAGGAGAATATAACATTTGTGTCCAAAGCTATAGAATCATAGCAAGTCCTGACATAAACAAACACATTTAAGTGAGGTATGCAATATGCCAACCTGGTAAAATAAAACTCATTGGTTGAACTATGCCGAACAGCTCACAGTTTTCTTTGGCTCAGCATTTTCTACTTGAGAACATCTAGAAATTTAACAGTTTCATAGAACTAATGTAATGGTGACTTATTTTGCACTTCATGTAGTTAATTCCATTATGTTTGTCAGTTCTACCATGTTTTCCAAACTACCCCTTGAAGAAATAACAGGTGGAACTGCCCTATACCTCCTCTGCTGTGTTTGCATGTCTCAATCAGGGTAATGGATAGCAAAAGAGACGGCTAGTAATGCTACAATATATCTTCTCCCATTTTTCCATAGCAATAGAATCGTCAATCAGGACTCCACAGAATTAAAATTATATTTCACAGCCTCCTAGCAATGTAGGGTGGTCAACCTTCTCTCTCTCTCTCAAAGAAAAAAAAAAAAGATGTTCTCTGTTCTCTTCTTTATCACCCTTATTGTATCTTGTAGCCTGCATCATCAGTGATACAGGATAATATGAGGCTGAGGATTCTAGTCTAGGAGTAGTGGAGTGGTGAGTATGAAAGATTATGAGGGAGCAGAGCAGCCATAACAACCCTGGACTTAATTCATCCTGAATTTCATGTCAAAAGAAGATAAGCATGTATTTTTCTTCCTATGCCACTGTCATTTTTTTTTCTGTTACTAGCAGCTGAACCTAATCCTAATTAATACACTATTCATCAGCATTTGATGAATGTGCAGCAAATACTGGCTCATGTATATGAAAAAAAGAAAGGAATCTAAGGAAAAATAACAAACCAACAAGCAAAAGAGTTCCATTAGGTCCTGTTATTTTTCCATGCAGCAGGAATCCCCAAATATCTCCGAGCATTGGAACTAAAATTGCATTTTGCCAAAATAAATAAATTAAATAGCCTTTTAAAAATAATTTATTTACAACATGGAATTTCCTAAGAAATAATTTTCTTCTTCCAAACATTCTCTCCATTTTAACTACTGGCTCAGGAGAAATGCTGTGAGCTTCACAATAAACATTTTAAGTGAATGACAATGAGAAGCTTGAAGCCACTGTCCAATAAAGATGAGTTAGCCACCCTAGATTTTTAGGTCTCCAAAAAGAGACTGTAGGCTCTCCTTTCCTGGTGATATAGGTGTGGACAATAAGCTGATTTTTTCACACAAAACTTGGTATTTTCATGCAGCATTAAGAGTGGCCAGAATCACATTAACTCTGCCCCTTATGGAAATTGCTGTGACCCTTATTTCCTGCAACTGGACCAACTGTCAATTGTCTTTGAATGTGAAAGATGGTGGTGATCTCTTTGTATGCAGGCAGAATGTGTTTCAAAATGGACAACCAGTTGTGAACACTTTGCTGAAAGAGCCAGAATCCCCCTCCAGAGGCTCCTCGCTTCCCTCTTCTTATTGCCTAGAAAATGCCAGGAAAGTTTAAAATTAATGGTGACCAATTGAAAAAGAAAAGGAAATCAAAGAAACATTTATTCCCTGAGAAGCAGCCTTATTTCTTTCACCTTTACATAAGAGCACAGACGGGTTCTGTCAGCTCTGGTTTTTGTAGAGAGGATGGGAAGGAGAAAAGTCCCTAGACAGGACAGAAAACATGTTTCCAGGTACACGCAATTTTTTAATTATTTTAAATCTGATAGAAAAATAATACAAACCAGGACCATACACTTTTCTCAAGTTCTGTAAATGCTATTAATTTAAAAATCTCGGATTTTTAGGGTTAAAATTAAATATAAAAGAAATACATAGCAGTATTTTATGTACCAAAAACAGAAGCACGAAGCACATTATTCTCCCCTATGAGGCTATAAATACCTCAATTCCTATCTACCTGGATACACAAATATTACTAGTAGCCATAAAGACTGCAGTCGCTGGAACAGGCATCCATGAGAAGATCAACATTCTTGGTGAGTCCACTTCAGAACAGTAGCTTAATGAGACAAAAGTATTTAGCCTCAGTCCCCACAGGGACCCCTTAGTTAATCCATAGCTATTGCTCTCCACCAACTGCTTAATTTCAGCCAAAATCTGATATTGTCTACAAGAGGGACTGAGAAAGAATGTGTGGGTAACTCAGGGCAAAGGCAGTCTCATTGTCAGAAAGACAAGACACAACATATGCCCTGTTAATTGGAGTTACTAATACCATCTTCCCTTGTATAAGAGACAAAGACAATTGTTATTAGCCATATGAATTTGCTATCTGAGCAGTTTGGTCTGAGTCAACTCCAAAACAAGAGAGGTGGCAGAACAAGATGGCAGAATACAAGGCACCACCAAAGATTCCTCCCACAATGACACCAATTTAACAACTATCTACATGAAAAAACACCTTCATAAGAACCCACAATCAGGTGAGTACTCACAGTACTTGGTTTTAACTTCATACTACTGAAGTAAGCACTGAACTGATTAGGAAATGCAGCCTCAGATTGCCAATGCCACCCCTCCCCCATCCTCTGGCAGTGGCTGCATATCAAAGAGAAATCTCTGTGCTAGGGAGAGGGAGAGCACAGAATTGTGAGAACTTGCACTCAATTTAGTGCTGCCCTGTAACTGCAGAAAGCAAAACCAGGCTGAAAGCTGACACCCATCTATGGAGGGAGTATTTAAACAAGTTCTAGACCAAGGG
This sequence comes from Chlorocebus sabaeus, assembly GCF_047675955.1. Classification (NCBI taxonomy): domain Eukaryota; kingdom Metazoa; phylum Chordata; class Mammalia; order Primates; family Cercopithecidae; genus Chlorocebus; species Chlorocebus sabaeus. The sequence continues at coordinate 58,656,976 of NC_132917.1, read as the reverse complement.
GAATTGCTCATCCCAGCAGCTGGAATTTGAGTTCCAGCAAGCCTTGCTACCATGGGCTAAAGTGCTCTGGGGCTCTAAATAAACTTGAAAGGCAGTCTAGGCCACAAGGACTGTGACTCCTAGGTACTAATCTAGTACTAACCTAGTACTAACTAGTACTCCTAGTACTAGTGCTGAACAGGTCTCAGAGCCAGTGGACTTGCAGGATATGTATCCTGTTGAGATACCAGCTGGGGTGGCTAAGGGAGTGCTTATGCCATCTTTTCCCCAACCCCAGGTTGCACAGCTTGTGGCTCCAAAAGAGTTCCCTCCTTCTATTTGAAGAGAGGAGAGTAGAGAGAAGAGTAAAATGGACTTTCTTTTGCATCTTGGATACCAGCTCAGCCACAGTATGATAGGGCATCAGTCAGAATAGTGAGGCCCTAGCTCCTGGATGACATTTCTAGACACACTCTGGGCCAGAAGGAAACATGCTACCTTGAGGATAAAGACCCAGTACTGGCAGAACACATCACCTGCTGACCAAAGAGCCCTTGGGCCCTGAATAACCAGCAGTAATACCTAGGTAGTATGTCATGGGCCATGGGCGAGACTCTGAGACTTGCTGGCTTCAGGTGAGACTCAGCACATTCCAAGCTGTGGTAACTATGGAAAGAGACTCATTCTCCTCAAGAAAATAACAAGGCAAAGTAAAGAAGACTTTGTCTTGCACCTGCAGTATTAGCTTGGTCACATAGGGGTAGAACAGCAAGTGGGCTATTGAGTAATTCCAGGCTTTTGCTCTTGGTGGCATTTCTGCATCTACCCTGGGTCAGAGGAGAGCCTACGGCCCTGAAGGATGAGTCTTGGGTCAGGCAGAATTCACCACAAGCTGACTAAAGAGCCTTTCGAACTTAAGGAAACATCAGCAATAGCCTCACAGTACTCCCTATGGACTTGCTGGGATCATGGCCATGCAATGAGACTCCTCTGCCTGTGGAAGTGGGAGGGAAGAATGGAAAGAATAGAGTCTTATGGTTTGAATGCAAGCTCAGCCACAGTACAACAGATTATCAGGTAGACTTCTAAGGTTTTTACTACAGTCTCTGGATCCCAGATGGCACATCTGGACCTGCCTGGAGCCTGGAGGAACTCATTGCCCTGAAGGGAAGCACACAACACTGTCTCACTTTGCCACCTGCTGATCAGCTCGGGGCCTTGAGTGAACGTAGGTGGTAGCCAAATAGTGGTTACAGTGGGCCTTGAGCAAGACCCTGTGTCATGTTGGCTTTGGGTCTGACCCAGCATGGTCCCAGTGGTGGTGGCCACAGGGGTGCTTGTGTCACACCTTCCCCAGCCCCAGCTGCAGGCAGCTCAGAGAAGAGAGAGAGAGGCCCTGTTTGTTTGGGAGAAAGTAAGGTGAGAGAACAGGGGTCTCTGCCTGGTCATCCAGATAATTCTTCCAGATCTTATCCGAGACTATCAAAGCAGTATCTCTATGAGTATGCAAAAACTACAGAGTTACTGGGCTTAGGGTGCCCTCTAATGCAGATACAGCTTAGATCACAACACTCACATCCTTTTGAATACCTGGAAAGTCTTCCCAAGAAGGATGGGTACAAACAAGCCCAGAAAGCAAAACTACAAGAAATAACTCTTCAATTTACAGACATAGTCAAACATCCAGAAGCATCAAGATCACTCAGGAAAGCATGATCTCACCAAATGAACTAAACAAGGCACCAGGGACCAACCCTGGAGAAAAAGAGATATGTGACTTTTCAGACAGAGAATTCAAAAGATCTGTGTTGAAGAAATTCAAAGAAATTTAAGATAACACAGAAGGAATTCAGAATTCTATCAGACAAATTTAACAAAGACATTAAAATAAAATGAATCAAGCAGAAAATTTGGAGTTGAAAAATGCAAGTGACATACTAGACAATATATCAGAGTCTTTTAATAGAATAATTGATCCAACAGGAGAATTAGTGGCTTGAAGCCATTTGAAAATACACAGTCAGAGGAAACAAAAGAAAAAAGAATAAAAAACAATGAAGCATACCTACAGGATCTAGAAAATAGCCTCAAAAAGGTAAATCTAAGAATTATTGGCCTAAAAGAGGAAAGAGATAGGGGTAGAAAAGGATAATAACAAGTAACTTCCCAAACCTAGAGAAAAATATCAATATCCAGGTACGAGAAAGTTATAGAATAGCAAGCAGATTTAACCCAAGCAGATTTTGCCTACCTCAAGGCATTTAATAATAAAAATCCCAAAGGGCACTATATACTGTGGTGTGTAAACTACTATCCTAAATATAGAGACTAAATGAATCAATCAAAAATAAAAACTACAACTTTTCAAGACATAGTACAATCAGCTACGAATAGAAACAGAAAACAGTTAAAAAGTGGAAAAATGAAAATAAGGTATAGAGTTTGTATTCATTTTCTTTTCCTTGTTTATGCAAACATTTTTGTTATTAGCTTAAAATAAGGGGTCATAAGATATTATTTTCAAGCCTTATAGTAAATAACCTCAAACTGAAAAGCATACAATGAATATATACACAAAAAAGTAAGAAATTAAATTGTACCACCAGAGAAATCACCTTCACTGAAAGGAAAATGAGGAGAGAAAGAAGACCATAGAACAACCAGAAAGCAAATAACAAAATGGCAGAAGTAAGTTCCTACTTATTAATGATAATGTTTAATATAAATGGAAAAACTCACTAATCAAAAGACATAGAGTGGCTGCATGAATAAAAAAAAGAGAAAGATCCAATCATCTGTTGCCTAGAAGAAACATACTTCATATAAAGGCACATGCAGACCAAAAACAAAAGGATGGGAAGATATTCCATGTTAATAAAAATGAAAATAGAGCAGGAGGAGCTATGCTTATATCAGACAAAGTAAATTTCAAGACAAAAACCATAAGAAAAAACAAAAAAGGTCATTATATAATGACAAAGAGGCAATTCAGCAAAAGAATATAACAATTGTAAATATATATGCACCCAATGCCGGAACACCCAGATACCTAAAGCAAATATTATTAAAGCTAAAGTGAGAGACAGGCATCAATACAATAATAGCTCGAGACTCCAACACTATACTTTCTGCATTGGATAGATACTCCAGACAGAAAAACAAAGAAACACTGATCTTAATCCACACTATAGACCAAATGAACCTAATAGATATTTATAAAACATTTCATCCAATGGCTTCAGAATACACATTCTTTTCCTCAGCACATGGATTATTCTCAAAGGCAGACCATATGTTAGGTCACAAAATAAGTCTTAAAACGTTTTTAAAAACCCTGAAAATATATCAACCATCTTTTCTTCCACACTGGAATAAAATTAGAAATAAATAACAAGAGGAATATTGAAAACTATAGAAACACATGAAAATTAAACAATACATTCCTGAATGACAAGTGGGTCAATGAAGAAATTAAGAAGGCAACTGAAAAGTTAATTGCAACAAATGAAAATGGAAACACAGCATACTAAAACCTACGAGACACAGAGGAAGCAGCACTAAGAGGGAAGTTTATAGTTATAAGCGCCTACATCAAAAAAGAAAAAACTTCAAATAAACAACCTAATGATGCATCTAAAAGAACTAGAAAAGTGAGAGAAAACCAAACCCAAAACTAGTATAAGAAAATAAATAAAAATAACAGCAGAAATAAATGAAATTGAAATTAAAAAATAAAACACAAAAGATCAAGGAAACAAAAAGTTGTTTTTTGAAAAGACCAACAAAATTCACAAACCTCTAGCCAGACTAAAAAAAAAGAGAGAAGATCATAATAAATAAAATCAGTGATGAAAAGGGAGATATTACAACTGACACTGCAGAAATTCAAATGATCATTAGTGGCTACTATGAGCAACTATATGCCAATAAATTGGAAAGTCTAGGAGAAATTGATAAATCCCTAGACACATCCAACCTACTATTGAAACATGAAGAAACCTAAAACCTGAACAGACCTTAGTAAGTAATGAGATCAAGTAAAAAGTATCTCAGCAAAGAAAAGCCCAAGACCTGAGGGCTTCACTGCTGAAGTCTACCAAACATTTAAAGAAGTAACACTAATCATACTCAAACTATTCTGAAAAACAGAGGAGGAGAAATACCTCCAAACTCATTTTATGAGGCCAGCATTATCCTGATACCAAAACCAAAGACATATTAAAAAAACAAACAAACAAACAAACAAAAACTACAAGTTAATATCACTGATGCATATTGATGTAAAAACCATCAACAAAATACTCGCAAACCAAATACAACAATACATTAAACAGGTCATTAATTATAATGACATGGATTTTATCCCAAGAATGCAAGGATGGTTCAACATAGGTAAATCATTAATGTGATACATCATATCAACAGAATGAAGGGAAAAAATGATCATTTAAATTAATGCTGAAAAGGCATTTGACAAAATTCAACATCCCTTGATGACCAAAAAAAAAAATTCTCAAAAAAACTTGGTATAAAAGGAACTTATCTCAACATAATAAAAGCCATATATGATTAACCCATAGCTAGTATCATACTGAATGGGGAAAAACTGAAAGCTGTTCTTTAGGATAAGGAACACCAGAAGGATGCCCACTTTCACCACTGTTACTCAACATAATACTGGAAGTCCTAGCTAGAGCAATCAGAAAAGAGAAAGAAAGAAAGGACATCCAAATTGGAAAGGGATAAGTCAAATTATCCTTGTTTACAGAGGATATGATCTCATATTTGGAAAAAGACTCCACAAAAATACTATTAGAACTGATAAACAAATTCAGTAAAGTTGCAGGATACAAAAATGGCATACAAAAATTAGTAGCATTCTATATGCCAACAGTGAACATTCTGAAAATGAAATCAAGAAAGTAATCCCATTTACAATAGCCAAAAATAAAATTAAATAGCTAGAAATTAGCTTAACCAAAGATGTGAAAGATCTCTACAATAAAAACTATAAAACACTGATGAAAGAAATCAAAGAGGACAGCAAAAAATTGAAAGATATTCCATGTTCACAGATTAGAAAAATCAACATTGTTAAAATATCCATACTACCCAAAGCAATCTGCAGTTTCAATGCAATCCCTATCAAAATAGCAATGACATTCTTCACATAGATGGAAAAAAAAAAAATCCTAAAATGTATATAGAATCACAAAAGACCCATAATAGCCAAAGCTCTTCTAAGCAAAAAGAACAAAACTGGAAGAATGACATTACCTTATTTTAAATTATACTACAGAGTTAGAGTAACCAAAAACAGCACAATACTGGCATAAAAACAGATACATGGATTAATGGAACAGAATAGAGAACCCAGAGATAAACCCACACATCTACAGTGAACTCATTTTTGACAATGGTGACAAGAATATACATTGAGAAAAGGACAGTCTCCTCAATAAATGATGCTGGGAAAATTGGATATCCACAGGCAAAAGAATGACACTAGACCCCTAGCTCTTGCCATATACAAAAATCAAATCAAAATAGATTAAAGACACAAATCTAAGACCTCAGACTATGAAATTACTAAAAGAAAACATTGGGGAAAACTCTCCAGGAAATTGGACTGGGCAAAGATTTCTTGAGTAATATCATACAAGCACAGGCAACCAAAGCAAAAATGGACAAATGGGTTCTCACCAAGTTAAAAAGGTTCTGCAGAGCAAAACATACAATCAACAAAGGGAAGAGACAACTCATAGAATGGGAGAAAACATTTGCAAACTACCCATCTGACAAACGATTATTAACCAGAATATATAAGGAGCTCAACAACTTTATATGAAAAAAATCTAATAATTCGATTTAAAAATGGGCAAAAGATCTGAATAGACATTTCTCAAAAGAAGACAAATGGCAAACAAGTGTATGAAAAGGTGCTCAACATAATTGATCATCAGGGAAATGCAAATAAAAATTATAATGAGATATCGGGGGCAGAGCAAGATGGCCGAATAGGAACAACTCCAGTCTCCAACTCCCAGCGTGAGCGACACAGAAGACCAGTGATTTCTGCATTTTCAACTGAGGTACTGGGTTCATCTCACTAGGGAGTGCTGGACAAGGTGCTGGTCAGCTGCTGCAGCCCGACCAGCTAAAGCTGAAGCAGGGCGAGGCATCGCCTCACCTGGGAAGCGCAAGGGGAAAGGGAATCCCTTTTCATAGCCAGGGGAACTGAGACACACAACACCTGGAAAATCAGGTAACTCCCACCCCAATACTGCGCTTTAAGCAAACAGGCACACCAAGAGATTATATCCCACACCTGGCCGGGAGGGTCCCATGCCCACGGAGCCTCCCTCATTGCTAGCACAGCAGTCTGCGATCTAACCGCAAGGCAGCAGCGAGGCTGGGGGAGGGGCGCCCGCCATTGCTGAGGCTTAAGTAGGTAAACAAAGCCACTGGGAAGCTCGAACTGGGTGGAGCTCACAGTAGCTCAAGGAAACCTGCCTGTCTCTGTAGACTCCACCTCTGGGGACAAGGCACAGATAAACAAAAGCAGCAGAAACCTCTGCAGACGCAAACGACTCTGTCTGACAGCTTTGAAGAGAGCAGTGGATCTCCCAACACGGAGGTTGAGATCTGAGAAGGGACAGACTGCCTGCTCAAGTGGGTCCCTGACCCCTGAGTAGCCTAACTGGGAGACATCCCCGACTAAGGGCAGTCTGACACCCCACACCTCACAGGGTGGAGTACACCCCTGAGAGGAAGCCTCCAAAGCAAGAATCATACAGGTACACTCGCTGTTCAGCAATATTCTATCTTCTGCAGCCTCTGCTGCTGACACCCAGGCAAACAGGGTCTGGAGTGGACCTCAAGCAATCTCCAACAGACCTACAGCTGAGGGTCCTAACTGTTAGAAGGAAAACTATCAAACAGGAAGGACACCTACACCAAAACCCCATCAGTACGTCACCATCATCATCAAAGACCAGAGGCAGATAAAACCACAAAGATGGGGAAAAAGCAGGGCAGAAAAGCTGGAAATTCAAAAAATAAGAGCGCATCTCCCCCGGCAAAGGAGCACAGCTCATCGCCAGCAACGGATCAAAGCTTGACGGAGAATGACTTTGACGAGATGAGAGAAGAAGACTTCAGTCCATCAAACTTCTCAGAGCTAAAGGAGGAATTACGTACCCAGCGCAAAGAAATTAAAAATCTTGAAAAAAAAGTGGAAGAATTGATGGCTAGAGTAATTAATGCAGAGAAGGTCATAAACGAAATGAAAGAGATGAAAACCATGACATGAGAAATACGTGACAAATGCACAAGCTTCATTAACCGACTCGATCAACTGGAAGAAAGAGTATCAGCGATTGAGGATCAAATGAACGAAATGAAGCGAGAAGAGAAACCAAAAGAAAAAAGAAGAAAAAGAAATGAACAAAGCCTGCAAGAAATATGGGATTATGTAAAAAGAACAATCTACGTCTGATTGGGGTGCCTGAAAGTGAGGGGGAAAATGGAACCAAGTTGGAAAACACTCTTCAGGATATCATCCAGGAGAACTTCCCCAACCTAGTAGGGCAGGCCAACATTCAAATCCAGGAAATACAGAGAACGCCACAAAGATACTCCTCGAAAAGAGCAACTCCAAGACACATAATTGCCAGATTCACCAAAGTTGAAATGAAGGAAAAACTCTTAAGGGCAGCCAGAGAGAAAGGTCGGGTTACCCACAAAGGGAAGCCCATCAGACTAACAGCAGATCTCTCGGCGGAAACTCTACAAGCCAGAAGAGAGTGGGGGCCAATATTCAACATTCTTAAAGAAAAGAATTTTAAACCCAGAATTTCATATCCAGCCAAATTAAGTTTCATAAGTGAAGGAGAAATAAAATCCTTTACAGATAACCAAATGCTTAGAGATTTTGTCACCACTAGGCCTGCCTTACAAGAGACCCTGAAGGAAGCACTAAACATGGAAAGGAACAACTGGAACCAGCCATTGCAAAAACATGCAAAAATGTAAAGACCATCGAGGCTAGGAAGAAACTGCATCAACTAACGAGCAAAATAACCAGTCAATATCATAATGGCAGGATCAAGTTCACACATAACAATATTAACCTTAAATGTAAATGGACTAAATGCTCCAATTAAAAGACACAGACTGGCAAACTGGATAAAGAGTCAAGACCCTTCAGTCTGTTGTATTCAGGAGACCCATCTCACACGCAGAGACATACATAGGCTCAAAATAAAGGGATGGAGGAAGATTTACCAAGCAAATGGAGAACAAAAAAAAGCCGGGGTTGCAATACTAGTCTCTGATAAAACAAGACTTTAAACCACCAAAGATCAAAAGAAACAAAGAAGGCCATTACATAATGGTAAAGGGATCAATTCAACAGGAAGAGCTAACTATCCTAAATATATATGCACCCAATACAGGAGCACCCAGATTCATAAAGCAAGTCCTTAGAGACTTACAAAGAGACTTAGACGCCCATACAATAATAATGGGAGACTTCAACACTCCACTGTCAACATTAGACAGATCAACGAGACAGAAAGTTAACAAAGATATCCAGGAATTGAACTCAACTCTGCACCAAGCAGACCTAATAGACATCTATAGAACTCTCCACCCCAAATCAACAGAATATACATTCTTCTCAGCACCACATCGCACTTATTCCAAAATTGACCACATAATTGGAAGTAAAGCACTCCTCAGCAAATGTACAAGAACAGAAATTATAACAAACTGTCTCTCAGACCACAGTGCAATCAAACTAGAACTCAGGACTAAGAAACTCAATCAAAACTGCTCAACTACATGGAAACTGAACAACCTGCTCCTGAATGACTACTGGGTACATAACGAAATGAAGGCAGAAATAAAGATGTTCTTTGAAACCAATGAGAACAAAGATACAACATACCAGAATCTCTGGGACACATTTAAAGCAGTGTGTAGAGGGAAATTTATAGCACTAAATGCCCACAAGAGAAAGAAGGAAAGATCTAAAATTGACACTCTAACATCACAATTAAAAGAACTAGAGAAGCAAGAGCAAACACATTCAAAAGCTAGCAGAAGGCAAGAAATAACTAAGATCAGAGCAGAACTGAAGGAGATAGAGACACAAAAAACCCTCCAAAAAATCAATGAATCCAGGAGTTGGTTTTTTGAAAAGATCAACAAAATTGACAGACCGCTAGCAAGACTAATAAAGAAGAAAAGAGAGAAGAATCAAATAGACGCAATAAAAAATGATAAAGGGGATATCACCACTGACCCCACAGAAATACAAACTACCATCAGAGAATACTATAAACACCTCTACGCAAATAAACTAGAAAATCTAGAAGAAATGGATAATTTCCTGGACACTTACACTCTTCCAAGACTAAACCAGGAAGAAGTTGAATCCCTGAATAGACCAATAGGAGGCTCTGAAATTGAGGCAATAATTAATAGCCTACCAACCAAAAAAAGTCCAGGACCACATGGATTCACAGCCCAATTCTACCAGAGGTACAAGGAGGAGCTGGTACCATTCCTTCTGAAACTATTCCAATCAATAGAAAAAGAGGGAATCCTCCCTAACTCATTTTATGAGGCCAACATCATCCTGATACCAAAGCCTGGCAGAGACACAACAAAAAAAGAGAATTTTAGACCAATATCCCTGATGAACATCAATGCAAAAATCCTCAATAAAATACTGGCAAACCGAATTCAGCAGCACATCAAAAAGCTTATCCACCATGATCAAGTGGGCTTCATCCCTGGGATGCAAGGCTGGTTCAACATTCGCAAATCAATAAACATAATCCAGCATATAAACAGAACCAAAGACAAGAACCACATGATTATCTCAATAGATGCAGAAAAGGCTTTTGACAAAATTCAACAGCCCTTCATGCTAAAAACGCTCAATGAATTCGGTATTGATGGAACGTACCTCAAAATAATAAGAGCTATTTATGACAAACCCACAGCCAATATCATACCGAACGGACAAAAACTGGAAAAATTCCCTTTGAAAACTGGCACAAGACAGGGATGTCCTCTCTCACCACTCCTATTCAACATAGTGTTGGAAGTTATGGCTAGGGCAATCAGGCAAGAGAAAGAAATCAAGGGGATTCAGTTAGGAAAAGAAGTCAAATTGTCCCTCTTTGCAGATGACATGATTGTATATTTAGAAAACCCCATTGTCTCAGCCCAAAATCTCCTTAAGCTGATAAGCAACTTCAGCAAACTCTCAGGATACAAAATTAATGTGCAAAAATCACAAGCATTCTTATACACCAGTAACAGACAAACAGAGAGCCAAATCATGAATGAACTTCCATTCACAATCGCTTCAAAGAGAATAAAATACCTAGGAATACAACTTACAAGGGATGTAAAGGACCTCTTCAAGGAGAACTACAAACCACTGCTCAGTGAAATCAAAGAGGACACAAACAAATGGAAGAACATACCATGCTCATGGATAGGAAGAATCAACATCGTGAAAATGGCCTTACTGCTCAAGGTTATTTATAGATTCAATGCCATCCCCATCAAGCTACCAATGACTTTCTTCACAGAACTGGAAAAAACTGCTTAAAGTTCATATGGAACCAAAAAAGAGCCTGCATCTCCAAGACAATCCTAAGTCAAAAGAACAAAGCTAGAGGCATCACGCTACCTCACTTCAAACTATACTACAAGGCTACAGTAACCAAAACAGCATGGTACTGGTACCAAAACAGAGATATAGACCAATGGAACAGAACAGAGTCCTCAGAAATAATACCACACATCTACAGCCATCTGATCTTTGACAAACCTGAGAGAAACAAGAAATGGGGAAAGGATTCCCTATTTAATAAATGGTGCTGGGAAAATTGGCTAGCCATAAGTAGAAAGCTGAAACTGAATCCTTTCCTTACTCCTTATACGAAAATTAATTCAAGATGGATTAGACACTTAAATGTTAGACCTAATACCACAAAAACCCTAGAGGAAAACCTAGGTAGTACCATTCAGGACATAGGTATGGGCAAAGACTTCATGTCTAAAACACCAAAAGCAACGGCAGCAAAAGCCAAAATTGACAAATGGGATCTAATTAAACTAAAAAGCTTCTGCACAGCAAAAGAAACTACCATCAGAGTGAACAGGCAACCTACAGAATGGGAGAAAATGTTTGCAATCTACTCATCTGACAAAGGGCTAATATCCAGAACCTACAAGGAACTCAAACAAATTTACAAGAAAAAAACAAACAACCCCATCAAAAAGTGGGCAAAGGATATGAACAGACATTTCTCAAAAGAAGACATTCATACAGCCAACAGACACATGAAAAAATGCTCATCATCACTGGCCATCAGAGAAATACAAATCAAAACCACAATGAGATACCATCTCACACCAGTTAGAATGGCGATCATCAAAAAGTCAGGAAACAACAGGTGCTGGAGAGGATGTGGAGAAATAGGAACACTTTTACACTGTTGGTGGGACTGTAAACTAGTTCAACCATTATGGAAAACAGTATGGTGATTCCTCAAGGATCTAGAACTAGAAGTACCATATGACCCAGCCATCCCATTACTGGGTATATACCCCAAGGATTATAAATCATGCTGTTATAAAGACACATGCACACGTATGTTTATTGCGGCACTATTCACAATAGCAAAGACTTGGAATCAACCCAAATGTCCATCAGGGACAGACTGGATTAAGGAAATGTGGCACATATACACCATGGAATACTATGCAGCCATAAAAAAGGATGAGTTTGTGTCCTTTGTAGGGACATGGATGCAGCTGGAAACCCTCATTCTTAGCAAACTATCACAAGAATAGAAAACCAAACACCGCATGTTCTCACTCATAGGTGGGAACTGAACAATGAGATCACTTGGACTCGGGAAGGGGGACATCACACACCGAGGCCTATCATGGGGAGGGGGACGGGGGAGGGATTGCATTGGGAGTTATACCTGATGTAAATGACGAGTTGATGGGTGCAGCACATCAATATGGCACAAGTATACATATGTAACAAACCTGCACGTTATGCACATGTACCCTAGAACTTAAAGTATAATAATAATAAATAAATAAATAAATAAATAAATAATAATAAAAATAAAAATTATAATGAGATATCGTCTCACTCCACTTAAAATGGCTTAAATCCAAAAGTCAGGAAATAACAAATGCTGGCAAGAATGTGGAGAAAAGAGAACCATCATAAATTTTTGGTGGAAATGTAAATTAATATAACCACTAATTTACAGTGGAGAAGTTTGGAGTTTCCTCAGAAAACTAAAAATTTAGCTACCATACAATCCAGCAAACTCACTCCTAGATATGAGCCCAAAAGAAAAAAAATCAGTGTATTGAAGAGATACCTGCACTCTCAGGTTTATTGCAGCACTATTCACAACAGCTAAGATTTGGAAGCAACTGAAGTGTCCATCAACAGATGAATTGATAATGGAATATGGTACACAGATACAATGGAGTACTATTCAGTCACAAAAAAGAATGAGACCCTGTTATTTGCAATAACATGGATAGAATAGGAGGTTATTGTGTTAAGTGAAATAGGCCAGGCACAGAAAGACAAAGTTTGCATATTATCAGTTATTTGTGAAAGATAAATATGAAAATATTTGAACTAATGGAGATAGAGAACAGAAAGATGGATACCAGAGGATGGGAAGGGTAGTGGTTTGAGGGGAGTGGGGATGACTAATGGGTACAAAAAAGTAGATAGAAAAAATTAATAAGACCTATTTCCTAGCACAACAGGGTGCTTATAGTCAAAAATGATTTAATTGTACATTTTTAAATAACTAGAAGATATAATTGGATTGTTCATAACACAAAAAATAAATGCTTGAGGTGGTGAATACATTTATCCTGATGTGATTATCACATGCTGCATGGCTTATCAAAATATTTCATGTAAGCCATAAATATATACACCTATTATGTACCCACAAAAAATAAAATAAATAAAAATAAAATATAAAAAAGAAGATAAGAACTCTCAATTGGTAACATTATTTTTTTTCCAACAGAGATTGCTTTTTTCCCCCCGATAGCTTAGAAACATAGAAAAGTGATGGGAGTAAAAAGCAGAGGGAAAATGACTCTACTGACTGATGTGGTGTATGGGGTTGATGTGTGCAATTGAAGCTACAATATTTTCTAATTATTTACAATGTTTCTTGTAAGCTCAAGGCTGATATTCTGGGTTTTGTAGGCTGCTTCACCACCTTTGTGTATCTCCCTTTTCTCTTTCTTACCAATGCCAGATATTAATCTCATTTAGGATTTCCAAAGAGGAACAGAGTATAATAACAGATTTAATGAGAAATTTGAGAAATGACTATTTTACTTCCTTTTCTTCCTCCTTTTCGCTGCTCCCCAAGGAGCTGGAAACTCTGCTGAAGTATGTGTGAAGATGGTAAGAATTCTGTAAACTCTGTTCCCTGGTCCCTGAGTACTTAGAAAATTCCATTCCTACCCAATCTGCATACAGAAAAACATTAAATTTCTCATAATTAAAACTCCACTTGCAATCCCCAGTTGTGTTACACTATATCATCCATTTAGCTTTATTGTGATTGATCTGTGTCAACTTTAACTATACTCACAAGGAAGTCAATAAATAAAGATCAATAGTTTTTTATTTCTTCACCTTTTTTTTTTATTAGAAAGTACAGATAAGTTAAATAACACCAGTAACAGCAGTAGCACAGAGCCTCCCTCAGCGCTTTACTTGGTAAAAACTATACTAAAACAAATCAGATTTAAATTCACAAATGGGCATTCTTTGTCCTCTGTCATTAAGTAGCCTTTGGCACTTTTAAATGCAAACATTGAAACAAACAGGGTTTGCATATATTTGTCCTCTCTGAGATACTTTTTTATAGTATTTACAGTGAACCTTGTATTCCGCAAGATCATGAGCTTTTGTAACTCCGGTTTAATGTATTAAACACTTAATCGAGACTGTGTAGCTAGCACTCTATGGATGCAGAAGGTTCATGTTCAGATGGACAAGTGATTAATTCCTTATTCAAATAAGGGAGGGGGCACCTCGACCATGCTTTGTGTGGATTCAAAGATGTGATGGCTGAGAATCTGGGGATAATCCAGTTGTGTGTAGAACTCACCAGGCCCAGAGCTACAACCAGATCATGGAGAGCTCTGCCTTGTCAGGTATTAACACTTAGTTGTCAGATCCTGAGGAAGTCTGAGGTGGGGAAGATGGGAGGAGGCAGTGAGGAAAGAGTGGTTCTAAGAGTAGGGTTTGGGATTTCAGGGTAACGGCAAGAACACATTCCCATGGAGCATAAATGATCTAACATTCATTGGGGAAGGAGTCCAATATCTTGAAAATGTAAATGACCACACAGGCGTAGGACAGCTACTGAATGTCAACCAGCCCTTGAGAGAAGCAAGAGCAATATTCACAAGACAAAGGAACAGAAGTGTGACTATCACCAACTTGCCTCACTTGAGAAAATAAGATTTCCACTATGTGATCCTTGTGATGAATAATGGGAGATTGAAACCTGTTAGCCAGTTTCTTACCCATCAATTTCACTTTAGATAATGTTTACACATAGAAAATAATCATTTCACCTATTTATTACCCATGTGTTACCTCAGTCTGGCCTCAAAATGTATAAAATGAAATATGAAATAAATTGAGAAAAGTGTATCTTTGTATTTTAAGTTCCAGCTCTCTCTAAAATCAGCATTACATGCAGCCACCTCCTTTTGTATACTGCCACCTGGATGGCTGATGGTACCAAAAATGAATCCCACTTAAATATATTAATTTTATCTCCAAACTGCATTCTCCTCTTGTTCCTGATTTTAAAAGAAAGGAATCCCCATTCTCCTTGTAACTCACATGTGAAATATACTCAATTTCTTAATGCTGCTTCTGCCTTTTTCCCTGCATTTAATGAGTATAATGGAATATCTCTTTCATTAATCCCTTAATTCACTTTGATAAAAATTAAAGTGTCAATATGAAAAATACTAATAAAGAGCCACATCCTCTGTCTTGAGAGATGTTACTGCTTATTATGGGCAATAAGCAAGCACATAAAGAACTGTATATGACACAATATATTATACAAAAATGCCACAAAACAGGCATGAATGAAACATCATGAATACAAAGTGTGGAGAGGAACACAGTTGAGGGTTTCAGGAGCGCTGAGAGAAAACATGGAGCTTGAAGAGCAGGGAAAAATTTAACAGAAGGAGAGAGATGGCAGAATGGGAGAAAAACCCAAGAGGATATGGAAGAATAGCCCTGGGCAAGGGGAAAGAATAAGAAGAGATGAAATTGGTTTTAGAAACAGTGCAACTACTTTTGCTAAAAGGAAGCGTTTCTGTAGAACAGAACAGTAATGAGGAGTAACACCCAAATGTTACATTGAATTCATGTTACAGAGGGCCTAGAATCCAGGCAGAGGCAACTGTGTAAAACTGTCTTCTCAGCCAAGAGAGTCCCTGAAAGTTCATGCTAGGACAGTGCATGGTGCTGCTATGGATGTGGGAAAAATTGTTCCCTTTCTTATATGCTACTGATAAAATATGGATTCCTAAGCAAGTTGGGAAGTAGTTTGTCAATATTCATTAAAAATAAAGACTTTTATCTCAGGAATTGTTCTTCTGTGATTCTATCCTGTAGAAATATCAGTCCACCTTGAATTAATTTTCGTATAAGGAGTAAGGAAAGGATTCAGTTTCAGCTTTCTACTTATGGCTAGCCAATTTTCCCAGCACCATTTATTAAATAGGGAATCCTTTCCCCATTTCTTGTTTCTCTCAGGTTTGTCAAAGATCAGATGGCTGTAGATGTGTGGTATTATTTCTGAGGACTCTGTTCTGTTCCATTGGTCTATATCTCTGTTTTGGTACCAGTACCATGCTGTTTTGGTTACCGTAACCTTGTAGTATAGTTTGAAGTCAGGTAGCATGATGCCTCCAGCTTTGTTCTTTTGACTTAGGATTGTCTTGGAGATGTGGGCTCTTTTTTGGTTCCATATGAACTTTAAAGCAGTTTTTTCCAGTTCTGTGAAGAAAGTCATTGGTAGCTTGATGGGGATGGCATTGAATCTATAAATTACCTTGGGCAGTATGGCCATTTTCACGATATTGATTCTTCCTATCCATGAGCATGGTATGTTCTTCCATTTGTTTGTGTCCTCTTTGATTTCACTGAGCAGTGGTTTGTAGTTCTCCTTGAAGAGGTCCTTTACATCCCTTGTAAGTTGGATTCCTAGGTATTTTATTTTCTTTGAAGCGATTGTGAATGGAAGTTCATTCATGATTTGGCTTTCTGTTTGTCTGTTACTGGTGTATAAGAATGCTTGTGATTTTTGCACATTAATTTTGTATCCTAAGAGTTTGCTGAAGTTGCTTATCAGCTTAAGGAGATTTTGGGCTGAGACAATGGGGTTCTAAATATACAATCATGTCATCTGCAAAGAGGGACAATTTGACTTCTTTTCCTAACTGAATCCCGTTGATTTCTTTCTCTTGCCTGATTGCCCTAGCCAGAACTTCCAACACTATGTTGAATAGGAGTGGTGAGAGAGGGCATCCCTGTCTTGTGCCAGTTTTCAAAGGGAATTTTTCCAGTTTTTGCCCATTCCATATGATATTGGCTGTGGGTTTGTCATAAATAGCTCTTATTATTTTGAGGTACGTTCCATCAATACCGAATTTATTGAGCGTTTTTAGCATGAAAGGCTGTTAAATTTTGTCAAAAGCCTTTTCTGCATCTATTGAGATAATGATGTGGTTCTTGTCTTTGGTTCTGTTTATATGCTGGATTATGTTTATTGATTTGCAAATGTTGAACCAGCCTTGCATCCCAGGGATGAAGCCCACTTGATCATGGTGGATAAGCTTTTTGATGTGTTGCTGAATCCGGTTTGCCAGTATTTTATTGAGGATTTTTGCATCGATGTTCATCAGAGATATTGGTCTAAAATTCTCTTTTTTTGTTGTGTCTCTGCCAGGCTTTGGTATCAGAATTAGAGACTTAAATGTTAGACCTAATACCATAAAAATCCTAGAGGAAAACCTAGGTAGTACCATTCAGGACATAGGCATGGGTAAAGACTTCATGTCTAAAACACCAGAAGCAACGGCAGCAAAAGCCAAAATTGACAAATGGGATCTCATTAAACTAAAGAGCTTCTGCACAGCAAAAGGAACTACTATCAGAGTGAACAGGCAACCTACAGAATGGGAGAAAATGTTTGCAATCTACTCATCTGACAAAGGGCTAATATCCAGAACCTACAAAGAACTCAAACAAATTTACAAGAAAAAAACAAACAACCCCATCAAAAAGTGGGCAAAGGATATGAACAGACATTTCTCAAAAGAAGACATTCATACAGCCAACAGACACATGAAAAAATGCTCATCATCACTGGCCATCAGAGAAATGCAAATCAAAACCACAATGAGATACCATCTCACACCAGTTAGAATGGCGATCATTCAAAAGTCAGGAAACAACAGGTGCTGGAGAGGATGTGGAGAAATAGGAACACTTTTACACTGTTGGTGGGATTGTAAACTAGTTCAACCATTATGGAAAACAGTATGGCGATTCCTCAAGGATCTAGAACTAGATGTACCATATGACCCAGCCATCCCATTACTGGGTATATACCCAAAGGATTATAAATTATGCTGCTATAAAGACACATGCACACGTATGTTTATTGTGGCACTATTCACAATAGCAAAGACTTGGAATCAACCCAAATGTCCATCAGGGACAGATTGGATTAAGGAAATGTGGCACATATACACCATGGAATACTATGCAGCCATAAAAAAGGATGAGTTTGTGTCCTTTGTAGGGACATGGATGCAGCTGGAAACCCTCATTCTTAGCAAACTATCACAAGAACAGAAAACCAAACACCGCATGTTCTCACTCATAGGTGGGAACTGAACAATGAGATCACTTGGACTCGGGAAGGGGGACATCACACACCGGGGCCTATCATGGGGAGGGGGGACGGGGGAGGGATTGCATTGGGAGATATACCTGATGTAAATGACGAGTTGATGGGTGCAGCACACCAACATGGCACAAGTATACATATGTAACAAACCTGCACGTTGTGCACATGTACCCTACAACTTAAAGTATAATAATAATAAATAAATTTAAAAAAAAAAAAAAGAAATATCAGTCCACAAGGATATATTACAAACATATTTATTGGACAACTTTTTAAATTGGTTTACAAAAGTGGAGCTGGGCAAGGTGGCTCACACTTGTAACCCCAGCACTTTGGGAGCCAAGGCGGGCACAGATAATTTGAGGTCAGGAGTTCGAGACCAGCCTGGCCAACACAAGGAAACACCATCTCTACTCAACAAAAATTAGCCGGGTGTGGTGGTACATGCTTGTAGTTCCAGCTATTTGGGAGGTTGAGGCAGGAGTATTGCTTGAACCCAGGAGGCAGAGATTACAGTGAGCTGAGATTGCTGCATTGCATTCCAGCCTGTGTGACAGAGCAAGACTCTCAAAAAAAAAAAAAAGCTGGCGGCGGGGGGAACATAATCTGAGTAATCATCAGTGGGGAAACAACTGAATAAACGTGCTTATTTATATCATAATATAGTATTCAATTCATATTATCCAGGTCCTTTTGATCTTAAGGGCATCCATGACATATGTTTAAAAAGCACATTTCATATTCATACATACATATATACATAAATATATATATACACACATACATATATAAATTATCTATGTAAAACAAAAACAAAATCCCTATATGATTAAATAAAATGTGCATAAATCAATGTATGAAAGATCATGAAACTTAAACTTCTGGTAGAAGATAGAACAAGAAAGGGATGTTTATCATAGATCCTGCTTTCTGTAGGAAATTTTTCAGAAAAACTAAAATGGTTAGCTTTTGAGAAGGTATTAACTAATATTAGTGTTAAATAATGTTCAGTATGTATTTTACTAAGAGAAGAAAAATCAAATTGCAAAACAGTATGTATGTATAGCATAAACCCAACTCATATATGCTTCTGTATACATGAAAAACAGTCTGAATATACACCAACATATTAAAGACATCTCTGTGTGTATGTACGTATGTGCATTTCTTTCTTTTT
Organism: Chlorocebus sabaeus; assembly: GCF_047675955.1. Classification (NCBI taxonomy): domain Eukaryota; kingdom Metazoa; phylum Chordata; class Mammalia; order Primates; family Cercopithecidae; genus Chlorocebus; species Chlorocebus sabaeus. Next base: position 58,637,773 of record NC_132917.1, on the reverse strand, counting down.
TTTACTGGCATATTTTCCAGGTTTTCTTTTATTCATTAGACACATTTATTAGAGGACCTCCTGGATGCCAGACACTGTTCTAAACTCTTCTTCCCTACTTCAAACTGGCATCCAAGTATCCTAAACGGTAAGTGCTATGTTTTCTCATGTTCACTTTGACCATTGTGATAAATATGGTATTTAAAATGTGATAGGAAATCAATAAATATCTACTGATTAATTGAATAAATGGATGAACTTAAGCAACTTGTTCAAGGCCACTCACCTAGTATGTCTCAAAGCTTGGATTAGATGCCTTTATGTCCCACTTGACAGAGACGATTTGACACTTTCTAGAGGGCATAGAGTAGAAAGTTAACAGAGGAACTTTTCTAATATTTTAAAGCAGAGGCCTTCCATAAGGATATATAACCCCCCAAATTCTGAGAGGATTACTGGCATGCCTTGTCCCTAGAAAGTGAGCACAGGTGCTGAGGAAATTAAAATCAAATGTCTATAACTAAAATGTCAGAATAATCATTTACCATGGTATTATGTGTTTTGAGTAATGTGAATCTTTTTTTTGTTGTTGACCCTCTCTCTTATCCTGAGTTTTTAGTTCCCATATATAAACGAAACATCTTCCTGAAAGAGCTTGGATCTATTTGCCAATGGGTTTATGATTCATGTTTATATAGGTTGTAAATCCTTTTCAGGAATTACAAAAATACCTTGCTTTGCTTTTCCTAAGCTGTTTGTTTTTGCTATTACTTTACATATTGTTCTGTGTGTCCAAGATACCAGAGACCTGTGTATTTGGCTCAGCAAATGTCCCCTCTACATTTTCTAAATTAATGTTGAATACCAGAGTTCATAAATTGTAACAAAACCAACATTTCATTCCATGTGGGTTTTCTAACCAACTCTGTGAGTCAAATGTTTAACCTAAAACAAATATCCAAAGCATTACTTGCATACAGTGAAGTATAACTTCTTGAAAGATGAGATTTCTGGGTACCTACATTTGGTAAAAAATAAAATTGTCATCATTTGCTACCTATTTCAGAGAGTGGTTGAGTCAAATGTATAATAGAGATGAAAGCATTTTGTAAAGTTTCAAGCACTGTGCATGTGTAAATAATGACATTAATTTGACTTGTCTTATTTGCTTTGGTCCATGTCTCCATAATTGACAATGGTTAAATTAACATATATCATCATCTTTGGGATCTTAAAGTTACATTCATTTCCATGGAATTTGACTGATCACATCCATATAATATGACTGTCCCAAGTCCTCCTCCCATTTTTTAGGGCCATATTTCTCTTTAAATGTCCTAATGAAATGATTCCACCCAGTCCTACACATGGAAAAGCAGTTCGATCCCCAACATATTTGGGATTGTCCAGGAAAAAAAGAGGAGTCCTACTTTCTTGGTCACTGCCATTGATTCCTTTACATACACAGTCATGCCTTCTCAGACTACTTCGCTTTCCTAGACCACCTTACCCAACCATGCGTATCCTCATCTCTGCGCTTTTCACTCTCCCAGGCACTGTATCGGTACAAAGCGATTGTGTGTGCCTAACTTTAATTTTTAGTTTGAGTAAAATAGAAGAGAACATGGTATAGCACAAAATAAGAACAACCTAAAACAGAAAACCAAATATCATTAATCTTTAAGTCCTTTGGCCATCCCTGCCCCAGGAAATTTCTTACTGGTCATTTTGTTCCCTAGACACTGAAGCAAAAGGCTCTTGCCCCTCTCCTTTATTGACTGCCACTGTAAAATGCAAATTATAAATATTTTTTAAATTACTTGTTGAATACTTTTTACAAAACCATGTGATTACTTTCTCTTAATTATTTTCATTAAGTTCAAAGGAGTCTTTCTTCCTCAGGAAATAGAACTCCTCAGAGTATTTTCCTAAACAAATGTGCCACCTACCTCTAAATCTCATCGACTTTAGCATTACAAAGATTTTTACATTTTTATTTATTTATTTTTTGTAAACTTCTCAAAGTTCAAATTCTTCAGCAGGGTGGTAGTGGCTGTGATGCTGATAAGCAGTTCTCATTAGATATTTCTTTTCTTTCCTAAAAAAGGAATTTAAAAAACTTTCAAAGCTATAAGAAGTCTTGTCCTTTATATAAAAAATTCTGCAGAGGTAAGAGGTGGAAGAGGCATGAGACTGGGGCATGGATATCTAATACTTTCCAAAGTCTCTGAAATTACATCAAGGAATCACAATACCTAAGGCTGCTCTTGGAATCAATCTCTTCAAAGCAATGTCAGCTTACCAAGATTCCCTGGGTAATGGTCTTTTAAAATATGCAAATTCCATAGATGAAGTATCTAGTTATGGGCACTATTTATAGTAATGTGATGAATCTACCAGCCCATCACAAGTGACTGTGCTTGGAAAGTAGCAAAGAGTGTCATTTTCATTTCCATGTATTTACTTAAATAGTGGTAGTTATAATTTTTTGTGCATACCATGTATTAGACTTGTAATATAGTTTACACAGAATTTCTTTGATCCTCAAAACTGGACAAGGTGCATATTGCACGTTATTCCTCCTTTTTTCAGACACCTGACTTTTCCAGAGATACCTAGCTGAAACGTAGTGTGGCTCCAAAGCCCATATTCTCCCCAGCACATCATGCTGCTGCCTTTGTGTTTCTCAGCCTGGAATAGACTGATCACCCATACCTGTGTTCCCTCCAATTCTAGGTTGTATTGCCAAGAGAAGCTCTAAGGGGCAGGGCCCAAGAAGGCATGATTGTCCTCTCTGACATCTACCTTAAAGGTTGACTGCATCCCACTTCTCTCTAGAACCATTTATGAATCTGTCATTCATAAATTTGTCCAAACCCTTTTAAAATCCATTTATATTTCCTGCCAGTATCACCTTTTAGGATAATGAGGTCCCTCGTTTTATTGCCCACCGTGTGAATTAGTGTTATCTTTCATTTGTCCTTTGCTGACCTCCATCAAGTTGCAGAGGGCACCGCCTCCTCATTTGCCCCTGGCTAATGGACCCTTAACTACCCTTAGATCGTCCATCTAAGATGACAGAACATTTAGAACAAGAACATGATTGTCTCCACGAATCACAGCATTCCTTGGCAACCAAATGGTAAGTGTTGGGTGGTATTGGGATTTGGCGAAATGCTTCCTTCCACCTGAAATAAGGTATACAGTGTCTTGAGAGGCTGCTGACCAAACAGCAAGGACCTCAAAGGCCCTGTATCAGCACATCTCCGATGCCAATCTGATTGAGGGGCTCTCCATATGAATTTCAATGAGCTACATTGTTGCCATCAGATAAAGAAAGGCCCTGATAAAGGATGGAGATTCAGTCAATATTTAGAGTAAATTAGGATCACAGCTGTGAAGGCATTATGTTATACAGAAACACAAGACTGGATTCTGACCGAGGAGCAAGTGATAGCCCATCCTTGGAAATAGGATGCACAGCAGTCACAGGACAAGGAGAAAACCTTGTTACTGGAAGTGGAGTACAAAGTTGAGCAAAGCTGATTTCCAGGCAAGTAACTTTTCTTAGACTCATGAGAAAAATCAGAATGGATTTGGGCCTGAAAAAAATACTATTAATTACAGTAAATAAAAGCCATAATCTCCTCATTTCATATGTACCTCATTTTAGGTGTTGTAACACACTGAAGTGGAAACAAAACAGTTTAATTTCTTTTCTATTGCTGACCTCTAATTCTACCATGTCCAACTGTCTTTTTCCCCTGGTAAATCATTCTCTTAACATCTTGGTCTGATTTCCTAAGTCTGCAGTTCCTTTTGGTAGTTAGAATTGCCTCATTTAAGACCCACTCCTATTTATTTTAAAACTTCAATTTCAGCTTTGATTCTAAGTTCTTCTCTCCTAAGACCAGGCTACAGTTATCTGTGGCCTCTAACAGCTTCCAGTGAGGATGAGGAGGTTGAGGCAGGAACATCTCATTACATCACTGCTCTTTCCCCAGAGTGGCTGCATATGTATCCATGCTGGCTGAGCACTGCACGATTCCAGTGACACTGTTCGTGCAGACTACAAAGCAGACAGTACCCCGTCCACCAGACAAAGGTGTTTCAATAAAAGCCCTGTGACTTTAGTGAAATTCCTGAAAATTAAGCAGTGTACAACCTGTACACCTGATCCCAGTCAAATTGCTAGGGCCTCCTTTTTGTTGGAACCGGGAGGAGAGAGAAACAAAAGGGCAATATCTTTTTAATTAACAGAGGGTTTGCAGTTTTATCCACTGCTTCTGGTTTTCCTTCTCTGTCTTTTGAGTGAGGGGTGACCACATGCTCTTGCTTGTTCTCTCTCATATGGTGCTCATGTGAACCCTGTGAGGGCTGGAGTTAAGGGTATATACTGTGTGGTTCAGAACCATGTCAATATAATGCTATTCCTATTCTTTGCATCTCTGTAGCACATCCCCCACCACTGCCAAAGGGAAAAAAGTTTTTGAGTACAGGTATTCATATTCTCAACAGATTAAAAAACGTAACTTTCAAATTTCTTGAAAATTGTCAGAGATTCATCTTCCTACTTTTACTCAGTATTAGACATTGTGCAGTTTATCAATGTAAAATGGAAAAAAAAAGTGAAGATTAAGTTGTATGCACTTATGTAGGTCGGTAGAAATGTATTTTTTGCAAGTGTCTGATCAAGATGCTTGGTTTCCTTTGCTTGCTGTCTGTAATGACAGACGTAGAGCTATGCTCTAGGTTATACATCTTTTTCACACGGACTTACTAGAAATGACTAAAAACTAACTTAACCTGTATTAGATATAGTTACGGATCTGCAGACACGTTTAAGCTCTCTTTAAGCAACAAATTGAAGCCATCACTTTAGCTAGAAATTGAATCTGTTCATTGTCCTTAGTGATTAAAATTTAGAAAATTCTGCCTACAATAAACCATTCATGTAAATTAACCCTCAAGAGGCACTCTCATAGAGTCTGGGCGCTATTTACATATAGAACAGTCCTCCACAGCCACTGGCGACATCAAGAAACATTTGGAATGAACAAGTGCTGAGTCACTTTAAAACTAACAAAGTACTACAGGCAGTTATCACCCCAATACATTATTTATCACTGTGGCCTCCTGATGCCTGTGCTTACTGAGGAACCCTCCTGTGATATTGAAGGCCAAAACATCTCTTCTCCCTAACAACAGTGTTGTATCTTTGGCAACTCGAGCAGGAACTCAGAAAATCAATACCACTTCATGAGCCAGGTCTTGGTCTTCTCCTTTTACGAGGATTCTGTCAATGCAAGGGGCCATTACTGTACTTTAAAGGCATGATATAAAATTGCTTCGACAAGATATAAGACACACCGTTTGCAAGAACCTGGTGAGAGTATTTTAGTCAAAGTTAAATAGTTTCATCATGTAATTACTTCTATTGGCAAAGCTCCAGCTGAATGTGCTCTCGGAGGTGTGTGCTTTCTATTATGGGTGGGGAAATTGTGAGGGATGCCGGGCGATTAGATTCAGGTTGTTCTAAACAAGGTCAAACTGTTAAAATGGAGGCAGAGCCAAGCATCTGATGCCATTGGCAGTGATGCCACAACAACAGGGTGGACAAGTTGCTCTCCCTCCCTTTTTTTCCTCCTCCAACTAAGTGGTCTGAAAGTAGCTTTACTTTTACAGCTATAAAATATTTCATCCTGATTTGCAGTCCGGTAATTCATTTTCTAAGGACTGTTTAGAATTTATTCAGGGGGAAAAGGAAACTCTGTTGGTTTCTCTAAGTGATGCCCATTATATGACAAAATTTAACTTTTGGATTTTATGAGGTTTTATGTGTTCTACTAAAACCATTAGCTGGTTGTCTCTTTGTGATAAAATTTAATCACTTATATAATACCTTAAAAGCCAATGACAGTTTTGCATGTATTTATGTTTTCTTTAATTTAAAATATGTGGGTGTTATAAAGATAGCTCTTATTGGGGTGAAAATAAGGGGCTGACACTAAAAACAGAAAATCTGTAAGTACTGAGCCTTTATGTATCACACAGTAAGAATGAGGCACCACGGCCTACAAACTGCATGAAATTGCAGAAAAAGTGGACGCTAATCCATGAGTACCTTTCATATTTCTATAATTACCTGAGTGTACCCAAGCTCCACATTTAGCACTATTCTCACAAAAGCTACTTGACTACTATGAGATTTTAGCAATTTAACAAAAATTTTAATAATAACAATAAGAAATAGACTCAAAGGAAATGCACATACACTTTGCAAAAATCTCTCATAGAAAGTAATCACATTAGCCTGCCCTTTGTAATCAGAGATGCTCTCACAATTATTCTACCAAGTAATACTTCTTAAATTTTGGTGGTTAATAAGGACTAGAAGAAAGGTGATTTTATCTCCCCCTCATCCCACTTCCACCCACAGAGTTCCAATTATGGCATTGCTTAATCAACACACATATTTATTTTAGAGTTATTTAAATGCGTTATGAATTTATATGTCTATTTTTAGATTTATTGGTGCTAATGATTTGGATTTAAAAATAACTTTTCTTCCTGAGGCTATAACAAATTTCATGAATGACCCAATTCATTTGCTTTGAGTGCCTCAAATGGGAGGAAGGAAAGGGGCAAAGGTCATTGAACCTATTTGGCTCAGAAGGACAATCTTACCCCACAGATCAAAGAGAATTAACTAAGGTTCCATATATTTTGATAGTAATAGATCAATTAATTTACTAAAATTTTAACTCTTGGGAGTTAGGTACCAGGTATATACTGTTCATCACTGATATTTCTAGCAATTCTAATAATACCAGACACAATAAATATCCATTGAATAAGTGAATAGATCAATTATCAATCAATCAATCATAGAGAATTTCTGAGAGAAATCTGAAAACTTTCAAAGCTGAAGAGGGCAAAAGCTGTGCCGTTTGGCAAACTAGTCCCTCCAACTGCAAAGGTACATATATTTCTCTTTCAAAAGAGGCAAAAGGTGTCACGGGGCTTATACACAGGTGTGGATGTCACCCCAAGTAACAGTTTCAAGAGAAAAAGGAATCTTCACAAGCCCTACTCCAGAATGTTCCCTATCTTTACAGGGATGCAGAAATTTCCCTATACAAACAACAAAGCTTTCCCTTCTAGAGTGAAACACAGGTCTGGGATACAAATGTTTCTAGGAAAGTAGATTAAGGTAGGCTATGCTGTGGGAAGAGACAGATTTACTATGAATCTAAAAAAGCTTAGCTCCAGGGCCCCTCACCATCCAGACCACTTCCAAGGTCCTAAGAAGGCCCTAGCAATGAGTTTTCATGGTCATATACTTTTGTTAATTTTGCAAACGTAAGTTATTTTTGTGTCTATTTCTATAAAAACACCCAACCTTCAAATTGTATAATCTCCAGGCCCCAAACATCCTCAATGTCTCCCTGAGTGTGGTGACAAATATATTCTAAAATTTCAGTGGCATAATGCAACAAAGGTTAATTTCAGGTTCTTCTTTCCTGACACAGGTTAGCAGGTAGCTCTGCTCCACATGGTCATTCAGGAATGCAGCTGATGAAAGTTCTATCATATTTTGACATTGAGTCTACTAGTATTGCATCAGCAGGAGGGAAAAAAAAATAGAAAACTCATACCCAGTCAAAAGTATTTTAATCAGAAATTACAGTTAATCATTTATGTTCATAATCCACTGGCCAGAACTAGTTGTGTGGATAGAACTAAGTGCAAGGGAAGCTGGGAAGACTTACTGTGTTTCAGAAAGGAGAGAAGTATTGAGTGCGATGAATACTATTAATATCTATCCTATAATTATCTGGTTTTGTTTCACACCAGAACATACATAAAGTGAATAGTTTTGTTACTGATAAGGAGTAAGTGCATCAAGATATTCAGTTCCTAAGGTGAGAAAAAGGCAGAACTCATGTTAAGGATATCAATCTTGGAAAAAAAATAGATTTCATGTACTCTAAAACTCATCTGGAGAGACTAAGGTATAAGAGGAAAGAGCGAGAGACCACTCCTTCCTGTTACTGGGCCTCGGCCACTTGTCAGAAAAATGGCAAGGATTTCAATGTTCTAGTCTCAAATAAAACACCTAATTTTTTGTGATGAAGTAGCTTAACATTCCTCAATGGTTCCCCCTTCTCCACTGAACAACAGCCAAACTCATTAGCAGTCAAGGTCCTCCAAAACCTAACTTCTGTTGAGTTTTCCTATCTCTTATTCTTCCCCCTCCACTTCCAAAAACTATAGCCACACTGAACAACTTATCACTCCCTGAGTTGACACACTGTACTCCATGAGTACACACACACTTGACTGCACACACTACCTTCTACATTAAAATCACTCTCTTCTTTCTTTTACTCTTCTGAAGAACTCAGCCTTCAAGCCAAAGTTTAAATATCATTTCCCTCAAGAAGCAATCCTGTCTTAGAGGTCCTAGCTAAATATATATATTTATAAAGGAAGACCAGCCATTTGTTCCATTTTCTTTTATTTTGTGTGATTTATATCATTTTGTTTAAAGATACATTCTCTTCCTTGTTAGCTGTCAGCCTCATCGTTGGGGGAGACTAGAGCTTTGTCTCAAGCACTTAGCTCAGCCCCTGGCAGATGGTCAAAATTTAATAAATGTTTGTTGTATGAATCAATGAATGAATGAATGGAGAAAAAGAACAGTGATTAAATGTAATCTCAGGATTTCAAATGAAGCTAAGATACAGGTGACACCAATGTTATAAAGGGTGCAAGAATGACTTTTTTGCTAGTACAGATACTGCATTTTCAGGGACATATGCCTATATGCTCATTCAAAGCCAAGCACTGTAATTTTTGATGTGCTATTTAGTGTAGGTGTTTCCATAATTGGGATGAAGTGAGAGGATTCCATGCTTACTGGCATTAAAAGTTTCCCTTCCACCTGGGTGATGCCGTGGTTCAGGCTTTAGAAGATGTATGAATTACCTCTCCTCAGAGGGACGATGCAAAAAGGGGATATACTTTCTAACACTGCATGGTTATTGACCTTCCATTGCAGCAAATCTACAAATGTCAAAGCAATGAGTGTCTCTAAAGAGAAAGCTATTGTTTAAAAACAGATATTTAAAATATAGGGCCTTGAGAGCTGATCTCTCTCTAGACACACTTGCTAACAGTTCCAAGAAGCGCAGAATACAAACATGCATAATCTCTATCTTTCCTCTTTAATTCTAAAGAAAGGACATTGAAGCTTTACCTTTGTCTATCCAACTTCAAACTGAAGAGTGAATACCTAAGGTCAAGATAACTCTCAGAACAAGAGAAGGTTAAATGGCACCATGACAGTTTTAAAAGGTGTGTATAATAATGCCATAGTTTGTGCAGTGCCTCTGATTCTGCAAAGCTCCTTTTCATCATTCTCATTGGATCCATAACTCATCTCGGGAGTTTCCAAGAACAGATTAGATTAGACCCATTTGACAGGTGTGAAAACCCATCATCAGCAGTGTTATGACTTCCCAAAATACTAATAAAAATGGAGCTTTCCCAAAGGTAGAGGAGAAGAAGAAAAGGTTGTTACTTCTATTTTAGGAAAATCACATTGGCGTAACTATTACCAAGTTACTACTCTTGTTGCATGAATGATGTGAGGGAGGTTCTGCACATCTGAGAGTGTATCTCATTGAATTATTTATTAGCTTAGCCTACATTTGAATATTATCCACATTTTAGCATTGTGCTAGGGTTGAAACATACAGAGAAAGGTAATATAGCAGCCATAAGTAAACTTAATGCAATAGTCTGGTGATTATAAAACAAAGGGAAAGTTCAATTATGCTGAAATGCCAGGGAATCGTGAGAACCCAAAGAAGGATCAAGTGAGCATTCCTGAGGGAAGCAGGGAAAGCTTCCTTGAGGATGTGCCACCTGAACATAGGATGTAGAGGAAATTAACCATGTGACTTGGAGAAAGGCATACTTTGTAGGCAGGAGAGACCCATTAAAAAAGGCACATCACAAGAAATAAAATATCTGTGCAACTCAAATATTTGGGAGATTCCTAGAAAGGCGGGAAATGTAGAGAGATGTTGGATATCAAAAAATCCTGGAGTCCGGGTGTCCATCTCAGGAAATGGAAGTTTCCTCACAGGCCTGTGGGAGGACTGGTAACTGGTTTGAGTGAGGACAAACATCTAGACATCTGTGAGATTAACTTTTCTCCTTCATCCAGGAACACTGTCAAAAATGGATTTTATCGGCTGGGTGCGGTGGCTCACGCCTGTAATCCCAGCACTTTGAGAGGCCGAGATGGGTGGATCACGAAGTCAGGAGATCAAGACCATTCTGGCTAACACGGTGAAACCCCGTCTCTATTAAAATATTTAAAAAATTAGTCACAAGAAAAGTTCTCTTTTCTTGTCTGAGTGCACTTTGGCAGAGGGAGATGTTCATACCAGGGGCCTGTCTCACACCGAGACAGAGAAGCGAGGATTTCCCTGTTCCCAGGAACTCTCTGCTCCTGTGGCAAAATGAACTCTCCTTTTGCTTGTGATATGGCAAATGTATATCCCTGGGGAGAATTCTTTTTTTTTTTTTTTTTTTTTTTTTTTTTTAACCCTGTAATGAGAGAGAAACATTCAGATGCAAATGCCCTCTGAGGAGGAAACAAGTGAATAAAGAGTAAGTGACCAATAACAGAGCCATCACCAAGACTGATTGCAGAAGCAGAAGGGCAGGGCAGGTGTGGGAAAATCCAGGGCACTTCTATTGCTTAGGGTTAACCACATCCACACCTCAGTCACACCAGGTCACAGGATTAGAAGTAACACCTTAGGGTAGCACTTGGCCAACTTTTTCTATAAAAGTCATGTAATAAATCTTTGAAGCTTTGCAGACCATCAGGTCTCTGTTGTAACTACTGAATTTTTACTATTGTAGTTCAAAAGCATCCGTAGACAATATGTAAATAATTGAGCATGACTGTGTTTCAATGAATTTCTCTCTTATAAAAATAAGTGGGTAGCCAGATTTGACCCAGGAGCTGTAGTTGGCCAACCTCTGCCTTAGAGTAATGGTTCTCTAAGCACGGTCTCTGAACCAGCAGCACCAGTAATGCTAGGGAACTAATTTGAAATGTAAATTCCAAGCCCCATCCCAGACCTTCTAAATCAGAAACTCAGGGTCTAGGGTCAAGCAGTCTGTGTAACTCTGAGTCAGCCCCACTCCAACTGATAGCTCTTGTAGTACTTTGTTAAAGACAAGGTTACAAACCACATGGTGGACATTTAAGATCAAAAGAAAATTTCTACTGATAAAGAACGTTCTTTTGTCTAAATAGAAGTTAAGGTGAAAGAGTGTGTATTATAAAACTCCAAAGATCATATGCAAGTTTCCTCGTTTGCCTGATAGGCAATTTTTATGACTCATCAGCTGAAACCAATATGGCAGTAATATACCCTGCCTGGGTTTGAATTGATCACAGAAAGAATTCTAGAAAATGCTAAGAGCAGTTCTGGCTAAGAAGAAATTTGTAGATGACAGGTTTGGTTTCCTTAATGGAAAACCAACATGGCTTTCTTCAGCAAATGGTGAACTAAGGATTAAAAGGCATTAAGCTGCCTCCTTTGCAATGTCAAATATGCATTTAAATTTAAGACAGCATTTAAAATATTAAAACATCTAGTGATTTTATTACTAGCTCATTTAAAATGGTGGCCATGAAAAATTTAGTTTAAGCTACCCAATAATGGCTCAGGAGACACTTAAAAATACACACGCGGATAACTGAATTTTTAAAGTAAGTTCGTTATTAACTTCTTTCCCCTCATCTATTACCAATGCTATTTTCCAGCTGTATAAACAGTCTGGAGAGTATGTACTGAATGAATTCATCACTCAGAAAACAACATAATTACAGCCATTGCAGCAAACCAAGTGCCAAAAAAGTTACAAATTAATTGAAGGTTAGCATTGAAAATTAAATCCTAGTCAGCTTGAAGTCATCTTTTAGGCTACTTTCTGTAAAATTAAAGAGAGCTCACTCTACATCAGTTTGGTTGACAGTTATAAAGTTCAGGTGGACGAATGGCCTTCTCTACAACCAGCCACTTTCCTGTGATCTGATATTGCTAATTCCAAGTGACGCCTGCCAATGGTACCTTAGAACAAGCTTATGATTTATGCAAGATGCAAGACCACTTCCTTCTGTCCCATAAATATCTAGGTCTTAGAAAAACACTAACTAATCTTGTTCTAATCTATTCTGAGGCTGCTAAGTGATATCAATGAAAAACATTTTTCCATTCTTTTATTTTTTGTTTTATAATACATTTGCAAAAATAGTACAAAGAATCCCTGTATACAAGAGTCCTCAAATATTAATATATTTGCAATATTAACTAGTGTTAATAACCACAGTTTAATGATCAAAATCAGAAAATTAACATTAAAATTCAAAATTAATCTCTAGTCAAATCTTATTCAAATTTAAACCATTGTCCCTTGAAGGCCCTTTAGTTGGTTCAGGATCCAATCCAGGATCACTTCTGGTATTTATTTGTCATATTTTTAAATGTCCTTTAATCGAATCATCAGTAAGCTTTTAAGTCCAATAAGCATTCATTGAGCACCTGCACTGTGCCAAAAGTGAGGTAAGCGCTGAGGATTCAAAGATGGTTCTGGCTTTTGAAACACTCAAACCCTATTGTGAAATCAAAATAAAACTAAAGGTTAGACATGAAAAAATGTACTGAAGTATTCTTCTTTTAGAAAAAATAGCGTTATTTAGATTTGGAAAAAAATATATTAATGAAGATGATCTTGACCCAAAAGATACTTGATCTTTGCTTCCAAAAAATGATCTTTCATGACTGAAAGCAATACTCAGAGAAACTGTATGCAACAGTGAGTGATAGGATTGTCCTTGTGGTCAATATTTTTATTCCAACACCTAAGCAAGGGACGGCAAACATCAAAGGCTCAGTAAAAGTCAAATATAGTAGGGATTTGAGTTCATCTCTGAAGCCTGCTGGAAGATTTGGGACATGCAGGCTACCACCAGGTGTCAATCTAAAGTCCCCTATTAAGAGTGTTTCTTTAATTCAAACTCCAAATTAAAGAAAAGTTCAGTGGCCAATTACTATCCAAGGGTCTTTTCTTTGTGCACTACTTTGAAACAGGATGTGTAGAAACATACTGTAAAACACATGGCAGAAAACCAGAGATTTTGGCTCAAGGGTTTATTTTTTTTTTCTTTGCATGCCAGTGATTCTCCATTTACTTCATTTCTTTGATATCAACTTTCATATCCATGGCTCATTCAAATTAAGATTTTGTTAGATTTCTGGCATCTTGGATTTGGAGGACCATCAGAAGTTGCTAGTCCAACACACTAGCTGACTCTTAAGTCCTTTATAAAATTTCTAACAAGATGTGCATCAATTCTTCACTCTTCTAGTTCATCTGTCTTTAGGAGTACCTTCCTGATACTGCTACAAAACCCCAACACCCTGTCTAACCCACTCCTCTCACCCTATATTTTACAAATATTGTCTCAAGTTCTCCCTCTGTGGTCACCCACAATAATTCTTGGTACATATCATCTCATCAATGTCTTTTTAAAATATGGGCTCTAAAATGAACCACCACGGTCCAAGTCTAGTCTGACTAGCACAAGGTAAAGTGAATCTGTCATCTCATCAGTACTGATGTTATATAAATGTCGATGAAACACACAGCTTTTCTAGTAGTTACATCACAGCGTTGACTGATGCTGGGTTTTCAGAATCAATTAAACATTGAGTCTCTGATGTGGTATGACTGTGTCCCCACCCAAATCTCATCTTAAATTTGGAGCTGCCATAGTCCGCATGCGTCACGGGAGGGGCCCGGTGGGAGGTAATTGAATCATGAAGGTAGGCTTTTCCTGTGTTGGGTTCTCGTGATAGTGAATAAGTTCTCACGAGAGCTGATGGTTTTATAAAAGGCAGTTCCCCTACACATGCTGTCTTGCCTGCCACCTTGCAAGACGTGCCTTTGTCCTCCTTCGCCTTCCACGATGTGAGGCCTCCCCAGCCATGTGGAACTATGGGTCCATTAATCTCCTTTTTCTTTACAAATTACCCCATCTCAGGTATGTCTTTATTAGCAGTCTGAGAATGGACAAGTACAGTCTCCATAAAATGTATTACTACCATTCAGTTTCATATTCCCTATTACATATTAAAACAGAGGGATTTGGGGGTCCTATGTGTATAACTTTATTTTTATCTCTTCTAGTTCCCACTTCATTATGCTTGACCCATAATTTCATCCTTTAGAGAGCTTTTTGATCATGACGCAAATATTTGAGTTCCCTGTCTTCTTTCCTGTCATCTAGTAATCAGAAAAGTAACCCATTTATGTCATCACCAAAGTCATTGTGAAAAATATACAAAGAAATAAGACCTTTGACAGGAGCATAAGCACAGTTTGTTCCCTAAAGATAAACTTCGATTCATTAAGTAGCACTTCCTGGCATGTGATTAAATAGTTACAAATGTACATACCTATTATCTTACCCACATTTTACCATTTTTGTCCATAAAGATAATCACAGATTTTACCAAATGTGTTGTTGAAATCCAGGTTCACTAGGTTTAAAGCCTCTCCCACGTCTATCACAAACTGAAGGTGGCCTCATCTGACAAGACTTGGTAGCAAGACATGAAATGTAGGGTAAAACTCAAATGTTTTACATGCTCTACTCATAGCTGAGTGACAATTTCAGCAGATAGTCTGGTAGCTGACTTCCACCATCACCAAGGCAACTTGTTTCTTATCCATTTATTTTACCTATACTTGAAATGCAGCACCCATGTTATCTCTCTAATGCTAGTTTTGTTTCTCTCTTTTACTTTCAATAGAACATTGCACCATCAGTTTCACTGATTTCCTGTAACATTCCCTTGGTCTTGTGCCTCCCATTCTCATGCAGGTGTCTCTTCAAACAGAGGTATAACTTTCCTCACCAGGAGCCTCTATCATGAATTTCACTTCACTGAATCTCTGGAGTTCTTGTGAGGTTGTGTATATCTCCTTGAGTTAAAATCTCAAAATTTTTTTCACACTCTCTACATCATCAATAATTCACTGGCATTTACATGATGAAACATGCATTATTTCTCATTTCCTGCCCAAGTATTTTCTTCTTCAAAATATTAAATACCTATTGTATAGTTTTCTCTATCTTGAAGCTTCTGTCTACTTGCATGATTTTTAAAATTTTTCTAGTGAAACCAAAGCTATAAAATATTGACCAATCACAGTGCAGATGCATACTCTTTGGAAACAAAGTGTAACCATTTTATTTAAGCCACCCAAACAGCAAGAGTAAGAAGTGCTTTTGCTAATTAGCATCTTGGGGATGAAATGAACCAAGGATCTTAGGTTAATTCTAATGAGTTATGAGCTAATATTGGTAAGATGCTTTTAGATTTTTAATTTAAAAGCACTTTGGCAATGCAAAGTATGAGGATTACAAATTTCCTGAGCCATCTGGTCCTCTACATAAGGTACTAATTTCAAAAAAGTTTAGATGAATAGATGGATAGATTGATAAATAGAGAATTTATTTCTCTGTCTACTGTTTTTTAAAAAAATGTTCCCTTTACACAGAGAGCCATTTAAATATATTTTATTCCACTCAAATCTCAAACTGTGGTGAGTGAAAAATACTTCAGAGCAAATAACTGAAGCACAAACAGATAGCATGTACAAATATAGAATCCACACTGTTAAAAATATTCATAATGAGAGCTGAACTGGTCCTTTCATTACTGGCAGGCTACCTCCTAAAAGAATCCAAGAGCAGGATTAGTCATAACAATGACTTCTATTTATTTAATACTTATTACAGACTAGTCCTTTACATTCATTAACTTATTTCATTTTCAGAGTAATCGGATAAAGCTGGTACTAATGTAAGCTCCGTTTTAAATAAGTGAAAACTGAGGGTTACAAATGTTAAACCTTTCCTGATTTCTCAAATGATATGACCACTACCCAAGATTAGAACCCAGAGGCTTATTCCTCTGCTCTCCACCCTTGTGCCATGTAGACAAGTTGGTGGGAAATGTAAAACTTGGACAATGCCTCAGACATTAGAGGTATGCATATATATGAATTGCTTTTCTTGACATCACCTTATTGAACCCTCCCAAATTTCCTATGAGGGATATGATATTATTACCCTCATTTGCAGACAAGGGCAAGAATAGTCAGTAAGAGATGGGTACCTACGTGCTGAGATTGAGGAAACTAATTTTTGTCAGTGTAGTGTCATCATTTCATCATCTAATATTTTTGCTTGTTTGCTGTATTCAACTGAAAAAAAAAAATCCTAGTCCTGGTTGGCTGTGAGAGAAATGATAAAACATTAATCACATAAATATCCAATTCTTCTACTTTCTGAGCCCTTCTTTGTAAAGAAAACAACATTAGGGTCTTTGGTTCTCCAACTGCCTACAAGTGAATCATTTTAAAATAATAAGAAGAAATTAGCCCAATATTTTATAGTAATCCAAAAGTCCATGAAAATGAGTGAAAACAAATGTATCCCTCAGAGTGTTTGTAGGGGGAAAAAGAAGCCACTGCATACTCTCCCTTATTTAAGCAAATTCTCTGATCGGACATAACGAATTCCTCATTTTCTCTGAAAGAACGTTTTCTGACCTCCTTTGTCATCTTTTCAGACCCTACTAGCTAAGAAATTCTCTGAGGGGTACCATTCTCCCTAACCAGCACCCCTTCCCTTGTTTAGGGAAGTGACAGTAATTCAGCTCCCTAAGTGATTCCCATCCCTGCTGACTGACCTCAGTGGTGAGGCAGAGCAACATTGTCTCTCACCTCAGATGTTTCCTTTAATTTAGCTTCGGCTCTCTCCTTGGCCTTTGGTAGTCTGAGCTTAGAGCCCCAGAGACTGAGGGATAGGAGCCTGAGCAGGTGAAAAACATACTCCACAAAGGGCTGGTCCTTTCTGAATTATCACTCATTCTTCCCCAGCGTGGTCCCTGCTTTTTTTCTAAAACATGAAGGATGTGTAAAGGACACATAAAACTTTAGTCAATAGGTCCATTATTGTGATTGGCTGAAAACCATAAAATGCATCCATCAAGCCATTGTGTTGCATCTTGTGTTAAATTATGGTGATAAATAGTCCTTTATCTGTGACGTCACCTACTAATCTATTCCAAAAACTATTCACCACTGCCATTGTGCATCACTCATGCTCCTGCCAGCGTGTTGAAAAAAATCCCCTACATGATAAAGGCACACAAGATTGTGCTTGACTCTGCAGACACAAATATTGTCTGTTATTTTCATGTCATACTGTGAAACAATTGCTTCTTCAGTTCCCAAAGTTATCTCAAGTGTGCAGTAATGTCCTCAGTGTTCAGCTCTGGGCATTGTAACTCATGTACTTTTAATTGTTTATAATTTACATCAAAACTGGATGGAGTCCATTTTCATTCATGCCGCTTTATAAGTACTGGATGACATATTTTTGCCACCTTGCTTTGGGTCAAATTTAATCCTATTCACAACCCTTTAACATAGAAATTTGGCGTGGAATGCCTTAATATTCTCAAGAGCTATGTAAAAGGATGTGTAGCAGTTGCTATCACTGTGTCTGGAATTTGGATCTGATTTTACACAAAACGTTCTCGTAAAATTAGTGTTTTTTTTTTTTTCTTTAGCTCTTAGAAAAATACTATTTATTAAAATAAAATCAAGAGGAAAATGTAAAGATATTTTAAATTCCAGTCTCAAGTGGAGTAACGTGTTTAAAAATGCACACACAAAAGATGCTTGTGGAGCTTTCTCTAGCTTAGTGGTTCCCAACCTTTTTGGCATTAGGGACTGGTTTCATGGAAGACAGTTTTTTTTATGAAGGAGGTGGTGGTGAGGGGTTCATCAGGAATTAGATTCTCACAAGGAGCGCACAACCTAGATCCCTTGCATGCACAGTTCACAACAGGGTTCACTGCCTTATGAGAATCCAATGCCACTGCTGATCTGACAGGAAGCAGAGCTCAGGCAGTAATGCTTACTGGCCTGCCACTTACCTCCTACTGTGTGTGGCCTAGTTCCTAACAGGTACCTACCTGTCTGTGGCCCAGGGGTTGGGGACCCCTGCTCTAGTTCATCTTGATGGTATAATATTACAGGGTTCTCCTCTAAATAAATAAGAACTACCTAATTTTCCCAACTTACTCAGAACAAGAAGAGATAAAATACAGAGTGAAACAAAGATCACTCTTGGAATTTCATTCAAAAAAGTGGAACCTAATATGTTCAATTTACTTTTAGCTTTAATTCAAAAAATCTGGGGAATTGTTTCTTGTTGAGCACCATAACAGAGGTGTCACAGCTCCTGCTTATTTCTTGAATCCTGCTTGAGATAACCGGCTTACCAAGAACAAATAAATAAATATAAACTGATCAAGCTTCAGTGTGTTATATCCTGCATCCATCTGCTATGTTTGTTTATGTATTTCATTTTTTAAAAGTTTACCTTTTTGATGGACACAGGGAAATAGATTTGCTAATATGTTTACTGGAGAGAGAAATAAAGCCAGATTTTCTTCCCTTCCCTATTCTTATATGTCTAATAGAACTTACAGCAAAGTATTTATCTGAAATTTACTACTTACAGCATATTCTATCCAATCAATCATGGAAAACAATAAAAAAGCCAAATCACTTTAAAAACAGTGACTTTCCCCCTTCACTGACCTCCTCTCAATCATCATCACTTATAGAATCCAAAGAATTCACATATTGGAGGAAAGAAAGCAGTTCTAAAAATTGAACAATCTTCAGCCAGTCTTGACGGAAGTTTGGCTTCAACTCAACACTCAAAGTCAAATACGTTCCAGCATCTCCCACTCTGATGTTCACTCTCACATGTGGCATAGAAGAGTGGCTCTTGCCTTCTAATAGTAGAAGGGGCCTTCATTCAAAAGCCATTGTTCCACTTTTCTTTCTTTCTTTATAAATTCCCTTATTTCTAGCCCTTTCTCCTATTGCTAAGACTGCATTTATTGCTGAGTGGAAGCATATTTTAAGTACATCTAAACATCAAAGTCAGTGTATCCTCACTGCTGAAAACACACGCGCGCGCGCACACACACACGCACACACACGCACACACACACCATTCTTTCTCACTCTCGCCTCACACTCATATTCTGGCAAATCCCTGAATCCTCACCATTGTATAGTAACTGCTGTTCTCGCCACCTTTTTGCTTCCTGGTGGGTCTGTAATTGTCATCTCATCCCTGGAGCAACATCAGGATCACTCAATAAATTGATTGTCAGGGGATATTTGAAGAACAGAACAGCTTGAGCTCTAGAAGCCAAGTGCCTTATGGCCTCCAGCCCAGAAAAAGGAAGCAATGAGGATGAACAAACCTCATCCCATTCCACTTCTCTAACACATTAATGAGAATTAAGCAAGTGAATTTTATTCCCTATTTCTACTCGCAAAGAGCAAACAACAACACAAAGAAGATTAAAGAATTAAATAAGACCATTCTTGACATTCCTTTTTATTTAGAATGAAACTGAGAATAAGATATCCAACTCCTGGATTTGAAAAAGTTCATTTCAGCCTTCCATATGCAATTTGCCACTTTTATTTTGCACGTGATAATATGTCCTGCCTATCCAGAAGTGGTGCTGTGACAGGGGTCCTTCTAGTATTGTTCCAATTTAAAGTATTGTTTAATTGTATTTTCAGGCTTTTAACAGTAAGATTCTAATATGCACTCTCTTCAAAATCCTGTTATGAGAGTGCCTTTACGTTGGCAGCCTTTATTGGAGGAATGATATAGCTTTTGCTAGGAAAAAGCCTAAGGGGAGGACAGATCTACATTTCAAGATACCCTCTGAGCAACCACCTCTGATTATGCTTATAGGGAAAGATCAAGACCATAGGGGAATTTTTGAATGCAGACAAACTGCATTTCTGTTAGGTAACCATTGCATCATTCAACACAAGAGGACCAGTGTAGGGATGGGAGAGTAAGAAGTATTAGCTCCCTGCCTAATCTGTGATTTATTATCATAATCAAATCATGCAATGTTTAGCCTGTTAACCCCATTTTACAGACAAGAAAATAGGTATTCATAAGTATTAAGAAAGCTAGTGATAGCTATTCATAGATATTCAGAAAGTTACTCATAGGGATTCATCAATATTAAGAAAGTTATGACTTTAAGTTCTTTTCTTTTTTTTTTTTTTGAGATGGAGTCTTGCTCCGTCACCCAGGCTAGAGTGCAGTGGCGTGATCTCAGCTCACTGCAACCTTGCCACCCAGGTTCATGTGGTTCTCCTGCCTCTGCATCCTGAGTAGCTTGGATTACAGGTGCCTGCCACTGTACCCGGCTAACTTTTGTAGTCTTAGTAGAGTTCAAAGACCATGTTGTTTTCCATCTTACCATGCTGCCTTTCAGATATGATGACTCCTTAAATTAAGGTAATGTTGATGGCAATGATAATGACATTCCAGTAAAAGCGAAAAGAGGAAACTGAACACTTTATATATGATCCCACAGTGCAAATACACAATTACACCTTTACCTCAAAAAGCATTTATTCAATTAACAAGCATTATAATATATACAAGCATTTAATAAATCAAAAGGCATTTAATAAATCAAAAGGCATTTATTAAAGATGCTTTTATATCAGGCACTGTACCTGTGCTGGAGTCACAAAAATGTATAAGATACCATCTTGGCCCTAAAGGATTTTAGAACCTAGTGCGAAAGACACCTAAAAGGATCATTTCCAGTTTGGAAGCGAAGTGACTAACTTTGCAGGGCAAATTTTCTTAAAAAGGTGCCATCAAAGCTGTGTCTTAAATAATAATTAGGTGAAGGGATACATGAGACACAAAAGGCATGTCAGGTAGAGGAAATAACATGCACAAAGTAGCTGAAAAGAATTTCAGGCTAACACAAAATTATAAAGTCATGTGTCTACACACTGGCCTCTGTCTGCTATTAAAATGTAGCAAAGTATAAAAATGTTATAGTAAAATCCAAAAGGCACTGCTGAGATCAAATAAATAAGTTAGACATCTCTGTGGTCTGAAAGCAGACAAGTAACATAAATCTTTCAGGCCTGGTCCTGAAACTCTGAGTCTTGCTCTCAGGCTATGGAACCAGGCAAGAAAGCTAAGAATTCCTGCTTCTGTGAGTAAAATGAGATTAAGAATGCACTATGCAAGACTGATGTTTAGAGACAGGCTTGGAACTGGAGACCTGCCTGTGAAAAGGCTATGACCACTTCCTAGATTACAAGAAAGCCCAATATATAGCATCTCTTTACCTCTTCAAGGTCAGACCCAGTAGAGAGGGAGAGGAAAAAAGAGAGGAAGAGGAGGAGGGAAAGATTAATGAGAGTAAGAAAGATGAATATCAAAATGCATCCCTTATTGCTGATAAATGCTAAATTGGAGAGTGTCGCTTAGATGCATAGCCAGTGGGGTTGGTAACAGTCTCCTGAATTAGATAGATTTATCCACTCAGTAACAGAAGGGATGGAAAACTGCTCACTCCTTTGCAAAGTCAGAGCTTCCCTGCTCTGATTAGATCTTGGCCAAGAGGGCAGACCAGAAGTCACTCATTGCCACTTGTGGACAGTCTCAAAGAAAAAACCCCAAAGCATCTAAACCACATACATTCATTCCATCTCAAAAACTCTCAAAGCCAATAAGTCACTCCTTCTCCCCAAGAGAGGAATCAGTGAGATTCCTGGAGAAGCAACCAGAAGGATTACGTCAGTGCAGTTCCCTGTCAGTCTTCCTCAACAGTGCCCTCCGTCTAAGGTTATTATTTACATAAAATTTTGTACTTACATGGCTGGAAGTAGCATACACAGCCTCATAGCCCTGACTGACTCAGTTATAACATCTGTTTTAGCCTCATTTTCATCATGAGACCAAAGTGCTACATGGCCAATCAAAGACCTAGTTGTGAACTGAAGAATCAGGGTGACTGGATAGAGACAAGCTCAAAAGTGCTATATAGGAAGGGATGAGTACAGGACAGGAAGGCAATGAAACAAACACCACGCAATTCTAGTCTGAAGACTAAATTCCAAAATACATGAGGGAAAAAGAGCTAGGAGAACAAACCAATAAAATCAATAAATCAGTAGAATGACACACCCTAAGTGAAATGAAAATAACTAGAAAATTCCTAAGTATCTTTAAAATACTTATATTTAACATCATCAAAATGATGAAGATATGCATGGCATTTAGAATAAATAATAAGGTGATAGAAAATTTAAGAAAAAAACAGAACAAATAGAAATGAGAATGGGTATCTGAAAAGACACTTAATTAGAATTCCAAAAATGTGAAACACAATGTTTAAAATAAAGAAAACAATTAATTGGAAATGCTCTAGACAAACACCAGCTAAAGAAGAAATTGGTGAATTGGACAACATCTGAGGTGTCAACCAGTAACGAAGCATGTAAAGATAAAAATTGAAATGGAAAGCTCGGAGACATAGAAGATGAGGAACTCCAATACACACTCATGCATCCAAGCAGAAGAGATTTGAGGGAGCAGCAGACAAGCAATGTTTGAGAAGATGATAGCTCAACATTCTTCCAAATTAAATAAAACCATGTATTCTTAAACTGAAAGTGCACATCAGATGCCAAACAAGAAATGGATAGCAAAGTCCATGTGAAGAAATATCACAGTCACCAAGAAGAAAGCCAAGATGGAGATATGAAGAACTCCAAGGATTATGGTGCTGAGGAGCATAGAGAATAGGGCACTGACTGGCAAGATATAAAAGCAGAACCAGGGATCATAAAATAAAGTCACAATAAGAAATGTTTACTTTATCCTGTACATGACAGGAAGCCAAAAAGCCACATTGAGGGAGGCAAGGCTGGGGAAATGACATAGATTGAGCTGAAAAAGTGGATGATAAGGCCTTAACCAGTATCATAGAAAGGAGAACAGAGAGGACAGCATGATTTGGATTTTGTGACAACATTTCACAAGTTACTGGATGTGGGGAGGGAAAGAGAGAAAAACAGGAGTCAAGAATTATTCTCAGTCTTCTAGCCAGGATGATATCATTGGAAAGAGTGAATACAGAAGATAGAACTGGTTTATGGGAGATGGGAGATAACTAGCTCAATACTGTACATACATAGTGTGGGAAAACTAGGGAGACATTTTTGACAAAATAATCTGGATATTTGAGTTTGGAAACTAGCAGAAAGTTCTAGACTGGAATAAAAACTTGACAATCATCAACATAAAGATTTCTCCATTAGCTTCTACAACAAAGATCATCAACATCCCAAATCAGTGACTCTTCCCCCTAATCAATGGCAACTCACTGACTAGGTGAGGAGCTATTTGCAAGAGAGGTAGAGGTAAGACACTGATGACTAAGGAGGCTGAGGAAGTGGTAGGAAACTTAGACAATAAGAGAAAAGGTGATGTGGTGGTAGTGGGCATCAGCCACAGAGCAGCGAAGCAACCAGCAGGGCAGTGTTGGTATCATAAAGCAGGTAGGCAAAGGACTGGGAAACCAAGGTGCTCTGCTACAATGAGGGCTCAAGACTGAAATGAAAATCAGTTAAGAAACAGGGTGTGAAAAAGCTGAGGGATAAGATAGTAAAAAATAGGAAAGCAGGAAAAAATTGGCTACACACGGAGAAAGCAGTTGGAAACACTTAGTCAAGAGGAACTTTGCTTTGGCAGGAGAACAACAATTGTTGTTAAAAAAAAAAAAATTGAAGATAGATTCCTAGGTTAATCTTGACCACGACTTAGACCTCTTATTTGAGCATTAGATACCCTAGGCATCTTTACATATAAGAATCACACTTGCCTAGAGAATGGAAGTGCACTGCCATCACTTTTGCTCTGCTATGAAAATACATGAATGAATAATGAAATGAAAGTTAAGGTTTTTGAAAGCTCACCAGAATAAATCTTTACTTTCCTAGAATGAATGGCTAAGTGGCTCTTTTCAAGGCTTGGATAATAGTTTCTAAATGAAGGAATGAATATCAAGAGCTTACAGTGTTAACTCAAGCTAAGACTTTGGGGAGACCTTTGGAAATATTTAAAAAGATAGATTAGTGAAACAGACACAGATTAAAAGAACATGCTTTCAGACTGTCAGGTGGCATTGCATCTGCCAGGTTATTTATTTTTCAGTGCTTACACTATTACGAATCAAAATCACCTTTAGGAGAATCCTTATTGGATAACATTGAGAAAAGTCAGAGATACTGTTCACCAATGTGTCTTAATTCTTTGGGAAATAATGATATTTTAATTCTTGTTCAGAATCATAATTGCTTACTACTTAAAATCTTTTATGGGTACTTATTGTTGATAATTATTTTAGAAAATGAGATTCTTACTGTATACAACAAGTTAACTTTCCGTTTTGGGCTTATTTCACAACTTAAAGCTAAGATGTAGATTGTTTTTTGTATGTCTTTTGACTAAAATAATCCCTGGAGTAAACAGGAGAAATGTGTAGTCCCCCTAACCAGTCAACATTTAGATGGAAGAGTGAGGGAACTGCTTGCTTCAAATAAGGCACAAATTTCAGGGCTGTCATGAAAGTTGGTGCAGACTGTGCACTGAACACTTACCTCCAGGAGCTACTATTCACATGGAGGTCTTGTGCGTGTGTACACCTTGCACAAGTACATTTAGTAGCCCTAGGTTTTCCCCTCTTTTGCTGCACCATCTCTTAGATGGCGATGGCTTTATCTGAGGAGACTTTGTATAGCCTTAAGTTCTGGAGCAAACACAGAGGAGGAAAAAGATATTCATTCCAATGGCATGGAGGCTTTAGCTGGAGCATCACATGGACCTGGGATTAAATCTTAGCCCTGTTACCTACTATCTCTGTGAATTTAGGCATACTATGTTAATTCATTGAGACCATTTCCTGATTTGTAGAATTGGGTAATAATAATCCCTTCTTAACAGTAGTGTTAGGATGGCAAAATGTGATTATAAAACAGTTTTCACAGTTTTTTTTTTTCTCAGACTAAGTGTGGATAAAATATTAGCTTATCATCATCATCAGCCCATCTATAGAACCTCTATGTTAGAAACTCATATCAGTTCCTGTCTTTATTGTCATTCTATTTGTTCAATAAATTAGTATTAAGATATCATTAAAAGCAAGCCACTTGCAATATGAAACATCAAGATGAGTCAGACAGAACTGTATCTATATGAGCAGGCTCTATAACTGGGGCAGTCAGACATCGTTACTCTACATAGAGTCAAAAGTCCTCATTCAAATGAAATGGTCCCAGTCTTGGAAGGAATAGATCACTTTTGATTGGAATTACCTCTTTTGGTGTGTTAATTTAATCTGGGCTTTGAAAGATGGATGAAGTTCTAACATTGAAGATCAGAGAAAGAAGAGGGCATTCTGAGTACAGGAAAGATGTATTATATAAAAGTAGACATCCCTATTATTTCTTCAGGTTTTAGGATAACAGTATATCACATATTCAGATCCTAAAATGTTAACCCAAAGGTTTTAAAATATGTCCTGTTTTCACGTACACAATCATCTGTGAGCCCTTTGTGGCTGACATCAATTTAACTGGGCCATAGTTTTGGCCAACTGAAGTACTATGCTGTCTTGATTGCGTAGCAGCTACAGGGTTCAGCAAGAAGCACGGCACCAGAAAGCCTAGATACTTCCCAGCTCTGGTATATGACAGCAGTGCAATCTTAGCAGTTACTTTTCACCTCTGAACCTCAGTGTCTTCATCTATAAAATAAAGATGACTCCATGTCCCTACAAAGGACACAAACTCATCCTTTTTTATGGCTGCATAGTATTCCATGGTGTATATGTGCCACATTTTCTTAATCCAGTCTGTCCCTGATGGACATTTGGGTTGATTCCAAGTCTTTGCTATTGTGAATAGTGCCGCAATAAACATATATGTGCATGTGTCTTTATACCAGCATGATTTATAATCCTTTGGGTATATACCCAGTAATGGGATGACTGGGTCATATGGTACATCTAGTTCTAGATCCTTGAGGAATCGCCATACTGTTTTCCATAATGGTTGAACTAGTTTACAATCCCACCAACAGTGTAAAAGTGTTCCTATTTCTCCACATCCTCTCCAGCACCTGTTGTTTCCTGACTTTTGAATGATCGCCATTCTAACTGGTGTGAGATGGTATCTCATTGTGGTTTTGATTTGCATTTCTCTGATGGCCAGGACATGGATGCAGCTGGAAACAATCATTCTTAGCAAACTATCACAAGAACAGAAAACCAAACACCGCATGTTCTCACTCATAGGTGGGAACTGAACAATGAGATCACTTGGACTCGGGAAGGGGAACATCACACACCGGGGCCTATCATGGGGAGGGGGGAGGGCGAGGGATTGCATTGGGAGTTATACCTGATGTAAATGACGAGTTGATGGGTGCTGATGAGTTGATGGGTGCAGCACAGCAACATGGCACAAGTATACATATGTAACAAACCTGCACGTTATGCACATGTACCCTAGAACTTAAAGTATAATAATAATAATAAATAAAATAAAATAAAAAGATGACATCATTTACCTAGCTATACACAATGAGATGATGTAGAGCAAACTTCACTAGCAGATAGCTGGCCTTCACTAAACAATCTTTATTAGCACACAGCTGGCCGTCATGTCAGTAAAAGGTAGCAAGTGCTATAATTTTATTTCTTCAAAACTTGAATTATAGAAATCACATACAAATACATAAAATCCCTAAATATCAAATGCTTATAGTCATGAGATTTTTGTTGTAGGCATTTTTTAATTATTAAAAACAAAACCTCAGCTTTTTCCTTTTTTGAGTATCCCTCTAAATTGGAAAAGGTACTATGTTTTCCAAGTAATTACATCATATAACATTTGTTAAATATTCAATGCATTATCTTTTCTAGAACAGCGCTTGCTCTCCTCCTTGTGTGACCTGCTTAAGATAGTTTGTGAGTGAAGACAGTTTTGGCATTACTCCCTCCCTTTTTCAGTCTCTTACTCTGCTGATTTCCTTTGTACAGACTCTGGAATGTCTAAGTATACTAATGGAAAGGAGAAGATGAAGTACGAGCATCAAAAATCATTTTTCCTCTAATAAATACAATGCTAAATAATATCCAATTTTGAGTATAAACACAGAAAAATATCTGAAAGTTAAATGGATTTTTTACTTTCCATTACTTCTTTTGACTAAGCATGAAAATCTGTCTTCAGGAAAAAAAGAAGAAGAAAGAAAGAAAGAAAGGAAAAAGAAAACTTCTGACAGAAAGAACATGTGCAGTTGAGTTCTGTGAAACCTGACATGGAAACAGACAGGGTGACATTAATGATGGGCATTTGAGTGGATAGATAGAAAACCAAGCCCCCCAAAAGTTGATGTATGATACAGTCCAAATGGGTAAATCAGAGGTTGGTGAGGGGTGAAAAGTTGAATGGAATGGCATAAAATGAAGCAGAACAGCACAGAAAAGTTAATTTCCTTTCAAATCTGATGTTCCAGGTTTGATACCCCCAAAGCATTTCCACTATACTCCACATCACCCCAAATAGACATATCCACTCTTCATTTGGCAGTTCCTAATATTCCTGTCTTAAACGACTTCATAAAATGAGATCTTTTTCTTCAACTGGAGAACAGAAAAGAATTTTCTACCTTAGTATTTGAGTTATAGCATTTAAAAGCAAAAATACAAAGTAAAAATGAAATAAAGTTCAATACATTTTTAATTAACTTAATCCAACAAGAAAGGAAAATTTAGAAACCAAAGTAATCTAAGTTTGTATGTATCCATATTAACTAAATACCATTTTCTTTCCACTGCTCTGATAAAAGTGCATTTGTATTTCTTTCTGACAGCTGTACACCAGAGTGTACTAAACTGGAAGTCAGGAGTCCTGGCGTTGAGTTTTACTTTAGCTGTGCTACTGGGTATAAATCACTTCATCTCATTGGGTCAGTTTTCTGTCAACGTAAGGTAGTTGAATTGGGCAAATGCTAAATGTCTTGGAAATCTAACATCAAATGATGATCTCTTCTGCATGGATTTATTACATCTGCCCCCATCCCCTGTTTTTTGCCATAGAGACAATAGCACGTGACAGTTAAATAGGAAGAAAAAACTGTTTTGACCAATAATTCTTAAAGTAGGGGCCATAGATGGCAGACCTCTAAGAGATTTTTTACAATATATGTTTTCACTTTAATTATATATATTTAATACATAGTATAATTAGACTATGTTTAAAGATAAATACCTTTTTTAAATGCTTTGGATGACTACTATGTAACCAAGTACAGCCACTTACATTTTGTCTTTCTGACACCATTGGGGATAAATTATTACCAAAAGTTCAGCAATTTTGTTGGCAAATATAGATGGCTATCCTATAGCTTAACATGTCCTAATGTAAAGAATGACAACAATTGCCCCACATGCATTCATGTGGATTTTTCTTATCAGCTACATAAACCAAACTGGTAAAAATTCAAAATTGAAAGCTGCTATATACCATGCACTTCAGTTTCCTAAGTTAGTGCTTCTAAACTTAGAGATCACATTCTTTTATCTGAGAAATACTGGAATAAAATGCTATCTTATGTATCATCTGAACAATTAAACTGTAACATAAATTTAACAGTTCTTCCTAAGCATGCTTTTTCTAAAGGAAAATATTGAAATAATTTATAAAAAGTTTTTTTCTTTAAAAACTGTACAAAATTCAAGAAAATTTATAAGGACCAGAATTCTATCTTTAACCTGGGCTAAACGTTTAAAAGTCAAGAGAAAACTAGAAAAAGGAATATTTTGCTTCAAAAAGAGGGAGAGATTTCATATTTTTCTATCAGTTATAAAGGCCGAGGTATGTTCCTAAAAACCAACTGCGAGCACATGAATTCTGTCTTCTTTGTTTTGAGCAACTCCATATTGTTTTTTTGGGTCATATGAACAATGTGCTCTCTAAAATAACAACTGCTCCTGTCTATAATATCATATTCACTTCTAGAGTACCCATATGACAATCAAATATTTCTTTTTATAGCTCCCTCTCTTCTTCGTTTCTTTCAGGTGTTCCAAAATTTGAATTTTATTGCACGAGTTATCTAATAAACCTGATTCTCTTCCAAATATCCCAGCAGGCTGCCCTTTCCCATAATGCCGTCCAGATGGCCTTCAACCCACATGAAACTATTAGAGACACAATAATATTCCTAAAGTCCTCGTCCCATCAACTCTCTCTTCTTATGTTCAGTATATTTCCTCTGATCTCACTTGCTAATTAAGATGAGATACAGAAAAAAGCTTATAAAACTCAAAGACCTAAATAGGACCTCTACTATCCTTGTGTTTGTGTGTTTTATATGGGCTTCTCTCTCACGGGAATAATGAAGGAAAAATTAAAAGATGAGCTGGATTATAAGACATTGCTGACCAATCGGGAAAAGCTAAAGGCAATTGCAATTAATTTTAAACCAAACAAACAGCTTTAAGTTTATCAGTCAAACTCCCAGTATAACTGCATATTTAAGAAATGTCTAAAAGGGATATTCTCCCCATATAAAAAAAGATATTCAGCCGGACACTATAGTGCATACCAATAATCCTAGCTACTTGGAAAGCTGAGGTGAGAGGATCACTTGAGTCCAGGATTTCAAGGCTAGCGTGGGCAACACCGCAAGACACCTGTCTCTAAACAAAATAAAATATAAAATAAAATATTCTTCAAAAGCTTCTAGTGATTTTTCATCTTGAAAAAGCAGACAAAAAGAAATAAGCCATAGCATAGATTCAGCAATGAGAAAAATAACTGTTTGGGCCAACATCTTTGAGTCTCTGGTTAGTCCTGAGCACAATCAACATAGATGAAATTTATGACAGCTGAAAATTCTTTTCAGACCTATATTTCTCTAAGTAAAAGAATGAGTCTGACCAAGCCAATTTATTAAAGATCAGTACTTAGGCCGGGCGCGGTGGCTCAAGCCTGTAATCCCAGCACTTTGGGAGGCCGAGACCGGCGGATCACTAGGTCAGGAGATCGAGACCATCCTGGCTAACACGGTGAAACCCCATCTCTACTAAAAAATACAAAAAACTAGCCGGGCGAGGTGGCGGGCGCCTGTAGTCCCAGCTACTCCGGAGGCTGAGGCAGGAGAATGGCGTGAACCCGGGAGGCGGAGCTTGCGGTGAGCAGAGATCCGGCCACTGCACTCCAGCCTGGGTGACAGAGCCAGACTCCGTCTCAAAAAAAAAAAAAAAAAAAAAAAGGTCAGTACTTAATGAGTCATACTTACCAGGAGCTGGAAGTCTCTAGGGCTTTTAGTTTTTTGCCCCAGAAGTGTCCAAGAAGGCAGAAGTTCAACTTGAGTTTCCTAGACATCACCTCTATCCTTCCCCTTATCCTGCATTCACACCCACTAGTGACAAGCATAGGTAAATTCTAGGGAGGTAAATACACAACAATTATGCAGTGCTGCAAAGGGAGTGAACTGAGGCTGATGCAAAAGAAAGGTCAAAAATTTCCTTACAATCCTCATAACTAGAAATGAAACTGAATTCAAAACCATCATAATGAAGATGGGCTGGCGTTTTCCCCTGTTATTATTTTTTTAAATGTTCCTGAGCATAAAATCTAGCAATTAACAATTTCTTACTTTGACCTAAGTTCTGTGGGTGTTCTTCCAGTCCTTTTGTTGATATATAGTTTTCATGTTAGTAATAGCTAATTATTTGGCAAAAATAACCATAACCTATTTTCCCTCTATCTCACATAATACAAATGGCTTAGAAAAGCCGATTCTCACACTGAAGTGGTTACTTCTTTCTCTAATGAATTACATAGATTCAGAACTAAAATATTTGGTCAAAACCTGGAGACTTTCTTTTGTAGCATTTTCACCTTAAAGCATTTTAAGAGCCATATACAGACTGTTTTCTACTTTTCTTTAAAAAATCAAAGCATGTATAAATTTATAAATTGATACTTTGAAGGGGTACTTTAGTTTATCTTTAGTGTCACAAATACACTATTTAGGATTTATTTTCAATTTGCCCAGTAAGCAGCTTCAGCTTGATTTTCTTGCAGTACCTCCACTTTGGTACAGTGGTGGGGTATGGCTGCAAAAAAAAAAAAAAAAAAAAAAAAGTGTGTGCGAAGTATGTGACTAAATGAATTATTTTTTATCTACACCTTTTTCTTATGCTGTAGGAATTTCAAATCTCCTTCTACTCCAAATCAGTCATGAACTAGAGCTTTAAGTAAGAAGGCAAAGTCTGAAAGTAGTAGATAGACACTACACAGAAGCAGATTTTAACTTTGCACCCATGATCTTTCATGTCCTGGCACCAGTCTCTTAACTGGCCTACCAAATGCCGTCAGTGTCCTCTCCACCCTTTTTCTAATCAGGATTAATGACGTTGTGCTATTCTAGGATGACCGACTTTTCCAGATACCCATGAGCATGGGAAAAGGCTAGTACATGAATGTGCTTTTATTGGGACACTGCCATATGCCTTCTACCATCCAATACTCTCTGTGAGGATTTCCAAACTTTAGTAATTCTTATCTCACTACCTTGGTCTGTGACTTATCTGTGTTACTATCTGTACTATTATTTACCCTATGTTAACTATTTTTGTAATTTAAATTTCAAAGTAAACTTTATACCACTACTAAAGATGGAAAATCAATATTGTTCAAATACAGTGGTTTCTAAATTTCTTGACTCACATATCTTATAAGTCAAATATTTTTTGCATGTACATCCAGTCATTTGTTTTATTTATAACAATGTACATTTATTACTGTACAATATATAACAAAAAGAAAAATGAAAGAATTAAGAAAGGAATGTAAATAGTTCCTTTATATTTATTGTACCAAAATAGATCATCTTGCATAATTCCTAGTAAATGCATGTGCATATTAAGCTTTGGTGACCATTTTTTTCTAATACATAGTAAAATAAAAATATAATAATTAAAATTTTTTTAAATCTATATACTTCCTAAAATCATCCAAAGTACCACCAGTAATATGAATATAACACATTTCTTTTTGCCAAGGAAATCATTAGCATAATTAAGAGAAAAACTTTACAGTGTTCTCAGAGAAAACTCAATTCGTTTCGCCTCTAGGTACTTAGCTTATTGGATGACTCTTTCCAACTTTTGAATCAGGTGAGAAGAGTTGCGCTCATAAATTTAGAATGTTCATCCTACACTGGTATCTTCTAAATCTCCCATTCTGACAGCCACAGACAGGGAGATGGGTTACCATCATGCTGGCCAGACATAGGCATATTTTCAATAATTAGACAAAGCAAAAATTCCATTTTCCAAATACTTATCATTCCAGTGCTTCAAAATTTAAAAAAGAATATACAGATGCTGGGATCCAGCAAAACAGCTACCAAATGAAGTATTTTTCAGTTGATAGGCCTGGATAGAATTAACTTAGCTTTTTGGTGGTGTGAGTTTCTTGTTTGGTTTATTTTTATTTGCTTTTTGCATCCTGAAACTCATAGGAGGGTTGCTTCAGGAAAAAAAAAGACTAAATTTTATTGACTACTAATCCAAGTGTCTAGACTTTTTTTCAGATGAAAAAAACCAAGGGTCAAATTTGCTGTGATTGATCTAAAACCACATGCTGCAGCCAGAATTCAACAACCAAATTTGTTTATACTCAAAGCCCCAGGCTCTTCCTAGTACATAATGGTAACTTTTCTGCTTGTCCCAAAATAATGGTACTGAGCATTTACAAAACTTCCTTGTATCTCATCTAGCTAATTGGTTTACTTCTTAGTTTCACTTACCACGAAAGCAATGTTATAACAAAAAAAGTTATTTAATAAAGAAAATCAAAATATCACAATTAACATAGCAACTGTTTTAATTTTTCTATGTTCTTACTCAGTTCTATATCATAAGCATAAAATTAGGTATAGATATAACAATTAAAGTTTGTATTCAGATTTCTTCACTTAACGTTATATTACACATGTCTTCTTCAAAATGGCTATTTTCATGCTTGGATAATCTACAGATTCCATGAATTATGATGACATTTCTATCACTAGGCATTTAGATCATCTGCAATATCATTATACTATAAATAATTACGAATTTATCATTTTGGTACATGAAGTTTTCTTTTTCATTAAATTATTTCCTTATGCTAAAATCTCAGGAAAATATTATTTGTAACTCTCGGTCTATCATTTTTTTAGTGCAGCTCCTATTGCACTGTAACAGGGGGTGGCAGAAAGTATGTAATCTCACTGCGACCTCACCAAGATTAGAGTATACCCTTTCTCTTGCTTTTCCCCTTTTTCCTTTCCCCATCCTCTCTCTCTTCCTCCTTCCCTCTCTCTCTTCACCTCTCCCTCTCCCTGTTTCTCTCTCTCTCTCATTTAAGGGATGTAAAGGTGGTATTTTGTTGTATGGCATTTCTCCCTTACTAAGACAGACAAACATTTTTCTATGTATTTGCTTACTAAATGTGTTTTCTTTTTGTGAACTGTGGCTTTATGTCACTTTCCAGTAAATCATGTAAAGGAATCAAGCTTTCCTTACTGAGCTCATCTGTAATGTGGTGGTTATGCTTCATCATTCACAGATGTGTGACCCTGGGCACATTACTTTATCTCCCTGTGATTGGTTTTCTAATCTAGAAAATGAGAATAATCATCTCATAAAGTTGTTGGGAGCATTAAATGAATCAACACACACCAACTTCATAGACTATTTTCTGGCATGTAGTAAATGCTCAAGAAACATAGTATATTTTGTCTACAGTATGTTTTGACATAATACTTGCTTATAAAGACATCTCCATCTCTTTATGGGTCTCTTTTTTAATTTTTCTATAACGGCAAAAACCACAATTATCTTTACACCAACCTAATATTAATTTATCAACTCATTCAAATATCAAACTGCATAATTATGCTCGTGCTTAATTCTTGTTAAAAGTATTCTGGTTTGGTGGGCCACTTCATACAGGGGTTATTTCAGAAGTGCAGAATTTCAGGTATAGTAACAAGTTGTAGGGGTCATATAGAGAGACTTTAGAGCTCTGCAGGGGTCATCCCCCCTGGAGTGCTACCAAGGGCACTAGTGTTATGGACCAAGGTCAAAATGTTGGCTTTTATCCAAGGGTTATCCTAGTATGCTTTGTGCGGGACACAGGAGGAATAATAATATGCTATTTTAGCTGGGTGCGGTGGCTCATGCCTGTAATCCCAGAACTTTGGGAAGCTGAGGCAGAAGCATCAACAGAGGTCAGAAGTTCGAGACCAGCCTGGCCAATATGGTAAAACCCTGTCTCTACTAAAAATACAAAAATTAGCCAGGAGTGGTGGTGGATACCTGTAGTCCCAGCCCCTCCAGAGGCTGAGGCAGGAGAATGGCTTGAACCCGGGAGTGGAGGTTGCAGTGAGCTGAGGTCACCCCACTGTACCACTCCAGCCTGGGCAACAGAGCAAAACTGTCTCAAAAAAAAAAAAAAAAAAAAAGAAAGAAAGAGCTATTTCACAAGCAACTGGAACATTCTAAGAAATTATTTCTTAAGAAGTTCCTATTACAGGTCACTAAGCTATAAAGGAAAAACAAGTGAATTCTCTACTTTCCATGTTTCCTAAATTCATTCAATAAATATGTCCAGAATACTGTGCTTCATATTCCTCCACCCTCACAATAAGTAGCTTAGGAGTTGTGTCAGGCTTAGAGTAGGAGGGTAGGAGGATAGGAAGGTAGGAAAAACATTGGAATCAATTTTGGAAATGTGAAATTGAAGGCTGGGAAGATATAGTGACTAAGCAGTTGGAAAGATTGGCCTGGAGACCAGGCAAGGGGTATGGGTGGGAACTACAGACAGCAGCAAAGTCACAGGAGTGAGCAGGATCAGGCATGGAAGAAGAGAAGGGGACCTAGAATGGAGTTTCCTGCAAAGGAGACTGAGAGTGACTGGGGTAAAAGGAGGTAAAAGGAAAAGCAGTAACTACGTTGTCACTGATTTTAAGGAAGGAGATTTTGAGAAAGAAGTGGCTAACATGATCAAATTATTGAGAGATGTCAAGTAATATTACAATTACAGTGGCCTTTCAACTTACAAAAAATAAAGAGAATTTGTGGCCACAACAAGAACAATGTTTGAGAAGTGATGAAATTTTAGTGGATTGAGGCAGGAGTGGTAGTTAAGGAGTAGAATAGGTAAAGAAAACTGATTTAAGAATTTTTGTTCTTCCCAGCACTTTGGGAGGCCGAGACCGGCGGATCACGAGGTCAGGAGATCGAGACTATCCTGGCTAACACGGTGAAACCCCGTCTCTACTAAAAAAAAATACAAAAAACTAGCCGGGCGAGGTGGTGGGCGCCTGTAGTCCCAGCTACTCGGGAGGCTGAGGCAGGAGAATGGCGTAAACCCGGGAGGCGGAGCTTGCAGTGAGCTGAGATCCGGCCACTGCCCTCCAGCCTGGGCGACAGAGCCAGACTCCGTTTCAAAAAAAAAAAAAAAAAAAAAAAAGGAATTTTTGTTCTGAAGGCGGTAGATACATAGAGGGAGCAGAAAGACAGGAGAGCTTTCTGTCTGGTGTGTGTGTGTTCATGAAATATCTCTATATGCAGCAAACATCTATATCAGTTCATAAAGACAGTAATATCTTACATTTTGGGAAAGCTCAAAAGGCTACAACACAGTAAAAAGATAATGTTACATAAAAACATATAGAACTCTGATAATCCAAGTGGATTTTACCAAGTTCATGCATTAAAAGTTTCTGAGTTACAACATGTGAAAGAGAAGAGATTTGTTGTCAAATATGTCTGCAGTCCAATCCAAAGTTACTGTGTGATTTTAGTGATTTACCTAAACCTAGTAATATTCAATTTATTAACCTTTATAAAAGTGATCATACAATTTGCCTAGTAGGATTTGTATGGAACAAGTAATAACACTGACCACTCACTGTTCTTGTACCACAAGCCAGGCCTGTGTTTCTCCATGACATTCTATAAAGTTCCAAGAAGCAAAACTAAAATTTGCCCGAGTTAAGTACTATGTTGAATCCACATGAATAAAGTGATGTGTAGGCACTGTACTAGGAAGTATAAATAATCTACAGGTGATTTAAAGTATAAAGGAGGATGTGTGTAGGTTGCATGCCAATACTAGCCATTTCATATCAGGGACTTGAGCATCATCATATTTCAGTGTCCTCTAGGAGTCCTGGAACCAATCTCCCATGAGTATCAAGGTACAACTGCATATATATACAGGAAGAGATTTTGAATGGTTACTGTCTCAGAAGTGGGCCTAAACTCACTTGCTTAAAATGGTTCCAGATGTCAGCTTGCCTTTTGACCAAGTACCTTCCTGTCTCTCTCTCTCTCTTTTTTTTTCTGAGGCAGTCTTGCTCTGTTGTCCAAGCAGGAGTGCAGTGGCGCGATCTTGGCTCACTGCAACCTCCGCCTCCAGGGTTCAAGCAATTCTCCTGTCTCAGCTTCCCGAGTAGCTGGGACTATAGGTGCACGCCACCACACCCAGGTAATTTTTGTATTTAGTAGAGACAGGGTTTCGCCATGTTGGCCAGCCTGATTCGAACTCCTAACTTCAGAAGATGCACCTGCCTTAGCCTCCCAAAGTGCTGGAATTCCTGGCGTGAACCACCACGCCCGGCCACCTCTCTGTTTTAAAGCTAGAATGCAGCAAATGCAGTCAAGTAAGTCCCATAAAATATTCCTGGACTAATCCTTCCAAGTCATGTGAAGATACTCATTTTATCTTTTACATGTTGCACAAACTGTTATAATCTTTTTGTCTTTTGCCTTTTACTAGAGGAAAATCAAAATCCATAATATATAGTGGCTAATGAGATAGAATTAGATGTGATAATTTTTATACCAATTATCAGATAGAAATACTACTGCTTGGCATCATATAATGACACCTAGAGCCTTGAAAGGTCATAATAGAAAGGCACAAAGAGTTCTTTACCAGTCCTTCCACAAACATACACACTTGAGATGCCCTGTGCTTTCTCCAACTGTTTTCCTGTGGGGTGGATTCTGCTTACCCCAATGGTATAGTGTAGCTCTCATTTTTGGCATCTTCATCTCAGTCTCACTTCTGTGTTACCACTAACCTCACTGTTGATTTTAATCACCACCACTGCTGCTGATAGCCATTACCTTTTCATGCTCTTATTCTGTTCTTCTTTTCCCTCCTTCTCTTCTGCTATGTTTATCCCCATCATATTGGTTAATTATAGTGGGAAAAGGTTGATCTACTAAATCAGCTCTCTGCTTATACAGAGTATCTCTGGAGTCACTTGAGTTCTAAAAACTGTTTGAGAGTGCTGGGATTTTATTATAATAACAATGACAATAGCTTTCATTTATTGAGCACTTACCATGTGCTCAGCAGTGTCCTGAGAGTGTTATATTTGTTAATCTGTACCATAACCCAATGAGTTAGGTGCCATGATTATCTTACTTTATTGATGAGGCCACTAAAGTATAGACTGATTAGTTTAATTAGTTAATTTTCCCCAAGTCATCCAGCCAGTAAGTCGTTGAACATTGTTAAGTAGTTCTCATGTGCTTTATGATTTTCTGCCTCTGATGTATCATCATTTATTTGAATTTTGCCATAGTCTCTCTCCCAGCTAAGCAACCCTCATTTTTATCATCTCAACTATTGCTCTTACTAAGGTGAGTGGCTTTCTTTAAATGCACATGTCATAAGTTTAGAAAACCACCACTGAACCTGACCTTAGTGGCATCCAGATCTATATTTTTAGTCATCCTCCTGAAGCCTACCACCCTCTGTACCTAGCAGAGTATCTTGTACATAGTAGATGATTCCAAAGATTCTGTTAATCAATTCAAGGCTTTAGTTCTGGTTTTAAATAATAAAAATGGTCACATGTAAACAATTTTTTAACAATGCTTCTGTATTAATTTGATGAACTACCCAATGAACCAATAAAAAACCATTAAACCTCTTTAAACCACACAAAGTGAAGCGATCCAGAAAAGCCCAGAAGTACTAAGGCAAATAATGGAGTATAACTGAGTGACAAAATGGTCAAGAACACCAGCTCTCTTTTTAAATACTCACTGCTTCTCCTCTGAAAACAAGAAGAAAAATAGTGATTCTGGACATTGGGAATCAAAAGAAACAGAGAACTAAAAATCCCCGGAAATCATATCTATACCTATGTCACAGGGTTATGTATATGTGACACATACCTAAGTCACAGGGTTATTGCTTGAGGATTAAGTTAAATCCTATAAAGTGCTTGTGACAGTGGCTAACATATTTTATACATCCATAAAGCATCATTATTATTATTGCTGTAATTTATATTCCTTGATTCGTAATGTTCAAAATTTCTTTGTTTCAAGTTGCTGTCCTTTGCTCCCTTTTCTATAAATGGGTTTGTGTTTTGTTTATCTACTTTGGAATATATTAATATAATCACATGAAAATCACTTCAAAACATATAAAAATCATGCAACCAAGGCTCAGCTTCCTACCTCTATCCAGAATTAGATTCATGCCCATATCCCGAATAGGTTACCATTCTTCTTTGTTTCTTATTTCTATTGCCAGAGGACAACAGTATTCATATGCAAGTCAAATGCACATGCACACACACACACACACTACACAGCAGAGTACATGTGTATATTATATATATATTTATGTATATTTATAAAGTTTTTCTTCTTCTCCTACACAAATCATAGCATACCATACACATTTTTCTATGTCTGTCTAATTCATCCTCATTGGTCTTTTTCAGAAATTTCTTGGCTATTCTTGTTGATTTTCATATGAATTATACAATCAACTTGTCTAGTTTGGGGGAAAAAAAGACTTGGTATTTTTATCGGGATCATGTTAAATTTATAAGTAAACTCAGGAAGGATTAGCATCTTAATGATGCTGAGTCTTTCTATCCAAGAACATGCTATGCCTTTCCATTTGTTCATACAATCTTTTGTGGACTTTGAAAATATTTTAAAATTTTCTTCCTAGAAGCCTCACATTTCCTGTTAAGCTCATACCTCTAAATTTTACTTATTGTTGTTATTGCAAAGCAGGTATTTTCTCCCATTATGTCTTCTAACTTATTTGTAAATGGGAAAATTATTGACATCTGTGTATTAATTTAGTACCCTGACACCTGAGAGATTTTACTGTGGCAGTAAATTTAGTTGATTTTCTTGGTTTTCAAAGTATTTAATTATATCATCTGCAAGACATACTTTTACCTTCTCATTTCTAATTTTTATTCTTTTTATTTCTTTCTTGTCTATTTGCATTGGCTAATTCACTTTGTAATAACAGACATTGATGGTGGACACCCTTTTCTTGTTTCTAACAGAAATGCTTCTAATGTTTTCCCAGGAAACATGATGTTGGGTTTTGGTTTGATATGGATATATTATTTTGTTGTTTTTTTTTTTTTAATTTGGAATGAATATTAAATTCCACAACGTATCTTTTAAGTATCTATGAACATGGTTATATAATTTTTCTTCCATTAATATTATATTATTAGATATCTTAATGTTGAAACATCCTGGTCATATGATGTATTCCTTTAATATGTTTTTGGGTTCCAAATATCAACATTTATTTAGAATTTTTATACTGATATTCTAGAGAGACACTGATCTAAAACAGTGATTATCCAATCCAACTGCTTATAACAATCAATAGGGAGCTTTAAAAACAAACAAAATAAAAAAGAAGTAATAATAAATGAATACTGACCCAACCTCACCATGCACTAACTAATTACATCTGAATCTGTGAAGACGCATTCTGGGTCTACGGGGAATCTAATGTAAAGCCAGCTATGGAAACACTGGTCTAATATTTTATTTTTATATAAATTCAAACTATGTTGTTGCTGTTTTAAAAGCCGTATTATGCTCACTTCTTAAAAATATTTTGGCATTTTTTCCTCTTATCTATGAGCTGAAATAGTTTAAACAGCATTAACATTATCTCCTTTTGAAAGATTTGTTGGTAGTTCCCCTATAAAACCATAGAACTTAATTTTTTTAAACATCATCCATTTCAAGGTAACATTTTGTTTGAAAAAGTTACAACTTGGTTGTTTTATTTTGGAGGGGAGGAGGAAAGTATAGACAACAATGTATTCTCTGTTTCTTCTATGGAAAAATACTTGTTTACACTTTGTGTTTCCTTTAGAGTCAATTTAAATAAATTATTTCACCTACATTTAAAAAATTTATTTGCAAAATATTGAGTAAAGTAGTCTCTTCTTTCTTGTGTATTGTAGTTGGCCTTTTTTATCTTGAAGAATTTAGCTAACACCTTAGTTATATCATTTGTGTTCTTTGTCTTTATTTTTCTAACTCATGAATTTTTCTTCTTCCTTCTTATTTTTTACATTTATTTTGTTGCCTCTTCTTGTATTAATTAATTTTTGTAGTCTTTACTATGTACTTATACAAAAATGTAAGGCTATGCATTTTCTTTCAATATGGTGTAAGTTGCATCCTATCAGCTGTAATAGTACCGTCCTGCAGAGAGCTATTATTTTCACATATTCTGAAATTTTGGTTTATATTTCATCTTTAAACCTAGACTTGATTCACTTTCCTCTAGAAGGTAGAGAATTTTATTTTCTAATTTTGTTCATAATTTTAGTTTTGTTGCTTTGTCATCAAAAAATGTTTGCTTTGCCATTTATACATCTGGAGATAATTGTGGTTTCCTTGGTTCCTTAGGACATGATCAGGATAAGGGTTCATGGTTACTGGAAAATAATGTTTTCCCTCTATTTTTATAGAATAGAACTAAAATACTACAAAACATCTACATTATTATTTCAGTTTTCTGTGTATTTACTTTTTTCACTTTGTCTCATCATCAACAATAAGAGGTGAATTAATATTACATTTCTATTTTTATTTACATGTCCTATATTTTTATATGTTGATGCTATAGTATTGGTGCATGGAAAATTGTAACAATTATATCTTTATTGCAAATTTTATCTTTTAACATTACCAAGGGCTTTTCTTGTCGTTATTTACTTAATGCCTTTGGCCTGAATTCCTTCTTGTTTCATATTCATACTGTGTTACCATCTATCTTTCTTATCTACATTTGCATGGCATGTCTTTGCCTATCTTTTTAATTTTTCTAAATCATTTTGATATATGCATGTCTTAATTACAACAGTGATTCTCAATTGGAGATGATTTTGTCCCCTCTCCTTCCCCTCAGGGGTGGTATTTGGCAATGTCTGGGAACATTTTGGTTGTCACAACTGAGGGAGGGGTGTGCTAACTGGAACCTGGTGGGAATAATCTAGGGTTGTTGCTAAACATCCTACAATGCATAAGACAGCCCCCCACCCATCCACCCAGTCAAAGAATAATCTAGGCCTAAATGTCAATAGTTTTGAGGTTGAGAAACCCTGATATAAAGGGTGGGCTTGCTATGTGATTCTAATTAAAATCATTAGTCTTTTAATAATGGGTTTTAAGCAATTTGCATTATTGCTATGATAAATATATTTGGTCTTTGTTCTGTCATTATTTTGTTTCTTTTTAGTTACTATTTATGTCTTTCACTATTGTGGTCTATATTCTTTTACATGTTTATAGTTCTAATATTTAAGAATGGGATTTGTACTTTGTTTTAATGATTACCTTTGTAGTCATATCTTTATATTATATATTTAATCCTCTAATTTGGAGGGCTGTATCTAATAGTTTCCTACTAAGAGCAATGAGAAAAAAGTATCATGTCTCTTTTCCTTGGAATCCTCTCCCATTTGTCCTCCACTTGATTTTGGTCAATAATATTATATTTCTTAATATTTACCTTTGTGCTACTAAATGTTTATACTTCAAAAAGCTGATTTATCAGCAGTAGACAATACTCATTAATTCACAGATATCAATGAATGAATAATCATACTTCTTTTGATTTCCATACATTTTTCCCTCCTAATTTTATTGTTTTTACTGTACCACCATACTTACTACACACAGTACGTCCAGAGACCCACAGCATCAACATTAGCTAA
Source organism: Chlorocebus sabaeus (assembly GCF_047675955.1). Taxonomy (NCBI): domain Eukaryota; kingdom Metazoa; phylum Chordata; class Mammalia; order Primates; family Cercopithecidae; genus Chlorocebus; species Chlorocebus sabaeus. The sequence continues at coordinate 58,595,595 of NC_132917.1, read as the reverse complement.
GAACTTGTAAGAAATACAAAATCTCAGGACTCGCCCCGACCTAATTTTTCAGGATCTGCATTTTAAGAAGCTCCCTGAGTGATTTGTATATACCTTAAAATTTGAGAATCAGTAGCATATAACATTTATATTTTGTCTGCTATGCTACATTCCACATTAGTTTTAGTCTTAGTTCTATTAGATATATGGAATGTTCACTGCCAGTCCTTTTGCTATATTTTCCCAAGTTGTCTCTTGTTTTATTAATGTCAATTTTCTAGTAATTTTTTCTAAAAGAGCTCACTGGAAGAATACACTTTGACTCGTGCATTCAAAACAGTTGGTTTATAGTATTTATAGTATAAGGACAGCATTACTAGATATGAAATCCTTCACCCATTTTTCTTTTCCTTAAGTATCTGGTAGCTTTAATTGTTTTATCTTTGGGGATTGAAGATTGCTGTGGAGAAATTTGAAGCCAACCTGATTCTTAATCCCTTAAAAAATGACTCCTTTTTTGTGGGTATGTGTGGCTTCTTAAGCCCTAATATTGGTATTGACTGAAATGGGTCAATTTTCCTGGCACTGGTGCCCCTTCAATAGATAGACTAATTCTTTCCTTTTGGGAAAATGTTCACAAATTGTATCCCTAAATACTTGTTTTATTTCATTAATGCTGTATTTTCTTCCATAAGGAATCTAAACAAATATACAGTATGTCTCCTCGTTACTGCTATTTCTACCATCTTTTTTTCTGATTCTTTATATCTTTCTTTACATCTATTTCATTTCATTCTCATGATTTCAACCCTCTGTGTCCCTGACCATGACCTCTGCAGTGTCTCTTGGACTTGTGCTGCTTCCTGTTTCACCTCCATTTCTGTAGCTCGTTATTTTTCTTTTACTTCTTTCCTGAGTTTGTTCAGCTTACTTTTCATTCTTTTTGTCACTTTATCATGTCTTTCCTGTATATTTGCATTTCTGCACTGTGGTTTTTTTTGTAAAGAGATTTTTTTTTAATTTTAATTAAAGGCATCACAATTATTCACAATTTACATCTGTCCCAGCAACCTCATTCTAGTGAATGTTTTTTGTTAAAGAATGAGGCTCTTTTCCTCTTTTTAAAATGTTATCTTTGTATACATGCTGTAGAAGTGTTGTATCTTTGTACTAGTATGTGTAGTATTGTATGAGTTGGGGTCTTCTGGAAGAGCTGTTTGTAAGAAGTTCTCATAAGTGTAGAGGAATCAGGTATGTTCTGGGTTAGTTCATGTTCATAGGCATCTTTTCTCAGATAAAGCCAGCCTACTTCCTGCCAAAGTGGCTTGTGTGCTTTTTTTTTTTTTTTTTTAAATGGAGTTTCAGTTTTGTTGCCAAGGCTGGAGTACAATGGTCCAATCTCAGCTAACTGCAACCTCTGTCTCCTGGGTTCAAGCGATTCTCCTGCCTCAGCCTCCCGAGTAACTGGGGTTACAGGCATGTGCCGCCACGCCTGGCTAATTTTGTATTTTCAGTAAAGAAGGGTTTTCTCCATGTTGATCAGGCTGGTCTCAAACTCCCAACCTCAGGTGATCCGACCACCTCGGCTTCTCAAATTGCTGGGATTAAAGGCAGGAGTCACTGCTCCAGGCCATGTGCATGTTTCATGGCATCCCCTGCCTCTGAACCTGCTCTGAGCCCGATTCTCCCTCTGGGGATAGGAGTGCTATCACTTCCCCATTCATCCCATTTTTGAACCCTCTTTGCAGACATGGAATCCAACTATTGTCCCTCAGAGTGTGTCCCGAACTACAGGAAGCATATTTGTATAGAAGAGTTACAGAGCTTTGTGTTACAGAACCCAGTTCTCCTCCACTTATTCCCAATGGTTTCAATCACTCAATGGTTTCAATTGGTAGTCCTTGCAAACATTTGATAGTATTCTAGTTCAACCAAAAATATTGTGTAGGCTTTTTCTTTCCTTTCTCCATGTTGCTTTTTGAAGGTTTCTGAGAAGACAAAGGAAAAATGTTGAGTTTCTGGACACATGTTCCTAGTAGAATCTGTTTCTTACTGATTTTTAATAATCTCTTTTTATATTAAGACTAACACTTTATGTTTTGTAAATATTTACCTGGGTTTTCTTTTTGCCTTTTAATTTTTTGCATGAATATTTTAGTTTCACATCATCACACTTAATTTTCTCTATATCTCCTTTATTTATTTTTATGCTAAAATGTCTTTCCCTACATTTAGATCTGTAAGTAGTAATGTATCTTCCATCTAGATTTTTCTTATAAATTTATTATTTACATTTAACTTTTTAATTGACCCTAAATGTATGTTTAAATATTGTGTGAGGCAGAATTCTACATTCTTTTCCCCCCAAATAGGTAAATTTCTAATACATTTCTTCAAATTATTTATCTTTTCTCCATTAAATCAAAATGCTACTTTTAATTATATAAATTATTTATACTATTTAATTTCTATATTTAAATTCTATTATACTACTATATCTATTTCATCGTACAATAGTAACAGCATCTTTATTATTACAATTTTATAATGTGCTTAGTGCAACATTACCATATCACTTTTTTTTTTCAAATTAATTATCTTTTTATGTTTAGATTTCTTTGCGAAAAGTAATTCCCAGTTTGGAGATATTCATTCTCTGTCTAAAGATATACAGATATAGATAGATATAGATATCATCCCTTCTAATTAATTCATTATTCAACAAATAATAATTGCTTACAAGAAAATACAGATGTAAGAGAAAAAAATCAAATAGCATTCAAAAATACTCACTTAGGTTTAGTCAAATGTATGGAAATTAAAAATAAAATCAAGATGGTGAATGGTTTCAAACTATTCTTCCTTTACTTTCTTCTCTTCATTGTTCTTCATTCAAATCACATAATTTTACTCCTCTTCCTATTAGTAATCATGACTTGGAGGGAAAAAGATGTTTTCTAAATTCTAAAGTAATATTATAGTTTTGAATTTCAGTATATTTTCCCAAACCAGTTCCTTAAGTTTTCCTTTTTCAAATAAATCTAGTGATTATTTAAATCTCTGAGAAAATAATAAAGAAGATGTAATTAGATACTAAAGAAAGAGAGAACTCAAGGTATAACACAGATCACAAAATGGTAGGTAATATTTTACACAACATACCGGATTGCTGCCAAAATAAATAACAACAATAATAATGATCATAAATCTATAGTGCTTACTAGTAGTATTATTTCATTGGCTATCAATGCTCACCATTGTGCAGAGTTCATTCAGCATTTCATTTAATTCCTCACAACCACCTAGGAGGTAGGTATCTTTATTATCTCAGTTCCATAAATCAGAAAAGTAGAGCTTAGAGAGGCCAAGAACTTGCTTAGGGTTAATCTGGCATGAAGGTAGAGGAGAAACGACTGAAGCCCCGATTCCAAATCCTCTTTACTGAACCTCTAAGCATGGTTGAGGGAATTGTCGGAGAAGTGGAGTTCTCAGGAAAAGCTTGCTCAGAAAAACTGGGTTCAATACGCAAACAGATGAGGAGGCTATAATTGAATTTTCTAGCTGTTCCTAGAAATTGACCTTAGGTCAGGCTGCAAAGGCATCACAGGTCACCCAGCCATCCCTGGAAATCTTTCTCTCTTTTCCATCGTCTGCCTACCAGATTCACCATAGAAAGCAGACCCACAATGGCCACTAAGTGTGCACGAGGCAGGAACACTCAGATGATGAGATTAGAAAAAAGAGAGAGGAAGCAGGCAAATTAGACAAACTTTCAGTCATTCATTCAGCATTTAAGAAATAGGTATTAAGTGCTGACTCTGTTCCATACACTCTCAAAGACTTTGGGGTTTATCAACAAAAAAAAAAAAACAAAGATCCCTGAACTCATGAAGCTTACATTCTAGAGAAAGGCGACAGATAAAAAAACAGTCAATGGCAAATTAGGTAGTATATGAGAAGGCATTAATTGCCATAAAGAAAAGAAATCAGAGAAATGAGAGAATGGGGCTTGGGTCAGAGAGGACCTAGCAAAGCATCTTACACTATGGAAGACCCTTCAAATGCTGAGGGTCTCCTAAGTGGCAGAAAACTTTGCTCCACTTTAACCTCTTTCTCTATGGCAACTGCTTCAGTCCTTTTTGGCATCAAATTGTCATCATCATCAACATATTACTATTATTAGCGACTGGCATTTATTAAGCAATAATGACTTGTAAACCACTATCGTGCAAACCATTTTGTGAATATGATTTCATTTACTTAGCATTCACTTCATATTATATTTTCTGTTTATTTTGAATTGGTACTTCTGTAAAGGTTTGTTCTGCCCATGATAGGAGGTGAGAATAGATCCCATTCTCATTCCCTCTGTATTCTTCATGGGGCCCTGCACAACACTAGGCCTTCAATGCATAGACATCCAGAACATACATGCTGACGACTGAGAAACAAATGCAGATTCATAGAAAAACAGCATGAGCACCAAAAATATGCATGGAAAAATCAAATGGCAGGGGCTTGTGTGTACAACACCAGGAAAGCTGTGGGAAGAAGGGCAAGTAGAGCTCAGCAGGAAAACAAAAGCAGAAACATCAATGAGTTCTTTGCACTCCCACTTTCCTCCTGTTGCCATTTTCTCTTCTTTTCTTTCCTTCTCAGCCCCCCCACCCCCTTAGACATTTCACTTGCCAAGGATGCTGCTCAAACTGTTCCCGACCAGTCTGTGTTCTCTCATAATTGATAAATGGAGGTGTTTTCCAATAACCTTATAAATCACAGCATGCAAATGGTTACAGTTGGGATAGGGAAGAGTAAATATGCTAGGTTATAGAAGCCATAAGAAGCTTCAAAATAAAGAATAACCCTTGCAAAATGACAAAGATAATTTCTTTTAGCATTATAGACTGCCTAGGTATTAGTCATGAAATTATACCAGAAAAACAAACAAACAAACAAAAAACAAACAAAAGAAAAGATCCCACTCAAAACCGATTATCTTATTTTAAGGGAACAAAAAGGCACGATGTATTTCAAAACAGTTTGTGATCATTAAATTACATAACCTGCTATGTTTTATTCGTAAATGGCTTGTTATGTTTCACTGTGTTTTATCCTGTTTGCTGCCTCATGTCCTCTCAGAGGTAGGTGGAATATTGTCTTAGGTTAATTTTTTTGTTACATAAGAAAAAAATGCCAAAGCCAAATAGGTCAGCATACAAAATGGCTTGGGTATTTATCATTCTGAGAAATAAAGAGTTAATGTTAACTTTATAAAATAAATGACTTCTATATCATTGAATTATTATTTTTGATTCAACACTTAACGTTCATAAGAGGGGCTCCTTTAATTTTTTGGGAAGCTTTGCTGAGTGCTAAATATTTCCAAGATTGTTTACAGCCAAGAAGTGTGGGTTTTTGTATACAGCAGTCTATTGTTATGATTTAACCTAAAGAAAGCCAAATTAAAACTGATTTACTAAATAGGTTAAGGATAGCATACTCATTCACGATTTCAACCCTATTTCATGCTTAGACAGGCAGATCTTAATTATACACAAAAGAATACAAATGTTATTAGCATGATAATAATTATTTAGAAGATGTCCTCTTTAAAAAAAAAATTAAACCAGTATTGTCATTCGTGCAGCTACATTTTTCAACAGAATGACAGCTTTGCTAGTCATAGATATGTTCAAAGTACATATACAATATTCAAAGCTGTGCAGCAGACATGTTATCTGGATGAGCTCGGATACGCAGTGCCAGCGATGCACTGCACACTAATCATTATGTCCTACCCAGGGTACTACATGCAAATAAAATCCTTTGTGACATTTTGTCAACTATTTTGAGGATTGTATGCTCCTTATCACACCTCCATCCCTGTGTCCTCATCAACAATCAGGCACCCAGAAATCAGTTTCACGGATAGCATGGACTCCAGCTAGTCACAGGCATAACACCATGCCAAATTAATGAAAAGAAAATTAAAGATTCACATATAAGTTGCTAACAGGCAGGGCATACATAAGACAAACTGAAGTTTACATTTACTGCCTTGCTGAGCCGTATACGACAGAGGCAGCCCTGGGAAATTTCAGCAACTTTACCCTGTATTTGGGCAGCAAGAGATGTAAACATTACATATAGTATCCAGCATATGACATAATGGATAAATCAATTTAAAGGTGCTACATTTGGAAAACCTACACCATGGGTCAATACCTATTGTCAACGAGCCCATATATGATCAGATGGAGAAAACGTAGAAACGTTTCAGGACTAAAGAGTTGGCTACAGTACAAGCAATGCATTTTTGAACATTGATTTGCCAGAAGTGTATCTGTTGTCTGTTGCTCCAGGCTGGCATTTTTAATTATTTCTGGGACAAATGGATCAGTGATACACAGAAAATCTGTAGGGCTTCTTGTCAAATTAATAAAGTAATAATGAAAGTAGTCATCTCAGACTGCAAACTGTCAAAATCCTTGAGAGGTCTATAGTAATCTACATGGTTAAACAAACTAAAATGCTCCTGCATGCTGTTTTAAATCCTAAGTGCGGTGACATAAAATAGATTGTGTAGTGTCCATTGTATACAATGACACCTACTGTGACAAAACCCGACTATGTTTAATGACCTTTTTAAATCTCATACCTAGAGTCCATAAAAGCATTGTAATTCAGTTGTAAAACACACTTTAATAATCAAAATGCAGCTGTTAAAATAGCATTGCTCATAATTCTAACTTGAGGCAATTTTTTTGTTTTTAATGCAGAAGAGCAGACCACAGTTTAAAATTCCTATGAGGTCACTATTGGCCATTACAGTGTTTTTTTGCAACTTAATAATAGATGTTTTAAAGTTTAAGTGCAGCCTCAGGCACTCATAAGCATTTATTACAAATCGCTGGTTGCCTCCCTTATGCAGAGAGGAATAACATTTACATACAGTAGCACGGATTAATAAGATAAAAAATTTGAAAAAGCCGTCAGTCAGGGAGCGAAACTGGTGCTAATAAAGCCCACTATATTCTTCGGAAATATCAAGCCGTCTGTTCCAATATTTTGCCATTCCCCATGAGGTATACAAATCCAAATCAGATAAGTCTCAAGCAATGCCAAAGACATGCTGCTCTGCTCTCCAGTGGCACCCGGCTGAATCTTTTATTTATCTTCAGAGCAATTGTACATTCTAGTATACTAAAGACTGAAATAAACTGAACATCACTCATCAGAAAGTTTCATAAAACGGGGCCCTCTCCTTCCTTGTTTGCTAAACCATGATTAGTGAGAAAAATGCACTGCAAAGTATGTATCATGGTAAGGAAATATAATAGTAGGCATGGGACCTCTGTAAGCAAGGGCTAGTTAAATAGAACCACATCTTGCTAGAGTTTAAAATGATGCCCACATGAAATCAGACTTAAAGGAGAGAAAATTGCTTTAGGAGAAGGAGTCCACGAACCTTTCCTGTCCTCCGTTATGGAGCGGCTCAAACCCAAAGGTGCAAGGGAAAGCAAAAGCAAAATAGCACACATAATTTCACACGATGATTAAACTGAAAAGATCCTTGTTATAACAAATCACTGTGTCACTCTCCCAAACTGCAGCATAACAAAACTGCACATAAAATCATTTCTGCCCCTCGGAACATTGCTAATTAAAAAGTACAGCCGTTAGTGTTCTGATTGGGGATGAGGCTGCCCGTTATTTCTAGCCCAAGTGAACATTGATAAAAGAAATGTATTTATTTATACATAATTATTATTGTTACCCTACTGAACAGTGCTGGGGATTTAGAGAAATGAGACGCCACGGTTCTAATTTTTCTTCAAGAAGTCTGCCATATTAACTCCATTGAATAATTACTGAAAAGTAATACACTCGTGTAATATTACCTTATGCAAAATTGCATTAATCAAAAAGTGAGCCCGCTGCAATCAAGTAATTTGAGGGTGGGGGAAGGCATACATGCATAGCACATTTTCCTCAGGACTTATTTTCCTTACAACACAGTATTACCTAATAGTTTTGTAGCAATGATCCCAGGAAAAAAGGGAAGCAAATCAGAGGTTGAAAAAAATATATAGCCTTACTCTTACATAGAGAGGGCCATATAAATGGCAAAGGAATGACCAGCTACTATCTTGACAACCTCCTCCACTGCTCCGACTCTGTACATAATAAAATAAATCCTGCTTGACCTCTCCAAGGAGCCAGACCATTGTTCCCCACACGAAGAAGTAAACGCAGCCACTTAATTACACCCAAGCAGCTTTATAGAACAGGGGGCTTATGATACAAAATGAACACTTTCCTGTTGGGGTAGGCTTTCTTTGGAAATTAAGGAAAAGGAAAAAAAAAAAAAAAAGCCGGTATACGTGGGGAAGATTATTCCAGGTGTGCATGAAACGTGGCAAATTAGTAAGGGTTCTTGTGCATACCTAATGTCTCATAAATACCGGAGTCCTAACAGCACTAAGGCAAGTGCAATCATTTTTATAGGCTTTTGTCTTGTAAGTTTGGCTGAGAGGCGTGGCAAGGTACCTCTCAGATTGGAATCTAGACCTGTGTGATCACAGGGAACGAAACAGGTTCCTTAGAGCTGTGCATTTCATATCTTGATTTTTAAAAGGCTTGGTGGCATGGTAGCAGGCTGGCAGGCTGGGGTGCTGGTTATTTTGTTGTTGTTCGAGTTGTTGTTTTTGTTGGCTTCATGTTAGTGGCCTTGTCTGCAAAGTGTGCTTTCTTCCACCAGCCTCTCCCAGGCTAACTACGAATAGTGCCCATTTTGAGATTAGGAGATTAGGTTATTCATCACTTGAGATGCTCCCCGCTGTGCTGCTACTATCCGAGCGCAGCCAAATCAAAACATCTCTGGAAGGCATTTCAGAATAATTGAATGCATCATAATTTCCCTATTAATACATATCTCATATTACAGATTATGCATGAAATGTTCACATTATCTGTTACTTTTTGTTAACGTCTTGCTCCTTGCCAGTAAATTTAATACACAGAGTGAATCAGCATGCTATGATGAAGGGATAGGTTACTGATAGTCATTTTTTTCAGGATTCAGTAGAAAATTAAAGTAAATCGATCATTTTATAGCCCCACTGGAATGGCTACAAGGGCATGTTGCTAAGCAAATGGTAATTTAAATGTACTGTGTAATTTTTCTACGCAATTTACTGAAGGCAGATTTTATTTCTCAGTTAATATCAGATGCTCTTTATCTCTTAGTGCATGATGTATCAGTGATAGACAAATTATTAATCCATGTTTTAATCAAATACTGTGGTTTGACAACTGGTCACGTAGGCACTATAGGAGTTAAATCCTGTACCCTGAAAGAATATGACTATCATTAATACCTGAAAAAAAGACAGCTGATTAATTCAATATTCTCTTGTATAAAAAGCATGCTTATACTAAATTCTCATCAAAAAGTAAAGTAAATCCTAATGATATTTAATTAAAATGTCCATATCTCATAACAAAAAGTTATATTCAGTATTTTGAAATCGATTACAGGTTTACATTTTATCACAGCTATCTGGCTAAAAAAAACATCCTTTTTTAATACTTTAAGATTTTGGTAATACTTCAAATGTAATATGGGAGCATATAATTAAGTACTGAAAATATAATAAACATTTTAAGATAATTACATATTATCCATGGTGAAAACTTGTCCTCTCTGGTATAATCAAATAGTAAATAATTATTTTTGGCTTTCTTTAAGAAAAAGCACACAGGATATCAGGGTAGTTTTAATTTTATAATAAACAAAGGTTCTGTATTTTAAGGCAAATAAGATACATAAAAGAATGTCTGCTTGATGATACCCATCATTTTTATGAAATTAGAAAATTATAAGAAGGAGGGCCCCATTTACCCTTCAGGTTGCTAACGTAGAGACATGATCCTCCTACTGCTGGAGTACAAAATGTATTATTGTCATTAATGAAAAAGTTAATGGGCCATTTTCTTATATATCAATTTACATTTCACAATTTGAGTATACAAATGATATGTACAGCAGAGAGCTGATTATTTTTGCTCAAGGAAATAGTTTTAATGTGTTTTTATGGACATCAAATGTTGTGAATAATGATGCATCCACAGAATGCAAATAGGATGACAGCTCTTGGGTTGTGATCAACAGTCCTTGGATAAAAGGTCTGCTGGGACAGTAATGTTCTGTGGAGGGCCTGAACAGTAAAAAATGGGAAACAAGGAGGACACTGGAATATTTGAAAGGTAGATCAGCAGATGGGATTTGGAGTATGTCACTCATACACACACATCAGATAACATTCCCAGTTTTAAAAGAAAAATGTATTTAATAGAGAATGTGTCTGTGTAACAGAGAACTGCAGACTGAAAGATATTGCTGATTCTGGTTGATAAAATCTATTTCTGAAATTAGATATAGCTCACCATATAAGAGGTGAATTTTAATAACACATTTATACCACAGTCCCAAATCACCTTTGCTTTCCTAACTTCTATGTGTGAAGATCACTTTTCCTCACCACTTAAAGGCAGTCACTGTTGCAGTCAAATAGGAATGTCCCCAGGAATACTACACAGCAGAGTTCTTTTGAAGAAATGTGAATAATAATTTCTTGAAACAACACATAAATTGTCCGTTTACCACGAAGCATAGAACAATGTCAGATCTGCTGTGAGACCACAATTACAATCCCCGAAGAGCAGTCATTTCCTTTGTTTGGTCACTGGAATTTGTTGGCAGCTACCATCTCCACATTATAGTCCTGCGGTCCATCCCAGCACACCTGTACCTGCAAGGATATCTGAGCATTTTGGTTCTAGCTGAAGCAACACCCACCCACACCACTTTATGCTGCCAGATCCTATCACTGTCCCAGAACTGACCCCACCAATTTCTACCTGGGACTGGAGGGTTACAAAACATGCCTGTAGGCACACACACATACACACACACACAGACACTTAGGCTAAGTAGACAGAAAGCGAAGACATCTGGATAAAAGTGAAAAGTTCAGTCAATCATTAATTTCCCCTTTTCATCTACATATTAGGGAAAGTGGGGCTCAGTATTCTCCCATCAATAAGAATTCTCATTTTAAAAACAACAACAAAAACTGTTAAACAAGAAAAAAATAGAAGTCGAGTTATCTGCATAATAAAAACTCTAGGTGATACAACATTTTAGGTATCTAAATAAGCGTTAATTTGAAAGAAATGCTTGTAACACCATATAATCTTTTTTAAGTTTCACAAAGATTTCTAGACCTGCTTTTTAAAAATCTACTTGAGAGACAGACTACAAATAGAAGCAAGCATGACCTGAAAATAGCACCCATGATAAACTGCATTAGGAAAAATTAAATTAACAGGGGGAACATCCTATACTAGTTGCATGTTTTTAATATGTGGGGATGTCCCAAACCAGCAACAATGCTGCAAGACTGGAAAGGCATATTATCTTTTCAGTATATAATAAGAGATAGCCGAATGTAAAGAAATACCTATCCATATGTGAATATAAATAAGAAACCTAATGTAGATGGACAAATTGCTCTTCAGGATGAAGCACGGTGATAGAAGCGTTGCTCTGGGAATCCAGGATTATCGAATCTTTATTATTCTTTTTTTAAAACAATGCAAGAATGAACAAATTGGCAAAGCTTTTGTTCCAAGATTACTTTCTTATATATTTCTTTCACCACTTCCTGCTCCACCACCCAAAAGCTCACCTTTAAGTATCGCCTTTTAGCCAATGATAAGCAAAGTTTCCTGGACTGCTTTCACAACAACTGCCTGGAAAAGTGCACAGTGGAAACAACCACAACCACCATGAAAATGAATCTCACCTTTGAAACTTCCTTCCCCCAAACAAGTACAGTTATAAGTCACAGGAAATGGGGAACCCATATGCCTGTATTGAAATTTAGATAACTGTAATTATTTGAAATTTGAAATACTGAGCACAAAAATAATTAAATTTGGAAAGGCTCCTAGAAAATCATTTAAGCTCCCAACATTACTTCAAAGAGAGCGTCCTTCCCACCCACCTCTATCCAAAACAAAGTTACTTCTTTAACTTCTTTCTCTGGTCTGGAAATCAACATGCCTACATCCTCTTATATTTGAATTTATTTTCTCTGCCAAAACTCAGCATCAGTGCCTTTAGGCGCACATAGGAAATGAAGTGGGTTGAATCTGCTATCTTTAGCTATCCTTCTATGCATGACTAAAAGCTGAACAGAGTTAACTGACCTCATCTGTATATGAACTAATTGTATGACAAACCTGTTTTCTCCTTTATTTAAAAAAAAAAAACAAAACTGTTTTTCATGTGTGTGTATGTAAGCTTTTTAATCTTGAAATATATACATATGGATTTTAAAAATATACTTCATTGCAACAGGTCATTCAATTAATGGAAGCTTATTATATATTATTTCTGGGACAGCTGAGTATAGTTTAGAATTTGTCAAGTTTATTTCCTCTACCTCATTATCGAAGAAATAAAAAATATCAATGAATTCTGAGCCTGTTCTGTCAAAATTGGATGGATACTCTACATAATTTATATTGCAATAAAATTTATGTTTATCTTTCCAGTCTAGATCTAAAAATCTTGATTTGATTTCCTCTGTAAAGAAAGCAGAATGGTCACTTCTAATGGAACCAAATATGACTTGAAAGAAATCCAACATTCAAAAGTTTTTTTTAACTCAGCCAGAAAGTGTCAAGATAATTAGTCCCAATCACATACAGGAGTCATCATTTTACAAAAGTATCAAATGCTCTTTTTTCCCACAAATAATGTTCTAAAATTAACAGAAACAAATTTGTTTAAAGTCATCTATAATCTAAATCCCTACAAAATAACCTATTTAAATCCAAAATGCCCTCCAGTTGCTACATATAAACATACTCACATTTTACATCTTGTATGTAAACTTTTGTGGTAAAATTTTATATACATAGCATGTGCATTATACTCTTCCACTTAAAACTATAGATCAGGCATTCTTCTTGCTCATCATCACTGAATGGTCTTTTGAAAGTCTAGCTTTTTAATAAATAAGGAAGTTTTCAATCGGAAGCAGTACTGTCATTTTGTCTTTAAAGAGGAAGCTTTCATCCTCTGATACAAAATAAAGAATTTAAGGCCAGAAGGACCATTTTTGAAAGCTTAATATTCCTTGTATTTATGTTAGTACCCGTGATGGATCATGCTTCCCACTTAACAATGATCTGAGGGTCCTAGCTCGGAAGCCAAAACTTATTTTGTTCATACCCTCGAACCGTAAGACAACCAATCAAGATCACTGGAAAGCATAGAGGTTGCTGTTATAAGCCTGTCCATACCCGAAGTAGAGAGCTTCTCTCCAAGAAAGGCTTCTCCAACAAAAGAATTATTTGCAAATTCCAGACTCTTCTCTTTGGAGCTATTCTCCAGAATGCTGAAGCAGTACAACAGCCAGGACCATTTGCGGGTAGGTTTTGTAGCCAAATGAAAAATACATAGAAAACATCTCACAAAAATGGATCAAATCAATAAAGCAAATAAACACTTCTGTTCAGCACTCAGCAGGTACAGACTTATTTTCCCACCATTCTAAAGTAAATCAGCAATCTATCTTGAAAAATAAAAAGAATATTTCACCACAAATTGACTGCATTTAATAAAATACAACTCTCCTGCCCAGACAGAGAAAATTTGAAATCAATAGTCAAATTCCCCATCTTCTCTAAGTGAGAGAAACGAAAACTTCACTGTTGCTCCATGAAATTATCCCATGGTTCTTCACGTTGCGGCAAGAACCCTGCCAATTCTTCGCTTTTCAGGTAAAGAGGAAAGACAATGTACAGGAAATAAATCAACAAATGACTGTCTCCTTTGGCAAACAGTTAAAAAAGAAAATAATAGTTTCCTTCTTAAGAATATATTCAGGACACCAGTACTTGAAATGTATTGTTAGAAAGTGTCCTATCATTTTTTTTCAATTAACAGATTCCTCTCAAATGGACTTTTGTAACAATTTCTCTAAAAGTAACATGATACAGGACTGAATTAGCTAAAGAAAAAAAAAATATTTTAAAGAAAGAACTTTAATATGGTGCTTCAACCACCATGGTGGAATACTTTCAAACTGGCACCAAGATGGACACTTGGGCAGACACAAACTGTGGGCGATGTTTGATGATTCCAGCCACCATGGTAATGCCTCTGCCAAGCAAGCTTGGGAAGAATGCTCCTGAAGGGCCACAGTTCTCTGGCCTCTGTTGCTGGAAATTTGCATGTGTAGAAAGGTCCCAGGGCAAAATTTGTGGCACTTCGGTGCCCCCTTGTGACCAATTTGGCACCAGCATGAACTACACCAGGTCTTGTAGAAAGTGAGAGCAGGAATTTCTTAAATCCCACAAGAATGCAGGGTGAGGCGGAGAATTACAATGTTCTATCTCTGTGTATGTGAAAAAGTCTGCTGCTGGTGCAATGAGAGATTTCTACACCGCTGCTTTCTCACAACACTTCGATGCCCTGCACCTGAACCCCATGGCTGGATTTCATGTGAAGATAAACCAGAATGAACAGTCTTGCATCCCTGGCTCTCAGACCCCCATCAACAAGGGGAATAATTTTAGATTGAAAAATGTTATGTTCTTATTATCAAGATTTAAGAAAATTGGAGATAGCATGTAAAGTCTTTTTGATAGAGTCTTTTGCTTGGCCTCAAATCTCTCTCAAATTTTGAGCCCTGCCAGATTATTTTATACATTTTTATGACACGATTTCATTTCCCCCATCATTTTTTTTTTCTACATGCAAAATGACTTTTTTGGAAAATTGTGTCACCAATGGATGCAAGAATGTAACTACATTTATCAGCTCTATTCCCTTTCACCTACACAACACCTCAAAGCATTAAAAACCAATTCTACATGTAATAAAGCTTGGAAATATTTCAGATTCAATGTTGGGTTAAGTACAAAGGACAGTTTCCCCCACAAATACAAATTTGCTTCTGATGTTTATCTCTGCAGATGGTTTGACTGCAGATCCAGAATTGGATTGCCGTTCTGTCTGCAAAAATTACCTGGGAACCATCTACTCCTTCTCAACACATTTATTCACACAGCTCCAAAGACATTCCAGTGTGGGGGTTACATGCTTTCTTTGAAGGAAACGACTGCTGGAGGTTTCAAACTTCACATTGTATCCAAGGGCTGAAGGATGAGCGAGCCAGTGATAAACCAGAGAAAGGAAAGGCAGAGAAAGTAAAGCAGTGTGAGGAAAAGCACGTGAATGAAAAAGAGAATGAGAAGAAAGTGCTTGATCTTGCATTTCTAACAAGTTCTCAGATAATGTTGATACTGCTGGCTTAGTCAGTCCCCATATCTTGGTGAAAATGTCCTTTGTATCTCAAGTGGGAATAGAGTACAATTGTGACTCCTTTCTTGCTCTTGTTTAGGAAATCATTCAAAATATCTTTGGAAATTACAACACTGCACTTATGGTTTTCTTTATGCTTTTGGTAGCACAGCGGGTCTCTTGGATGATGGATGTTCTGCTGTTCATCCTCAAAGACAGGTAAAGTCCTGGTTCTACTATCACCACTGCTGCTCAGTGAAACCCTCTTGTGAAGTCTCTGTGCATTTTCAGTAGGATGAAGGGGGAAACCCTTGGGTGGCTCTTCAGGATCATAAACTACTGTTGAATACTACTTTCATCGAATATTTTCATTCAAAAAAAGGGCTATGAATTAAGGAAAAAGAAATGATTTTTGCTTCTGCTAGCTGAATCTCAGCTTCCACCATACTTTGCAACAAACAAATTGTTTCATTTCCGTCTTAACCCTCTGTCAATATTGCCTTTATTTGGCAAGGCTTTGGTGAGAATGACTTGTACTTCCAAGCCCCATGCTCCCTGATGCTAATGGTATTTACTTTTTAAAAATCCACTTTATGAAGGGTCATGAGTCTCTAGGGGAATGATAACTGCCACAGATAGGGATTGAATCTGTTACCTTGACCTCTCTCACAGTACTTTTTAACCTAGGGCTTTGTCTTGACAAAGTGCTGTGCCTGGAATACTCACAAAGTAAGGTCACAAGTAATGTGTTGCTGCTACTAGTAAAGTATAAAAGTTTGTGAGAGATTTGTATTCATATCCATACACTACATCCAGACATGAAAAGAGCTTCAATGTCATCTATGGAGTAAAAACACTGCAAATTGTATTCCTAGTTTTTGCTTTGGGAGATGTGTGAGAGAGATCTAGAGTTCCAGTTTGTTCCCTTGCTCACCCAGGGCCTAGGACTCAATGCTTGACCCCTTGCTCTAGCAGATGCTCTCAGGGACAGCCACCACGCAGAATATTTGCCAGAAGAGTTAAACCACCTCTTCCTATCGAATGTATCTTCAGCACAGAGTTGACTTGGGAACGAGACAGTGAGTCCCAATGACCTAGAGCCCAGAAGGAAAAGATAAGAAATGTTCTCAGTATCGAGGCTTCTCTATTCTAAGTTGGAGAACCCGACAAAGGTATCATCCACAGTCTGCTTAGAAATGTCTTCCCCCAGATAGTCTTATAACCTGGTCCTTTATTTCACTTAGGTGTGCTCAAAAGCTATCTCTTTAGAAAGGCCTTTTCTGATCACCCTGTCCAAAAGAGCAATCCTAACTCAGACATTCTTGATCCTATACACTGCTATATTGTTCTCTGTGGCACTTATTTCTATTGACATTATACTTACTTATTGGCTATCTTTCCCAGTAGAAGGTAAACTCCATGATGATTTTGTCCACAATCGTATCTCCAATGCACAGAAGAGTGCCTGCACAGTAAGTGCTCAGTAAATATTTATGAAAGGGCCAACTGAATGAACTTTGGGTATATCCGAGTAAGTACAGATGCTTCTTGACTTACAGTGGGGTTACGTCCCAATAAACCCATCATAAGTTGAAAATGAATTTAACACACCAGATACAGTTTGGATGTTTGTCCTCTTCCAATTTCATATTGAAATGTGGCTTCCAGTGTTGGAGGTGGGGCCTGGTAGGAGGTATTGGGGTCATCAGAGTGAATCTCTCATAACTGGCTTAGTGCCATCCCTTGGTGATGACTGAATTCTCACTAAGTTAGTTTACACAAGATCTAGTTGTTTGAAAGAGTGTAACACCTCTTCCCTTTCTCTTTTGCTCCTGCTCTTGCCACGTGATGGTCTGGCTTCTCCTTCACCTTGTGCCATGACTGTAAGCTCCCTGAGGCCATCATCAGAAGCAGATGCCAGCACCACACTTCTTGTACAACCTGCAGAACCGTGAGCCAATTAAACCTTTTGTCTTCATAAATTACCCAGCTTCAGGTTTTTATGACAATGCAAGAGTGAACTAATACAGTATGTAACCTACCAAACATCAATAGCCATGCTCAGAAGATTTACATTAGCCCCCAGTTGGGCAAAATCATCTAAAACAAAGCCTATTTTTATAATAAAGCATTGAATATCTCATGTAATTTATTGAATACTGTACCAAAAGTAAAAAACAGAATCATCATATGAGTATTCACCATTAATGAATACAGCTGAAGGCACAGTGGGTCTGAAGAATGTTGAAGCACTGAACTAAAATTAATTGCTGGATGATAAGGATGCTACAGATAGTCATCTATTTATCTTAGTTTGGGAAAAGATCAAAATTCAAAGTACAGTTTCTACTGAATGTGTATCACTTTTACACCATTGTTAAATTAAAAAAAAAAAAAAACACAGTAGGTTGAACCATTGTAAGTTAGGGACCATATGTATTTCCCATATGTAAACATGCCTTAAAAAAAAAAGGCTGAAGAACCTCTGCTCCAATCAACTATCTTCTGCTTCTCCAATTTGGGAATGACATGCCTGACAGTACCCACATCACAAAATAGTCAAAGTCCCCAGGTTAACACAGCACATGGCTCTCAAACTTTATTATACAACACAGTCACCTAGAGAGCTTGTTAAGAACCAGTGGAGCTTGATAGCTAAGCTCCACCCTTGGAGTTTCTGATTCCATAAGTGGATGTCTGAGAATCTGCATTTCCAGCAAGTTCCCAGATGATGTTGATACTGCTGGTTTAAGGACCACACTAAACATCACTTTTTTCTCTAAAATGCTGCAGTCATGGCAGCAGGTGATGGTTGTTAAATACTTTAAGAAATTAAAACACAGACATATTATGGAGTACAATGTAAATTTCTCTGCATTTTTAAAAAGAAATGGTTTTCTTGCTGAGGGTTGATTTGGCGTGAACGAAGTAAGAGTTTAACTCTTCCATGCGACTAAGGGCACTTGAGTGCAACTGGTTGAAAAGAACTGATCCAAGCCATGTTAGACTCAAGACAGGAGTTTCATGAATGCCCCAAGTTCTTCAATGCAGTGAGTCTCTCAAGAGGTGATGCAGAAGGAAATATTGAGGCCTGGTCTGTGGGTAGGTAGGGTGGGGAGCCCCTCCATTAGACTAACGACAATTTCAGAGTGACCACAGGAAGCACAGTTTAGCCTGGCAGTTAGTGGCAGGCAGCCAGGGGGCTCAGGGTTGCCAGAACTCACCACACAGAGTGAGGCTGTAATGTCATGCTATCAGTTATCTGGGTCAGCCATCTGTGAGGCCTGTTGCTTTTCAATGGTGCTCTCGAGCCTTCAGTTTCATCTTTCTCTTTCACCCGGAAAAGAAAAGAATTGAAGGTAATTTAATGCCTTATAAAAAGGCACATCCTGTAATGTTCGCATCTTCCTTGTCCACATCACATTGTATGACTATTCTGTGAGATCCTTACCAAAAGTGACATGGAGCAAACCACCACTAAAATCCAAGGCAGAGAGTCGTCTTCTGGTTGCAGACTGTCAAGGAAATGAAATCCAACCTTTAACCATCATCGTTCTCACTGAACGCATTGACCAAGTGTACTGTGTGTGATGGGCATACAGACTGGATAAAAAGCAGCAATTTAGCAGAAGAAAAAGACAACTTCAGTGCTTTTGGTGTATGTCGCTTCCTTATCAAATGAATAAAGCTAATTCACTATTTACACATGAAATAAAATCTTGGTTCTGTGTATTCATATAAATATTTCAAAGGCCAGAGATCTCTTTCTTTACCATTTAGGTCTTCTTAAGAGTCAATCCAGCAAATAATTCTCTAGGGCAGTTTGATACTTAAAATGATGAGACCTTTCCCTGGTGAGTCGCCCTGGGCTAGTTTTTCACAGCTGTAGTAACCTACACTCCACTTCCATTTCCCTAACAGACTCTCTGACTTCTTTCCCAAAATAAAAGCCAGACATGTCTCTCATGAAGAAAGACAATCACCTGTCCCTATCTTACACACTAAAAGTGCTCCTCAGTAAGATTTATTTGTGGTTTTTTTAGACTTGAACTTGTTGCCACACGCATGCAATTTTCTAACCAAAATCCCTGTAGTAGAAGTCCTTCCTCCCATTCTGAAACTTTATTTATTTCTGTTATTCCAGATGTATGTGCCAATCAGTTTAGCTCCTGCCAATTCTTGTTTATTAATAATGCTAATGAAAGAATTAAAATTCTACCAGATTTCAATCTCTTTTTTCATACCTTAATAATGAGTCCTAAAAAGGATGAATTCTGATATTGTCTCAACAACTCAAAGGACTAGGTACAATCAGAAATTTGACTGGCTTTTTCCTACCTTGTACAAACTCAGAAGGGATAGTCATACTGCTAACTGCCACTGTATATGTGCAGATAATTTGCATTTTCATTGTTCTTTATTTTATGTTATTAGTTATTCATGAGATGAGTATCGCATTCAACAACTAATCTATAAAGCCTTTGCTTTAAATAACAATGTGCTGTTTTTGTTGTAGGGGGTAGAATGGAGAATGGACGTCCCATTTAGAGATCTTATACAAAGAATTGAAAAATGAATGACACATAAGGTCTTCCTTGCCATATGTAAAATCAGGATCTCAAAGAGAGTGACATTAGAGTTGGAAAATACAGACTGTACTACATAGGTGTATACATATAAGAGCCATATTAGCCAGCTGGACCTACTGAGAAAGGTCTCTCACCAGCTCGCCAAAGAGAAGAGAAGGTCAAGTTTAACCATACTATGTAATGAACCTATAAATGACTAATTATTTCTCTCACCAAACAGCATAATCTGCATGTGAGGCAAAAAACAACACAGAAAGCATTTGAACTCATTTTTATTTTCAGCTGGATATAGTCCAAGTTTCATACACATTGGTTTCACTTTTCCCAATAAAGGCTTATGTCTATATTAACACAAATTGAAAAGAAAAAAAATGCAAAGATTCCACTCTTTTTCTTAGTTTCAGGGAAGAGTACATTAAAAAAAAAATTCAAATGTGCATGTGAGGACCCAGCTGTGTTGTGAGGAGGAGGAGGCAGGCGGGTATTCTGTAAATGTGTGCATATATTGTAGCTGCACACTTAGCGATCTCAACATAAATGTCAGATAAAGATCACGCCTAGATAAGTTAGTCTTAAAGGCAGAGCAATGATTTCATTTACCAAGAGGGGAGCAGGCATAGGGCCTCTGCTATACTCAAAGGATTTTCCTGGAATCCCACTGTGGTTATCTAGGGAGGGGCTGCTTCACCTTCGAGTCAGTGAATTGCTAGGTCTTGACTTGCTTAGGAAGGAGGTAACTATCTCTCCCAGGGAATACAAAAAATCCATAAAAAGAGTTCCATATTTTTTTCAATAATACAACTTTGGAACTCAGAAATTCTCATAGAAAACACTGGTGGCAGTAGTAATACAACCTAATATAATGAATAAAATAGAGAAAAATAGCGATCTAAGATTTAAGATCGTTGAAGAAAAGAAATACATCCTTTTCATCCTTGTGTCTCCTCCAGTACCTGAAATTTGGTGTCTAAGAATAACAATAACAACAATGATAGCTAACATTCGTGGAATTTCATTTGTCCCAGGCACAGTTCTAAGCATTTCAAACGTTTCAATTCCTGTTATCCTCAATAAAAGCCTGCCAGTGAAATACTATCATTTTTCCCATTTTACAGATGACGAAATAGAAATACAGAGAGTTTATGAAACTTTACCAAGGCCAAACAGCTAATAAATGGCAGAAGGGGATTCACATTCAGGGTATCTGGCTCCAAAGCTTACCCTTGTAACTTCTCTGCTAAATTGCATATTTTTATACAGCATCACAATTGCCGAACAGAATTGCTGAATTTTATTGAGGAGCTGAATTCTATTGTGCCATATTAAAAGTGTAAACTCATTGTAAAACCAAAAACTTAAATCAAAACTCTAGAAACACCAAAAAATTATACAGAGGCACTCTGGAGTTTAGGTGATTATACACATACAATCACTATCTATATATAAAATTCTATGGTGGCTATAACAACACTTAGTTTTAAATGACTGATATTGCCTGAGAAAATTTAATTCTTCAAAACTTCAGAATTTCTTTGGCCAATAAATCATTTGGCAACATTTCTAGACATTTCTCAATACACAACCAGTCAAATAAAAGACTTGTGAAAATGTGGTGATGATTTTTTTGGTTGCCTATTTGCCCTTTCTTTCAATATCCACCTCTGCTGTCCTCCCCATACCCAGCTGTCCCATTCTGGATGCATTTTATGGACAGCACCCTTTTTCTTTAATTTCTCCCCTCAAGGAAGCTTACATATCGTAGCTCCTATTTCCTATATACTCTCAACTTTCTTTTTTGGAGATAGGGTCTCACTCTGTCACCCAGGCTGGAGTGTTGCAGTGTGATCTTGGCTCACCGCAACCTCTGCTTCCAGAGTTCAAGTGATTCTCCTGCCTCAGCTTCCCAAGTAGCTGGGACCACAGGTGTGCACCACCACACCATGCTAAGTATAAACGGGGTTTTGCCATATTGCCCAGGCTGGTCTAGAACTCCTGACCTCAGGTGATCCACCCGCCTCAACCTCCCAAAGTGCTGGGATTATAGGTGTGAGGCACTACACCCAATCTCTGAACTTTCATAGATGATGTTTTAGCTCTAGACCCTGTTCAAATGAGATTTTATTAGACACCCTAAACCTCAAATGTACAAATAGAAGTATAGAGGACCTACAGCTTCTTTTCTGGGTGCTTTCCCCAACTTTACCCCAAAGTGTTTGAGGCACTGAACAAATCATAAGCCATGGCTTAGATTCAAACCAATGCCCAATTTCCTCGTGGAGATTTGACCATGGGATGTGCATGACTACTTGAAGCATCTGTTAAGGAAGAGCCTACACACACAGCACACCTTGCTGGACTCTAAACCATAAGGCTCCATCCTATCTCAGCCCTATTCTCCTGGGTTCCCAGTTATGTTCTTTGTTTTTATATACTGTTTACCCTCCCAAGTCACCAAAACAGGAGAGTAAGCCACTCTTTTCAAAAGGTGGGTATCTTGCTTCTCTTTTCCTTAATTTCTCTGAGCTTCCTTTCTAATATACCTGCTGCTCCTTAAGTTGTTGGAGCTCATACTTGTGCAAACTACCCAAAATTTGGCTGTCATTCTTCCTCTTCAAAGGCTGTGCTCCCGCTAAACAATAACAACAAAGCTTTGAATCCCATGTAAGTTCCACTTCATGAACAGCCATAGACAGTCCAAGCCTGGCCTCACAACAAGCCTACTCCTGATGCCCTGTTGAGCTCAAAGGCCCACCAGAGGGCTTGTATGTGAGGAGGAAAACAGAGAGCTGCCCAGAAGCAATATAAGAAGAAAATTAACTAGAAGGGTAGATTAGTCCATTTTCCTACTACTATGAAAAAATACCTGAGACTGGGTAATTTATAAAGAAAAAGAGCTTTAACGGACCACATGGCTGGGGAGGCCTCACAATCATGGTGGAAAACAAAAGAGAAGCAAAGACATATCTTACATGGCAGCAGGCAAGAGAGCAAGTGCAGGGGAACTGCCTTTTATAAAACCATCAGATCTCATGAGACTTATTCACTATCATAAGACCAGCACAAGAAAGACCCGCACCCATGATTCAATTACCTCCCTCCGGGACCATCCCATGATACAAGATCGTGGGAGCTACAATTCAAGATAAGATTTGTGTGAGAACATAGGCAAACCATATCATTCTGCCCCTGGCCCCTCCCAAATCTCATGTCCTCACATTTCAAAACCAGTCATGCCTTTCTAACACTCTCCCAAAGTCATAACTGATTTTAGCATTAACTCAAAAGTCCACAGTCCAAAATCTCATCCAATACAAGGCAAGTTCCTTCCACCTATGAGCATGTAAAATCAAAAGAAAGTTAGTTATTTCCTAGATACAGTGGGGCACAGGCATTGGATAAATATACCCATTCCAAATGGGAGAAATTGACCAAAATGAAGGAGCTACAGGCCCCATGCTAGTCTGAAATCTAGCAGGGTAGTCAAATCTTAAAGCTCCAAAATGATCTCCTTAGACACCATATCTCACATCCAAGTCACACTGATGCAAGAGGTAGGTTCCCATAGTCTTGGGCACCTCCCCCCCTGTGACTTTGCAGGGTACTGCGCCCCTTCTGGTTGCTCTCACGGGCTGGTATTGAGTGTCTGAGGCTTTTCCAGGTGCAAGCTGTCAGTGGGTCTACCACTCTGTGGTCTGGAGGATGGTAACCCTCTTCTCACAGCTTCACTAGGCAGTGCCCAGTGGGGACTCTGTGTGGGGGCTCCCACCCCACATTTCCCTTCTGCACTGCCCTAGCATAAGTTCTCCATGAGGACTCCACCCTGCCAGCACATCTCTGCCTGGATATCCAGGCATTTCCACACATCCTCTGAAATCCAGGCAGAAGTTTCCAAACCTCAGTTCTGGGCACCTAGGTCCAACACCACATGTAAGCCACCAAGACTTGGGCCTTGCACCCTCTGAAGCAACAGCCTGAGGTGTACATGGTCCCTTTCAGCCAGGGCTAGAATGCAGGGCACCAAGTCCTGAGACCACACACAGCAGGGGGGCCCAGGGTCTCACCCACGAAACCATTTTTTCCTCCTAGGCCTCCTGGCTTTTGATGGGAGGGGCTGCTTGAAGACCTCTGACGTGCCCTGGAGACATTTTCCATTGTCTTGGGAATAACATTTGGCTCCTTGTTATTTATGCAAATTTCTGCAGCCAGCTTGAATTTCTCCTCAGAAAATGGGTTTTTCTTTTCTATCACATCCTCAGGCTGCAGATTTCTGAACTTTTATG
This sequence comes from Chlorocebus sabaeus, assembly GCF_047675955.1. Classification (NCBI taxonomy): domain Eukaryota; kingdom Metazoa; phylum Chordata; class Mammalia; order Primates; family Cercopithecidae; genus Chlorocebus; species Chlorocebus sabaeus. The sequence goes on along the minus strand of NC_132917.1, from coordinate 58,571,365 downwards.
CTCTGTTTCCCTGTTATGCATAAGTTCCAATTCCAAACCATATTTTTGTGAAAAAATAAAATGAAATGCCTTTAAGAACACCCAAGTCACCTGTTGAATGCTTTGCTGCTTAGAAATTTCTTCTGCCAGATACCTTGAATCACGTCTCTCAATTTCAAAGTTCCACAGATATCTAGGGTAGGGGCAAAATGCCACCAGTCTCTTTGCTAAAGCATAGCAAGAATCACCTTTGCTCCAGTTCCCAGTAAGTTCCTTATCTTCATCTGAGACCACCTCAGCCTGGACTTTTTGGTCAAAACCATTCAACAAGTCACTAGGAAGCTCCAAACCTTCTCACATCTTCCTACCTTCTTCTGAGCCGTCGAAACTGTTCCAACCTCTGCCTTCTACCCGGTTCCAAAGTTGCTCCACACTTTCAGGTATCTTAACAGCAGTACCCCAATCTACTGGTACCAATTTACTGTAAGTCCATTTTCACACTGCTATGAAGAAATACCCAAGGCTGGGTAAATTTTTTTAAAAAAGAGGTTTAATAGACTCACAGTTCCACATGGCTAGGGAGGCTTCATGTTCATGGCAGAAGAGGAAAGAGGAGCAAAGGCATGTCTTACATGGCAGCAGGAAAGAGAGCATGTGCAGGGGAACTGTCCTTTATAAAACCATTAGATCTTGTGAGACTTATTCACTATCACAAGAAGAGCATGGGGAAAACCCACCCCCATGATTCAATTACCTCCCACCAGGTCCCTCCCATGACATGTGGAGATCATGGGAGCTATAATTCAAGATGAGATGTGGGTGATGACACAGCCAAACCATATCCAAGTGGAACTCACTTTGCTGGGACACATCTTATGTCAAGTCCTTGATGCTATCTGAGTGCTTCAAAAGTTCTAAACCACTCTCCAATTAATATACTTTAGCCTATAAAAGAAAATGACACAATTAGGTGTGTTCATTGTAGCTAAAATAGAAAATACAGATAAAGAAAAAGAAAAGAAAAAATTGAGCTATAATTCCTCCAGATATTTTTCCATGGGCATATGTTTACAAAGTGGGATCATAGCATTTTATAGATTTCAATTTTATTGCTATCATCTTTTGACATCCATCATCTATATCTAAAGTATCATTTGTAGAATTTCAAGGATGTTTTTCTAAATAATTTCCCTATTTAGATCATTTCCTGGTCGTCTCTGCATGAAGCAACACTGCACAGACTGGACAGTGAGCAAAGCAGTGGGGACAAAGAGCTCTAGGATCAGATGTGGATCCAAATTCTACATAGCCATGACACTTGGACACTTGGACATATAAAATCCTCCCATGCCTCATTTCACCAACTGTTTCAAGGGAGAGTAATTGTAAGAACATACCTCATTAAACTGTTCTGAGACTTAAACGGGGAAAGACATGAAAAATGCTGAACACTATGCCTGGCTCATTTGGGCTCAATAAAAGTTGGCTGAGATTAAATAAGTCTTCATATGATTACATCTTTAGAATATACTCTTTGAAAGGAATTCAAAGGGTCACAGGGCCCAAACAGGATCTTTAATCCATGACTAATTGTCTTCCAGTTTCCTCTCCCACTAGTGAGTAAAAAGGAAAGTGAGACATTCTCCCTCATTTGGGGATATATGTGGTCCTTTTTTAAAAAAAGGAGCAGCATGGGAGAAAGGAAAGCACACTGAACTTGGAAAAAGATTTTGGGGTTTAGTCTCAGCTTTGTTACTTATTCAGTAACTGTGTGTTCCTGATCTCTCAGTTCTCTGACCTGCAATGTCCTGATCTATTAAGAAAAGAGGGATGGGAAAGCAGGTAGCAGTATTCACCCTAAATCATCTCTAAAACATCATACAGGGGAGTGAATAAAACAAGCCATGAAAGACTTTAGCAACTATACGCTGCCACCCATATATGATATTTTAGCCTATCTGGGATTTGGCTCCAAGTAACCCTGTAATCTTTAGACTTCAAATTCAATTCAATTCAATTCATTTCATTTCAATTCAATTCAATTTAACATTTATTGAGCATCTATTACGTGTTGGAAACTAAACAAAATGCTGAAGCTAGAAACAGAAGCAACAATGGAAATAGGTACATTAAAAAATGTAGCTGAGAGAGCAGGGGAGAGGTATAGATATTCAGTACAATCTAAATAAAAACAGTATAAATTTGAAAACTTTATTTTATACTTTTAAATATCATTGAAGGTTTTCATCCAAGTTGCCAAACTATCACCCCAAAGTTATCCACAGGCAAGAAATTGAGGGATGAGGAGATATTCCTGAATAATCACATCAATCACAAAAGTGGGGGGCAATAAACAAGAGAAGTAAATATCAGGATCTTTGCCTGATTCTGTATCTCAGGAAGTATGCCTCTTAGCTCTTCACATCCATACGCCAGACAGTGGCAGATGCCCGTAGAATCTAAGGTGCGGTGGGCAGATTGAAGGATCAGAGTCAAGAGAGGATGTATCGTGGACCCCTTCATACACACCCTTTTCTCTGCCAGCTGGGAGAGACCTGCCGCACCCACCATTTCCCACATCATTCTCATTTCCAGTCCTCACAAGCTCCTCTTCTGTCTTAATCAGTGCTGATCTGCTTTTAGCAGACAATAATAGCAATAAAGAACAGCATAGATTTTGGCACATGTGTGCTTTTAATTTTTTCTTAATTGTCTCTCCAAAAAAGAAAAAGGGGGACAAAAAAGACTTCTGTCTTTTACAGTATTCGATTGTTTTAGAAAAGAAAGAAATTAAGGTAGGAAGAACTGTGACCATGACGGATGACGTCTCCTTGAAGCAAAGCTGCATATTTCTTTATTGGCAGGACTGATCTTAATGTACAGTAGACATTGCTGGTCCTGCATTTTACGTTGAAATAAAGGAAATGCTTCTTTCTGAAACTTGTAATGAAAAACATAAATAGTATATCCTTTAATGATTAACACTGACTAATTCTACTGATGCTGAGTAACATGTGCTGAAGAAATGGATTATCTATGAAACATAATTTTACTAAGCACTGCTATGTAATTTGTTAAGCATTTAGTAATAAGTATGTCTAATAAAATACAAAAAAAAATTAGAAAATGAACCATAATTTTAATATAATTTTAATTAATGGGAGTGCAATTGCAGTGGTTTAAATTACATTCCCAGTGGTAAGAAGCCTTTCAAACCTAATTTGTAAGCCAAGATGGTGGCTCTAATGACTGGCAGCAAAGTTTCTTCAACAGATTTCATGGGGCATGATCCAAAGATAATAGGTTCTCAGCCCAATGACAATCCAATTACAATGCCAATCAAAGCCAACTTCATGCACTCTAATTATCAGATTTAGCTGTCAGCTCAAATACAAACATAACACTTTTATTTAAATAAAAATTTAATTTAGAAAAAAAAAGACGACTTCATGTGTGATTTATTGAGACTGCCAGAGCAATCTAACTTATTTCTCTGGCAATATAATAAAATCAGTCTTGTATTAAAAAAAAAAAAAAAGTGAAAACTTTTCCTTCCCCACCCATTCTCCTGTATCTGCTATGCTATATTATTTAGGAGTTAATTTAAGCAAAAAAGCATAACCTAACATGGCAGCAGGTATTCACCACCTAGAAGCAGGTTAAACCGAATAGCAAGGTTTCAATGAGACAAAATTCCAAGTGAATACATGACAAAACCTAATTAGTTTTTAACAGTCATCAGGAGAAACTGTGTTTCAACTAAAATCCATTTACATAGGCCTGAAGCTGAGGACACTGGCTTTCCTTTATCTCTACATTGGATCATAGTAGAAACACAGACAGGGTAGAAAGAAAGGAAAAGCAAGCAAAATCCACAATAAAATAATTTTAAGACATCTGATATTCATATCACAAAGAGCAATAATCTAGAGTGTGAGCAATGGGTAGCAACTACTTCCCACCAGAGTCCCAGCGTGGACTCTCAGTTTTTTCTCAAGATTTCTCCGTGGTGAAATGTTTCCCTTGGAGCAGTGCTGCCCAACAGAAATGTTGTATGAGCCATAATGCAAGCCACATAAATAATTTCAAGTTTTCCTGTTGTCACATTAAAAAAAAAATAGTAAGAAGGAGCAAAATAATTATTTTAATAATATATTTTACTTAATCCGCTATATCAAAAATATTATCATTTCAACATGTAATCAACATTCTAAAAAATTATTAATGAAAAATTTTACATTATTTTTCTGACAGGAAGCCTTAAAAATCAATGTGTAGCTGGGTGCAGTGGCTCACACCTATAATACCAGCACTTTGAGAGGCTGAGGCAGGAGAATCGCTTAAGCCCAGGGTTTTGAGACCAGCCTAGGCTGCTGAGGCCCTGTCTTGTGAGACCCTGCCTTGTGAGACTTTGTCTCCACACACACACAAAAACACATATGTATGTTATACTTACAGCATGCCCCAATGCAGAAGAATTCAGCCACATTTTATGTGTACAATGGGCACATGTGGCAAGTGGCTACTGCCCTTACAAAAGCAGCCTTAGAGTCTGGCCCAATAAGAAGGTAAAGAAGTAACTGTCTTTATGGTTTAGTTGTAGTGGCTTCAAAGACCGCCTAATCCCAGGGGGAAAATATATTTACTGGTTTTCCAAAGAACCTAAAATTTCCTCTAACATTTTATTTCCTATGGTTTGACAGATATGCTACTCTCTCTCTCTCTCTCTCTCTATATATATATATATATTTTACATATATATTTTACATATATATATACACACACACACACAGTCATGCATACATAAACATATATACACACACATATTAGGGGAAGAAAATTCAGGGAAGATTTTCTTTTCCATAATCTGTCCAGTGAACATGTAATATGAAGATAAGCCATCCTTTTACAATATAGATTTGTAAAAAATTAACGACATGCCAGAGGATCCTTGAAAGGAGGGCGGTAATGTCAAGGGCAGAGGACCAAGGACAAGCTTCGCCTCTAGTAGCTCTAAGTCCCTGATTGCAGATGGCAGTCTCTCAAAACCTTCCTCTGTGATATCCCTTGCTCAATTAGGGGGTGCTCTGTTAGCTCACGCTCGGGGACACATTTGCCCATTTTGACACTCTCCCAGGCCTCTTGTGGCTTCCCAGCTCTCAGCCCCTGAGCCCCTGAGGCCAACATGATATCCTGAATGCCCACCACCGCACATCTTGAATTCTTCACCAATTTCCAAGGCACTTGCAATTTTCAAACCCACCACACAGCATTAGACAAGAATCACAGCAGGTTAAAACAAGGAGTTAATATGTTTCATCTTATATACTTAGAGTTGGGAGTCACTTGAATTGAACATGCAAATAGATGCAAACATATGCAAATCAGTTTTTCTCCAGATAAACTGAATGGGAAAGAAGCCTTATAGTATTAGTAACATGCAGTGATTTTGTGGTGTTTCAAAGGAAATTATTTCCTTCCTCCAATTTCAAATGTGAGTAGCTTTCTCAGTCCTCAAATCAAACCAAAAGTTACCAGGCTTTAAGAAGTAAAAAATTTTTTAAAGACTGATGCAGATATTTTACAGATTTGAGATCATGCTATATTTAAGCTTTAGTTATTACATCCTAAGTGCAACTCTTTCCAGAAACTAAAAAGTTCCCTACTCAGGAACAATGGAGTTCTCCAAACAAATCTTTGCTTTAGGTCTAACAATAACATAATTAAAAGTGCTTCTAAGAAGAGAAAGAGTAATAATACATGGTAGAAATGTGAAGGTAACAGCAGAATACACAGAGCTGCTGGTTATTATTTTTAATAATAGTAACATATCATTCAATTCTGGACATAAGTGCCTTTACATTTATTATCCAACTCTGGACATAAGTGCCAGAATCTATCCATAGTGTTGTGGTAATTGATTTTGCTCATATGGCAATGCCATGTGGTAGTATGACTGGTATTCTCACCCCCTACTGAGATGTGACTTCTTGAATTCTAGTTGCTAATCCTATGTCTTTCTCCATATTAAGCCAGGTCCCACTGCTTCCTGGACAACTGCACCTGGACAAAGATACTTTATCTTTAGCATGTCCAAAGTCCTTCATCCATAAAACTTGACCTTCATGAGTGCCTTATCTCAGTTCATGGCACCATGATCTCTTTAATTAGGAAAACAGAAACATCAAGTCTTTCTTAATTCTGCTCTTTCCCCTTTTTCTTCTCAGGCAGGCACTAACTTACATATGCAGATACCTTGAAAAAGGTCAGACCCTAACCCTCCACAGTAACAGAGAGAATCACTACTAGGAAGGGATATTTGGAACTCACAGCCTCCCATCTATACCCTAAGATTCACCTCTCTGTCATGAGCTCATACTAAATTCTGTTACTACAGCCAAGCAGAGTGGCCCCATTTCATGTTTTAGCCCAAGTGTGGAAATACAACTATTTTTTTCAGTTCCCCCAAAGCCTAGCTCAGATAAAATAGAGAACAAGACTTCACTAAACAAGGATAACAGAAAGGAAGTAAATACAGACAACAGCAAGCAACTAGATAGTCTAATATGTGAAATACAGTTCCGTTATCTTTAGCTTATAGCGCTCTGTGGATGAATGGTCCTGGTCTAGTTTCCAACTTGCTGCCCTTGGTAGGTGGTTTCCCCTGTCCCTGAAGGATGTATCTCAAGGCTCCTGCATCATTGTCTCCTGTAAAAAGCTGGCCTGAAACAATGAGGTCAGACCTAAGAATAATCTTCTTACAGTCTATTTTGGACTTTTCGAACAAATGTCATTCCCCTTCATGAAAACTTCAATGTCCCAAATGTCTATTAGGGAGACTGCCTGATATGGTTTGTCTGTATCCACACTCAAATCTCATCTTGAATTATATGTCCCACAATTCCCATGTGTTGTGGGAGGGACCCAGTGGGAGGTAATTGAATCATGGAGGCTGGTCTTTCCTGTGCTATTCTCATGACAGTGAATAAGTCTCATGAGATCTGATGGCTTAAAAATGGGATTTTCCCTGCACAAGCTCTCTCTTTGCCTGCTGCCATCCATGTAAGACGTGACTTGCTCCTCCTTGCCTTCCACCATGATTGTGAGGCCTCCCCAGTCACATGGAACTGTAAGTCCACTAAACCTCTTTCTTTTGTAAATTCTCCAATCTCAGGTATGTCTTATCAGCAACATGAAGATGGACTAATACATTGCCCCAGCCCTAACACCTGCAGAGGCCTGGGATTACCTTATGGCCTTATCAGAACACAGCAATCAAAATCCAACTCAATAAATCTAAGGCACATGAGACATACATACGTGGCAGCAAGAGATCCTTCCTTTATCCAAGTCCAGTATTTTCAAAAATGCCCCTCAACTCTATCCTGCACTATCTAAAAAGCACACCAAAGGCCTGATAGTCATTTCTATTTCTATGTATAATAAGATCTATGGGTTTCTTTAATGATAAATGTAATTCATATTCATTTAATATACTGCAAAATGATCAGAAGTATGAAGACAAAAATAAAAGTCATCCATAACCCTATGATCTCTACCATCTTTTATCTGAATGTATCAGTAGTCCACAGGTTGCCCCAGATTCTTACCTCTCCCTACTACAGTACAGTCACAATATTGGCCCTGCATTACATTTACTTCACATGAATTAAGTATAATTTATTTTAGCAAAAACTTTCACCATCTAGTTCTGAAGTCTCAGACACTGTGGGATGTTTCTAAGAAAAGTTTAGATCTTTTCTTCATGGAGATCACATGGTTGAAAACCTGTGGCTCCCCCATGGCCTTTGGAATACACTCCAAATACCTCAGAATAACATCTTAGCTCCTTTTCAACAAACGTGGTTGGATTAATTGTCCTTACCACCACGCTCTCATATATTCATGCATTTTGTGCTCTCGCCACAGTTTACCCACTGCAATTTCTCCAGGAATGCCTCTGCATTTGCAAACATTATTTCCTCTACTTAGATGTCTACCCTCTACACACACACACACACACACACACACACACATATAAACATCACTACCACCACTAGCATACTACCACCCTAGGAAAACAGTGAGCATTCAAGAAAAATATGTAAAATAAAATTGACAAAATACATTGTACTGCATTCACCTGGGATCAAGAGATTTAAATACACTCTAAGGACTTAAAATTCAAAATTACAAATTTTAAATTTATAATTTAAATCTTTTGATTATGATAGGATAGGATTGGGACTTTTTCTTTCGTTTGTTTGTTTGTTTTGGAAATGGAGTCTCACTCTATTACCCAGGCTGGAGTGCAGTGGTGCATTTCGGCTCACTGCAACTTCCGCTTCCTGGATTCAAGGGATTCTCCTGCCTCAGCCTCCAGAGTAGCTGGGATTACAGGTGCCTGCCAGTACATCCAGCTAACTTTTGTATTTTTAGTAGAGATAGGGTTTCACCATATTGGCCAGGCTGGTCTTGAACTCCTGGCCTCAAGTTATCTGACCACCTTGGCCTCCCAAAGTGCTGGGATTACAGGCATGAGCCACCACACTGGATCGTTACATATTTTTTTTAAGTTATATTCACAAAGACTCTTAACCTGATGTATCACAAAAGGTGAAGTGACTATTGGAGGTTGAAGGGTGGAAGGAATGTCATGGTCTTTTATTTAGATTAGAAAGGTAATTGGAAGAAGGTTCCATAATTCTGTCAATATATCTGCATGGAACAAGTGGGAGTTCACAAACTCCTGGCATAAAGAAGTGTTTTGGAAGATGGTACTAGGAGTAAATTTCCAGCAGAAATGGAGGCCATGTTAAACAAAAGAAAAAGAAAAAGAAAACTAAGAAGTACAAGAGTTGTTTTTGGTTGAATACACAAAGATGCCCATAAAAAAAACAGGAAGAGAGCATAGGGCATGAAAGGCCTTGGAGAATGTTAAAAAGGAGTCTGCTAATTTAAGACTTTCTGTGACTCTGTAGAAACATCTTTGATGCAGTACTAGGAAAGAAACCAAATTTCATGAACTAAATTGAAGCATAATTGTTTTAAACAAATCCAACCTTTTAGCCATGCCTTATGTCATCACTTCCCTGGGTTTTCCCTGGCAGTTTACCATGGTTCATCCTCTCCTCCTCACTAGGTCAATTCTTCAGTTTTGGGCAGCTGATCCTCTACTTTGTCTTCCAGCTGCTGCCTCATCTTGTCCTCTTGCCTTCACATTGCTAGCACTGGCTACTTAGCATTCTGATCTACCTGGCATGGTGTTGGAACCTGCTGTCTTACTCCACTCCATAGGGTAACCAAGAAGCTATAAACTGGAATTCCACGGACAGTCCCATCCTCTCTGTCCAGCCTCCCAAAGACAAGGCCAATAAAAGACTTCAAGGGAAAGTTTGGATATCTAAGTCCGAATATTAAGTACAAGTATGTACTAACATGTAAGTATTTTCAAAAGCAGATTTTATGAAGGAGATATTAAACATTTTTGTATGGACATTTTGGACATTGTTGATTGAGTATGATGTATTCTACATATTTTAGGAAGAATCTAAGCCTTTACTCATACTAGAGAGGAGAATCACACTAACTTCTTCATCCCTTCTCCCAATCTCATCCTTTTGTCTCTGTCTCCTCTAGAACTTCATACCATCTGATAGGCCCTCCACCCTCCTCTGCAGTAGTTTTGCTGGCCCTTTCTCCTCCAACTAAAAACAAGAGGGGCCACTAGATTCTTTAAAACCAGCAAGCCTGCCCTGTCATGAACCCATCTCTTTTTCTTTCTCTGCTAAAAATTCAGTGAGACTAATTATAAAAATGTGCTCGTTATTCTTATCATATATCTAAAATTTCAATCCTCCTTTCCCTCAAAATTCTATGGAACACAGAATCTCATTCACTTTTTTGAGGGACAGAACTACATTTCTACCTGCATGCAAGAAAATTTTGATTAACCATCCTTTGAAAATCAGTATATTATAGTCTGAGCCTTGTCTATCCCCTTTCGATTGTAAATATGATAGGAACACCCTCACCTTATAGACAGTGTCATGTGTTTCCAAGGTGGCTAATGTATATTGCTACATTGACACATCCATTCTAGACCATGAGGTCAACATTAGTTCTACCTCCAGTGTGTTTACTGTGAGCCCATGGAAACTGTGGATTGGCAGACCTAAGGCCTCCCCTAAATCATGTCACCTATGTGTCTGGACAACTTATATGAATGACTTCTGAATAGTGCATCAGTTTTTCAGAAGGTAGCTGGGTCCCTTGTCCCTGAGCTAGTTCTTACTAATTCCTTCCCCCTGAGAGACTACACCATATTTCCTGTGTCTATGGCCTCCGACTCCTCCACAATGATTGCCTGAGACTCCAAGCATCTCCCCTGCCAGGCATTTAACACATTTCTACTGCCATGACTAGATTCATTTTAATTCCATATTTGGCCCACTCCTGGCAGCCTTAGATCCCTGTGAGTTTTATCACCCCTTTGTCCAATATGGCCATGGCTCTCTCCTTCCTGATAGCCTTATTTTGATGCTGAGAACCAAGAATACTTTCAACAATGATTCCATCTAAATTAAACTATGTACAACCTATATCATCATATTTTTTTTCCAAAACAAATCTTTCCAGTGTCCCTATTTCTGCTTATGAGAGCAGGCTCCAAGTGAAGTCAACTTCTCATTTTTCTCTCTCCATGTATCAAATCTGTTTTTGAATTTACAAACTATATCATCACAATGCATCCATCCTCATTTTTCTATTTTCACTTTCCCTAAGTTGAGTTTTTCATTACTTTTTTTTTTTCTTTTTTATTTCTTTCTTTTTTTTTGAGACAGAGTTTTGCTCTGTTGCCCAGGCTGGAATGCAATGGTGTGATCTCGGCTCACTGCAACCTCCGCCTCCTGGGGTTCGAGGGATTCTCCTGCCTCAGCCTCCTGAGTAGCTGGGATTACAGGCATGTGCCACCACACATGGTTAATTTTTGTATTTTTAGTAGAGGCAGGGTTTCCCCATATTAGCCAGGCTGGTCTCAATCTCCTGACTTCAGGTGATTCACCTGTCTCAGTCTCCTAAAGTACTGGCATTACAGGCGTGAGCCACTATGCCTGGCCTTTCTCATTACTTTCTAGGCTATTGCTAAACAGCCTCCCTGGAAGATCCCAACCCACTCCAAACTGCTTCTATTCTACTATCAATCTTTCTAAAGTATAACTCCCATCAGATCTCCCCAATGTTCAATAACCTTCACTAATAACCCATTCCCACTAACTTAGAGACAAATTAATCTGCCTGGCATTCAAAGCCCTTCCCAAATAGAAGTTATATTTGTCATCCCATTCTCACCTCTGCGTACATTTTTCATGCTCTATCTACACAGTGCTGCCAACCCTTTCCCAAATGGTCTTCACTTTGTCATTTCTGTGCCATTGTGTGTGCTACTGTCTCTGACTGGGGTATCTTATCCTTATCTTCATGAACAAAAATACTGTCCACCCTTCCAGGTCCTTTTCAAGAAAAAGCTACAGATTTCCCTGAACAAAAGTGGTTTATCCTTTTTTGGAACTCTTATAATATCTGGTGCATCTTTATCCTGTGGCTCCTGTAATACCACTTGCATCTTATCTCTTTATATCCTTGTTTTATCCATCTTAAAGGATGTTAAGTTCCCTTAGGGCAGGTGTAGTAGGTAAAATTATAAGACGGACTTCCACCATTCCTTGCCCCTGGTGTACACACAATTCTCCAAGTTATCCAATCAAGCATAACCTAAGTACTGCTGTGAAAAGTCTTTGCAAAATGAAATTAAGGTCCTAAATCAGCTGACATTTAGATAGGAAGATGAATCATTGGGTGGCCCTGACTTAATTACATGAGCCTTTTAAAAGTAGAAATTTTTATCCAAGCAGAAAGGGAAGCCAGAGACTCAAAGTACACAGGGGAGCTAATGCATGAGAAGTTCTTCACTGCCAACTTGAAGATAGAAGAGACCACAGGACAAGGCATGCAGGCAGCTTCTAGGGACTGTGAAAAGCCTCTGACAGGAAACCCAGCTGGAAAACAGGAACGTCAGTGCTGCAAATAAAAGGAACTGATTCAGCCAAGAATGACCTTGGAAATGAATTCTTTCCTAAAGCCTCCAGACTAGAACATAGCATAACTGATGCCTGGATTTTACCCTTGTGAAACCCTGAGTAGAGAAAGAACCCAGTCACCTTTTGTTGGACTTCTGACCTACAGAATTGTGAGCTAACAAATGGGTGTCATTTTAAGCTGCTAAGTTTGATGTAATTTGTTAAATGGCCATAAAAAACTAATATAGTGGGGATATCTTATTTGTGTTACTATACCCAGCAATGCCAAGTTGAATCCTTTGTACATGGAAGTATATCAATGAGCATTTAACTTCCAAGAGCACAAAAAATATTTGGGATATAATTTTTCAGCAAGAATAAAAAGCCAAAATAAAAGATGAATAGAAATAAAGTGTAGTGTTTTTGTTTTTAGTTGGAGAAAATGTTGGAAATTCTTAATTTATTCACTCTGATAACACGAACATCTTGAAAGTCCTGAGTGTCGTACCCAGAACAAACTCAATTATGAAAATCTGTTTTTTTTTTTTTTTGGTCTGTTTGTTTTGTTTTGTTTGTTTGTTTGTTTTTTGAGACAGAGTCTCACTCTGTCACCCAGGCTGAAGTATAATAGCGTGATCTTAGCTCCACCTCCTGGGTTCAAGCGATTCTCCTGCCTCAGCCTCCCGAGTACCTGGGATTACAGGTGCTTGCCACCACACCTGGCTAATTTTTGCATTTTTAGTAGAAACAGACTTTCACCATGTTGGCCAGGCTGGTCTTGAACTCCTGACCTCAAGTGATCCTCCCACCTCAGCCTCCCAAAGTGCTGGGATTACAGGTGTGAGCCACTGTGCACAGCCTATTTTTTAAGAAGTTTATTTCAAGAAATATATAAATGTGGCCTGAAAAACACTTGTGGTGACATTATTGAGCCAACATCTAGTTCTATACCTGCGGCTGCAACGAAGACCTTTGCCAAGCACCTCTGTAAAGCCAAAACTTCAGCTCTTAAACAAAATTACTAATTCCTCCTTTCAACACTACCACGCTCTTCTAATTAATATCTTAAAATGATTTTTCTTTTTCTGGTCTCAAAATGTGAGCAAACTTGAACATTACTGACATTGGAACACCATATTAGACTCCTTTTTCTTCAAGCCAAATGCTGAGCTTAAATCTCTTCACTCTACACCTGCCATAAAGGGTCTGTGGGGAAGAAAGCAGCTGCCCAGAAGGCACAGCCAAGCTCTCCATCTTGAAAGCTCCAAGGCCCTGGGTGAGTCATTTGATGCACTAAAATTCAGTTTTTGTTGTTGTTTTTGGCCAAACTTGCAACACTGGTCTCTTAGAGCTGTTGTCATATTCTAATAAAAAAAAAATGAAGAACAAAAGGCTTTGAAAAGAATAGCAGGCACAGCCATATAATCATCCAAAGGGAATCCCTGTCTCCCCCATGAGCTTATACACTCTGGTAATTGTTTTCAATAAAATCATGGAAAGATTTGTAGGCAGCTAACATGGACGTTGGGCCATCCATAACTTTTGGCTTGGTATAGTCATACTATTATTTACCCAATAAACCATAACTGTAGTGGAGGCCTAATAATTCAGCATCTGACAGGGATTTGCTACAGAAGAAGTTATTATGGTTCATCAGATCAAAAGCTCACTCTTAAAGAAGTGTCCAAACACAGATAAACACAATAGGCTCAAATCATTGCAGACTATTTTGCCAAGTAATACACCCTTTCAAAATAACTACAGCACCAATCACATACCTCACTGTTTAGTTACTTATCCCGCACATAGATGGGACTGTGGGTTGTTTTTTTTAAAAAATGAGAGAAAGAGAGAAAATAAAAGAATAAAAAAGGACATAGCCATCATTTCAAAATAGAAAGATTATGTTACAAATGCAGAAAAGCCCAAAAATCTAAAAGGTAGAGACAGGTATTTTCTTTCTAATTCACATTGTGCAGGTTGTTTTTATATTATTTATTTTCTTATCCCCAAGTCCAATCAGCTGAAAAGACAATGTCAGGCTTCACTCTGAACGCTCTGCATGTTGTCTGTTTGTGTCATTTTAAAAGGTCTGAACAAAGAAGCTGCCATATTGCAGGCAATTTAGAAAACCACCAAAGTTATAATAGATGGTGAATATCTTTGCCTCTTACCATTTTGTTACACAGAAAGAAATCAAGGCATCCTTCTTTGATGTTTGTTTTTCGTTTTATAATCACTTGTGCACATGTTGTGTACATACAGAATGACGAAGGCTCAGGTTCATGACAACAATGATAAAATGTAAAGACTCAAAATTCTCAATGTTAAAAGGATTGATTAGGATAAATACTTCAAATTTCATACACAGATGTAACTAGCTGAGACTTATCAAAAGTTTATTTGTATTTATTAATGCTTTCAATTTAGGGGTTGGGGAGTATGTACTAAGCCTAAAGTCACCACTCTACAATCACCAAGTGAGATCTGGAAGTGCTTGTATCATGGTTTTGTTTGCTTGTTTTTGTTTTCTCCCCCACCAAGTTGTCTGTGTGTGTGCTTATGTGTGTGTTCTCGCCTTTCTCTTTCTCTTCCTCTCTCCCCTTGTCCTTCCTTTCTTCACCCTCCCACCTTCTCTTTTGTGTCTTTCTCTCAGACATACAGAGAAAACATCAAATTTATTATAGTGCCCCTAACTTTAGTTTCTTTGACTCAAAAAAATGAAGGGCTATTGCAATGTCTTTCTCCCTCTCACCCATTTTAGTATCTTTAAAGTAATTTCTTAAAATGCAAAATAATTGTCTATATTCTATGGAATAACTTAAAAAACAGAACCTGCTTTTTCACTCTTTCTTTCTCCTTTTATCAAGATCAGTATTTTTTCCCTTGCCTAGAAATCTCTTCAAAAAGTCAGCAAAATATTTTGGCTTTCTTCAGCAGCACTTTGGGCTTCTCTCTTACAAATTGTACGCACATTTTCCAGACAGGAGGATTTGAAGGGTTTAAATTATTTTTTAAATGATGTCTGTATTCTAGCAGATTCACATTTGCAGGAGGAAGATGGAGGCAAGGAAAGCTACTACAGAACATAATATGTCTGGAATCAGGGGACTATTGAGCTCTATGCAAATCTGGGAAAAGAAAATATCTTCCTCATACATTATCTACAGCAAGGATTTTGAGTTTCCCAGACTGAAGAAACAAATGCTCTCGATGGATGTAGTCTGTCATTCATATTGAGCTCACATATTTTACTTCCTGAAACCAAACAAATACTGATAAACTACTTCAGTGAGCCTTTAATCAAAATTTCGGCAATACACAGTTGGCGACAGAAAGATCAGTCTGTGGAGCCTGAAACCCTTTCATCATCAAATATACAGAAATAATAATTATATTTATCTGTTTGGTTCAGGCTGCACACCAAGATTTACCCTTGCCCTAAGGACACAGAAAACATCAGGCATTGTCATCTCTAAAGAAAAAAAAAAATCCTTAATAACTTAGAGGTTAAACAGTTCTCAATAGTTGTGGGGGCTCAGGAAAAAGAAATAAAAATAATACATTTTCCCCTGTAATGTTATAATAAACTGTGTACATACTAACCAATTAGCACTTCTGATAATAACCCTGAAAGTACCAGTGAGCATCTAGCCTGCCTGATTTTAAAAAAAAAAAAAAAAAGGTGTAGAAAGGGGAAGAGTTTGTCTCATCATTCTGATTTCCATCCTCTAAGGTTCTCTGTGTCTTGTATATTTCAATCCAACTTATTCCAAAAATATTTTTGAAATTAGATAAAATGGGCTGGGTGCGGTGGCTCACACTGGTAATCCCAGCACTTTGGGAGGCTGAGGTGGATGAATCACCTGAGGTCAGGAGTTTGAGACCAGCCTGGCCAATATGGTGAAACCCTGTATCCACTAAAAATACAAAAATTAGCCAGGTGTGTTGGCGGGCGCCTGTAATCCCAGCTACTTGGGAGGCTGAGACAGAAGAATTGCTTGAACCCAGGAGGTGAAGGTTGCAGTGAGCCAAGACTGTGCCATTCCAGCCTGGGCAAGAAGAGAGAAACTCTGTCTCAAAAAAAAAAAAAAAAAAAAAAAAGATAAAATGTACAGGAGAGTTGAATTTGAAAAACATTTTATGATGAAAACAGTGCATCTTAATTTGGATTCCCCCAAAGCCAAAACTGAAATAAGGGTTTAGTGAACTGAGGTTATTTAGATGGAATCCCAGGAAGCCAAAGTGAAGGAGCAGAGAGAGTTCAGAAAGGAAGCAAAGCTAGTCAGGATGAGTTTTGAGCTGATTATCACTGTGGACATCTGAGGCTTATTCCCACTGAGGTCCCTCAGGAGCCAACTAGAAATGAACTTTATTGGAACCACAGCAAGACAGAAGGCTGGGACATTCAGCCTCTGTCACAGCCCATAATTGATAGTTGCCCCAACCCTAAGAACTTCTCCTCCATACATCAAGGCTGCATCTAACTGGGGCTAAAAAAGCTAAGGCATAAGACAGGGTTCCCCAACCTTTTTGGCACCAGGGACCATTTTCATGGAAAACATTTTTTTCCATGAAAATGGAAAGGGGTGTGGGGGGAATGGCTTCAGGATGAAACTGTTCCACCTCAGATCATCAGAAATTAGATTCTCATAAGGAGTGCACAACCTAGATCCCTCGCACATACTGTTCACAAGAGGGTCCCTGCTCCTACGAGAATCAAATGCTCCTGCTGATCTGACAGGAGGAGCTCCTGTAGTAATGCTCATTGGCCCTCTGCTCACCTCCTGCTGTGCAGCCTGGCTCCTCACAGGTCATGAACTGGTACTGGTCTGTGTCCGTGGCCTGGGGGATGGGGACCACTGGTCTAAGAGAATTCCCTTAAGTAGAGAAGCTGAAAGGAGCTTCATATCAGAAGCCGTCCAAATGCACAAAGATTGCTTTTTATAAATAAGGGGACTGAGGGAACCAGTAATATCTACTACATATTTCTTGCTCTAGAATAACTTGAGAACGTTGTTTTATGTTCCTCTTAAAAAGTAAATATAAGAACACTGAACATAGCCACAGTGCTGCATATTCTTTAGGTGGAATTACCTTCGCAAAACACATGTATTCAGAGAAAGGTCTTTATTGTCCCCTTCTCCATTTGCCTCAAGATAAATACCATCACTCCTCCTCTAGTTCTTCCTTTTGGGTCCTGTTTGTCACATATTCCTTCTTACCTTCCTTTCACTCACCTCAACAGTTTCTTCCTTCCTCCTCAATTGTCTTTACCTTTCCACAACCTTCAAGAATTGTGAAACATGACCTTACTCAATTAAGACATAAAAAGTAGCCCCCAAACTGCCATCAAAACAATTTTGGTTCACTTGATTATTAAAATATTAGTTATTAAAATAGTAAGAAGGCCTCTTACTTGTTACACTGAATATTGTGAAAACATCTAAATTCAAATTCTGCTTTAGTCTATTTTTAAAGAGGGAGGGAGAGAGGAGAGAGAAGGAGGGAGGAAATAAGGAGGGAAGGCAGGAAGGAAGGCAGGAAGGCAGGAAGGCAGGAAGGCAAGTAGGAAAGAAAGGAAGGAAGGAAGGAAGGAAGGAAGGAAGGAAGGAAGGGAGGAAGGGAGGGAGGGAGGGAGGGAGGGAGGGAGGGAGGGAGGTGGGGAGGGATCTTTGTGATTTTGTTTGAAAACTCTCCTGGTTCTGTTAGGTTACATCCTGTAAGTCCATCACTTTGGAATATATTTGCCCATTTTGACACTCTCCTTGGCCAAACACTCACACCAGTTGCTTCACTGTAATTACTGAATCTGCAGGTCATTAGGGTCTCCCGTTAAAACTTACTACAATGTCTACAGTTGCCACATCTGTAATTTAAGAGGACACACACCTGCTTTAATTACAGGGCCCCTGAGAGATAACAAGATATAAGTAACATGACCAGATGAGAGTCAATTGCTGAAACTGTTTCTTGATAAAATGTGCTTAGCTCCAGAGGCTAAAGCTCACTCACTCTTTCCTATACAGCATCAAGGTGTCAATAGGCACACGGCTACTGGGAATAATTGAAATGCTTCTCTTCATTGAGAAATTGCCCATACGGTAAACAAAGCCCACATAACATAGCAGTAGATGTCAGAGTCATTTCTGGCACATTCAGTCATCAAAAGAGAACCTGGACATGAGAAAGATGCAGTGGAATATTCCAGTGCAGATATTATAATCCAACATTTATGTCTTCCCTCAGTGAACATAACCTTATGCACCAAACTACCATCCTTGAGATTTGATTCTCAGTTTATTTGCTGTCTTTATTTTTTGTATATAATCTTGAAAAGACTGACCAAAAAAATCTGTTTTATTTGTTTTCAACCTGCAGACTTCTTTTGACAGGTGAGAGGTTGAAGAAAGTGACATGCAAGGGCTGGGAACTGCAAGCAGAGCATTCAAGGCATTCCCCACCTCTAAAGCTGTATTATCTCATCCCCAAAATAATATTCCTGTCATTTAGCAGATCCTATTGTCAGCAGCCTATTTCTCCAGAAGAGTCAGGATAGGACTCAGTTTAAGTCGAGAGAGGATAATTTCATGCTCACAGAGTCTGCTGCAGTTCCAAGAGTGTCTTCAGAGCAGCTCCCTGAGTTAAGTAATTCAGAGACACAAGATGTTTCCATCTTGGGTCTCTGCCACCACAACTGGAAACCTCCTGGGCTGCCATACCAGGGAAGAAGAGCCTAGATGGCCAAGCATGAACTCTTAAAACTATTGTCTGAAAATGAAATACACCTGTTCACAGCCCATTATCCAGAGTTAGTAACATGGGACTGCTGACTGGAAAAGACCCTGGGATATATGAAAAGTACTCAGATATTCAGGAAGCAGTAAATTTCTTTGCTATACTTACAAATAATATGCTCTTCACACTCCCAACAAACTAATATTTCTCAAATACCATTTGTGTTGTGTTACTTCCTCAGTAAAAAGCTTAGTATTATTCCCCAAGCACCTGGCATTTTTATGTTATGTAACACCTAGTCATTTTTTTCCAATATGCTTAAAGCTTCAAGAGGTTATGAGTTAAGACAACACTTTTGAGACGGGTAATATTGTGGTCATGGTTAAGGTTCTGTAGGTTTGGCACAAGGACAGGGTTCTGGGGAAAATATCATAAGATCATAAGTTCAGGGTGGGCAGGGCCCACATCTGTCTTCTTCACATTGAATCTCTACCACTACCACATATTACAATATCAGTAAATATTACTGGAATTTAATTGAACATCATAATTTTTCCTGTGGCTAGTTCTATCTCCTGAAGCAAGTCTAAATTCCTCTCCACGGCAATGGCTTTCTTAGGGCTCCGGTTCCACTTCTCTCCAACCCTGCTTCCACAAACATCATACGTATAACAATGAACACAACAATAAAACTCAGACTTACAACTTATAAGGCACTTTCACAAGTATATTTTTCAGCCATAAACTCCTCTGTAACACATTCAAAGTAGGTATAAATATTCCCATTTTATAGATGGACAAGCAGAATATCCGAAGGCAGTATTTCAAACTTACTCTTCCGATTTCAGTTCAGAGTTCTTCCAATCATTCCAGGATTCATGACAATCCATGCCTACATGTTTTCCTTATACTGTTTGCATGCCACTTTGCTCTGCTCTCTTCTGCCCTGCCTTGCAATGTTTCCTCCCTACTCTTCCTCCTCGACTTGGTCCTCACATTCTTCCTTCTCCAGAATTTCTTTTTAAACTACTTCACACCAAATCATTGTTCCTCCTCCTAATTCTGTTTGGATGTGCCATTTGTAGCTGGATCATAATCCACTATGCTTTGGGCCTTCTCTGTAAACAGATTGGAATTTTTGTGGGGAGAAATTTTATTTTCTACCAATTTGCTATGTCCCGAAGCATCTAACAGTGTGTTTGAGGCATAGCTCTTGACCATTTTCATTATACTTCGAAGCAAGAAGAAAAGAAAATTTGAGTAAACCTGTGCTAACTGATGAACCCTAACTGTAAATGGCACCTGGACTGACTTTGTTTGTAGACATCGATGCCTTATAGCTATTACAGAATTTAAAGCCACCTTAATTTTAGATTCATCTTTAAAATGTTTTGTTTATAAATTCAAAGACTATTATGAAGAATTAAACACCCATTTGTACTCTAAAAACATTCCATAAAGACACAATAAATGAGAGAAGAATTATTAGCAAGTCTTTTAATAACTAAATGAAAATAACAGGATAAATAAACCACAATACTTAACCACTGTCAATTTAGTTCAGTACCTTCTTTCTCACTATAAAACTAGGGTAGGGGAGTATTTTTATAGGATGGTGTAGTGGTCCTCTACAGAATCAACTTCAAATTAGTGAATATAATTAAATCCATTATAAAGCTATTTTTCTTTTACTTTAGGTACTGCATTCTATATATTAACTACTTATTATGTAAAGTAGCTCTTATATTTATTTGTCCAAAGGCTGTCAAGTATTCTGAAAGTTGTTGAAGAAATTAATCTCACCGGCATTTTAGGTAACACATCTGTTAATAACCTTTGTTATTCAGACTTTGAATTAGTCCTCTTTTGTCTTAAAGAGTGGGATTTTAGAACTGTTATATTTCTGAATTGAACTGATTTATTTCCAAAGCACATGAGCTAAATGTTTTTTAAATTAATTTCCTCATATATTGAACATGCTTGCTCTATTACAACATATTGAAAAGTAAGATACAGACCCAAACAAAACACTATGCCTCTTAAGTTGCCAGCGGGATTTTGTAGGTGGTGAGGAAAACACATGGCATTCTAGTTAAAGAGGGTAGTCGTAATGCTCCGTGCTTATCATCAGCATCTTCAAATCACACACTTCCGCAGCCCAGCATTCTCTTGGCTGACACTCATAATTCTTTTTAACTTGACAGAGTGGGGAAGCTAGTGAATGGGGAAGGAGATAAAGATGTGGGCAAAGTTTCTAAGGGGTTGAGTCAGATATGTATTTAGATATGCAGAAACAGAATTTCACATTAGGATCAAGAAAAGAGGAACCTACTGGCTTATTCCTCCTCCCGCAAAACAAGAAAGATCAAAATGCTAAGACAAAATGGGTCACAGTGAAGTTTAAAGTGTAGATGTTTTCCAAATATTCAGGGCATTTATGCTAATTGTACTGACAAAGAGTCTATCATTATTTTGGCTCCCTCATTAAGAATATTAAAAGGTCTGGGCTGACATAAAGAAGTATGTAAAAGCAAAGTTTTATTACAGATGTCAAATTTGTTAAAGAATGATTCATGATAGATTAGTTTATTGAAGTGTGTAATAAGTTTAATTACAAATCTTTTCAAATCCTTTTCCCTCTAACACAATAAAGAAAAGGAAGAAGGTATAGTTTATCTTCAAAGGGGAGAGAAAAATTATTCGTGGGAACAATATGGCAAAACTAATTTAATCCCTAGTAGTTTAAAATTAAAAAAAAAAAAGAAAGAAAAAGAAAAAAAGAAAGGATCAGCAAAATATGGCTGGTGCTGGTGGTGCATGATTACACCAAGCACTTCTTTGTTGAGACAGGAAAAAGATTTATGTTCCTTGGTAAAAGACTATGTGTAGTGTGAACGATACTGAAAGGTAACTGAACAGAGGCTGATGGGAGAGATAAGGGAGCAAATGCTCACAGAGTCATGTTGGGTCAGAGAGATGTGCAGAGGGAGGAATGTTAAACACCTCTGCATGGGCACCAGAATGATCACAGATGATTTTTTTAAAGTGTACTCTTCACTTTTCCATTCTACACAACTGTTAGCTTTTTAAAAATTAAAACATATGCACATCCAAACTTAAATGCAAATATATTTGCATTAAGAGATTTACTTCTAAAGAAATATGTTGTGTGAAGAGAAGTCCATGTCATAAGTGGCCCCATCACAGTAAGTACCTGGATTCCAAATGATACAGAAGGCATGTCCTACTATTGCATACAAGAATGAGGCCCAGCCTTCCATTTCCAAATAAGTCTGGTGCAATTTTTCAGTTGTATTGATGATAAAGCAGTTGAACTCAAGATGGATAAAATGCAATCGACAGTGTCCATTGTAATAGAAACAATATCATTCATTTTTTGTAATTTTCCGAACCAGATGTATTTTTTCCCATTTTTTTGGATGCCCTGTGTTTCTATTTCTCAAATTACAGGGCAGTAGTTATTTTGCACTCATTTTTTTTTCTGCATCACAACTTTATCCTCAATTGGAGCGTTCCCTATTTCTCCACGATGCAGCATCTAATGGAAAATAATTAAATAATTGTTATATTGAGTTGCTCCCCTCTTCTCATGCTGGTTTATAACAAGGATAAACAAATTGACAATCAATTAAAAGAACTATGTATTGACTAACTACTGTGTGCCCAGCTCTATAGGAAATGCAGGAGAAAAGGCCTTCTTACCCTCAATATGCATACTAGCTGGACAATCGAAATCAACAAAAGAATGGCTAAACAAGATTTGATTATAGGTGTTAGCTCATATGTCAATTATAATAAAAGATGACTTGTAGAGCACAGGAAAATAAGTGCAAAAGCAAATAGAGAAGTGGTAAAAAAAAAATGTATATATATATATATATATATATATGGGTAGAATTCACCAGGGAAGACTTCAAGGTAGAGATGAAATTAAAGCCAGGCCTTCATATATGGCATATATATACATAGATGGAAAGAAGCTCTCAGGTGAAGGAAGTTGCCATGCATTGAGAATCTATTACAGGCCAAGCTTTACTATGTCAATGTGATTATACTTGTTTTACAGTTGAGAGAGATGGGGCTTGGAGGAATTTAGTAACAAGTTTCCCACAGACAAACTTCCATTAAATAGTACAGATTGGATGCAAATCCAGGTCTATCTAACCCTAATGTTTGAGCATTCTTTACTATTATAGGAAAAGGAACTATGGAAAGAGTAAGAAAGATTGTTGGTGAATACAGCTATATGATCTGCCTGGCAGTCAAAAGAACACATCCTAGACATCATTTATAGCAATTATTTTGTTTTATAAAGTGTTTGTGATCCAGAAAGAATAGGAAATGAAGTTATATCCACAGAACTTGCAAACAAGGCTTAGGAACACACTCAGACTCTGGAGATGAGTATGGGATATTTTAAGATAATTTGTACAGCACAGGCTGAACATTTTTCTGTGGTATATGGCTCTCCAAATTCAGTCTACACATAATCTTCCAGTCTCATAGGAGCTCTGAACATTTGCTGTCTCTGGGTTCAAGGGACCACCAGAATTTCTAAGCAAGGAAAAATAGGCCAAATGAAGGTAAGTTGCAAAAAGAGGTATTTCCTTTGCCTTGAATAAGGTGGCCCTAAATCTTCCCAATCGGGAGACCATAAACAGTTGGATTCTGGAAGTCCTTCATCAAGAAATGAACCAATATTTTCAGAGTACTGGCTACATGCCACACACTATGTTTATGAACCTATAAATCCACAATTATGAATATCATTTTAAAAACCTCTGCTTTATATAAACATACAGGTTAAGCATATAGGCTCTGGCGGCAGACTCTCTGAGTTTCATATCTCCTCCTCTTCACTTACCAGCAATGTTACATTGGGCAATTTATCTCTTTGAGCTTCAGTTTCCTGATCTGTAGAATGAGAAAAATAATACTACCTACCTCACAGGGCTATTGTGAGGATTGATTTAGGTTATCCAGGTAAAACCGTTAGACAATACTTGGAAACTATTAAGCACCGAGTAAATATCACGAGCTGAAGAGGTGGAGGGAGAGGATGCCGGGACTATTGCTGCTGGTTTTTGCACAACGGCTCAATTTTTAATTTCTACTTTGATTATCTGTATAATCACAGCAAGTCTTTGCAGAAACAAAAATAGATAGTTATTCATTTTTTGGATCTGATTCATCAGTGTATACTTTAGTAGTATTGTACTATAAAAACATGTTATAGGAAAGAGCGTACTAAACTAAAATTCTTCTGGTTCCTTTAATGAATTAAGCTACCGTGAACCACTCTATCATTCAGGACAGGGCAATATATGCTGTGGTAACAAACCCTGAAATTTCAGCAGCTTAACCCCTCCACACACACCTGTATACCTATGCACATATTGGCTTTGTGTTTTGGAGAATTCTCCACTGGGTGGTTCAGGGACTTAGGCTACTTCCATTTTGCAATTCTCCCTCTAAGGATCTTCACTTCTAATATATAAATGGAGAGAGAGAAAGAGAAAGGGAAAAGGAAAGGGAAGAAGAGAGGCAGGGAGAAAGAGGAAGAGCAAAAATATAGAAACTCCACCCACTTTTCACTGCCCTGGACTGAAAGTGAAATGTCGATTTTACTCATGTTCCACCAGTAAGCATTAGTCACATAAACACACCTATATGTACAGATGCTAGCAAATGCAGAGGACTCATAAACAGTAACTAACATCCTCCTACATGTTACATCACAGCAAAATTTTTTAATTTATAGCTAAAGGTCTCTGAATGAGAACAGGCAAAGAGCCTCACGGCCCACGGAGACCTCATTGCTGGACCCTGCCTATTGTAAATGGATATTCCTCAAATGGAATAGGAAGAATTGTAATATTTTAATGAGTAAATCTGGAATACAGAAAAGGCCTTCAATAAAGACTTTTAGAAAAGATCCTTTAGTAAAGGCGTCAAATCTAAAGTGATGATTAGATGTAAAATGAAATTTTAGTTGACATAGGAGGCAAGACAGGAACTTCCTAGCATGTGTTATGAGAAAAAAAACAAACAGAATTTTACGAAGAACCTGATAAAATGTTGAAAGTATTTTATTATGTAAATGCAAAATGCTACTGTAAAAGATCATATATTAAGACAATTTGTAGGACCTAGATTCCTGCTTGCCCCAATCAGAGGAAACATTTCCGATATAACATTAGCTTCATAAAGAGTATCTCTCTAACCAGAATTTGGCAAGCTGAAGCAGAATTTGTCCTCGTCCAGCTACCTGAATCATAACTTGTTGGTCAGCTACTTCTAATTGAAAAACTTAAGAATTTTTTTTTAAAACTAGGTCTCTGGAGTCAAGGGACTCATTATTATTACTACTTTTTACTTTCTCCTTTCAAAGATCTTATTAACTCCTGTTTTTTTCAAAGGCTCTATCAGCTATACAAGTGGTATGTATTAAGTCATGATTAATTTTCAATATTTTGTAAAGCAAATATGTTTGTATGTATATACATGTATGTGTAAAAGTGCTCTTAAAAGTTCACAAAACAATGAAACATAGAGCAAAAAGAAAGACTTATTGTGTCTCATGAAACTACATTACTTAGTTGGGAAAAATAGGTAAACCTGAGCTACCACCATGTCACCACTACCACCATACATAAATGCTGAAGTTTTAGTTTTGGAAAAAGCCACTACTGATTGGGAAAAGTTGTTAAAAAAAAAAAAAAAAAACTGAAGGATTTTGCTTTCGTATTTGTTCAGAGCACTGGTAAGTTTTCACTTCACTTTAAAGAAATTGAAATTGATCATGACAAAGGATAGCTCATCGGCATACTTTATACAAAAAGGGTTCTATCGAATCTCAATCACTACACCCCCACTCAGAGTTTTAAGTTTAAATAAAGTGCTGCAATAGATACTACTTTTATGACTCTTGATTTTATTTACTTTTATAATAATTTGAACAACTTTCCATCCCAAATGAGTCAGGTAAGAAGACTCTTACTATACATGACTCTATAGCTGTTTCTGTCTTCAATCTAGAACATTATGAGCAAGCAAATCAACAGTACCACATTAAGTTGATGTCATTAAAACCAGAAGCAAGAAACTTGTCATCTAAGTCAGTGTAGGCAGTCCTATCACAGGTAAACCTACAATTTCCATTAAGCTCTTAGAAATATTGTAAATAACTCATGATCCTTTATTACTACCTTTGAGGCCCGGTTGAATTCTGTGGTATAGTAATAGGGAATTTCCCAAATTGAGCTTTACTGATTTAGCACAGCAAAACACTATGGATGAATATTATATAGTTTTATCAAGCACTAAACAAAGATACACATGTATATAAACATTTTATTTAATATACACACACGCATACCCACATACACACATTCACACTCATATCCACACACATATATTCTTAGGTTGGGCTGCTCTAACAAAATGCCATAAAATGAGTGGCTTAAACAACAAACATTTATTTCTCACAGTTCTGTAGGTTGAAAGTCCAAGATTAGAGTAAACAAGTACTTGGCTTACATACATCCATTCTTCTTGCTTGTCCTCACCTGACAGAAAAAGAGCTTGTTAGCTCCTGGGCCGCTGTTTTTTTTGTTTGTTTGTTTGTTTGTTTTGACAGAGTCTTGCTCGATTGCCCAGGCTGGAGTGCAATGGCATGATCTCAGCTCACTGCAACTTCCGCCTCCTGGGTTCAAGCATTTCTCCTGCCTCAGCTTCCCGAGTAGCGGGGACTACAGGTGTCTACCACCACACCTGGCTAATTTTTTGTATTTTTAGTAGAGACCTGGTTTCACCGTGTTAACCAGGATGGACTCGATCTCCTGACCTCATGATCCACCCGCCTCACCTTCCAAAGTGCTGGGATTACAGGCGTGAGCCACCGCACCCAGCCTGTCCTCTTCTTATAAATGCACTAGTCTCATTCATGAGAATTCCACCCTCATTACCTAAACACCTCCCAAATACCCACCTCCAAATCCCATCACGTTGGGATTGAGATTTTGACATATGAATTTGGGGATGATACAAACATTGTTTATTACATATATACATACACACACACACACACACACACACATATACATATATATGAATGTATATCCTTCTCAGGTGTATTTCTCTGTTGATCACCTCGTTTTTTTTTTCTTTTCTTCTTCAACTTTTAAGTTCCGGGGTACATGTGCAGGTATGTTACATAGCTGAACATGTGCCATGGTGGTTTGCTACACAGATCAACTGATCACCTGCAAATTAAACCCAGAATTCCTTAGCTATTCTTCCCCATGCTCTCCTTCCACCGACCCCCACCCCCAACAAGCCCCAGTGTGTATTGTTCCCAATCATGTATCCATGTGTTCTCATCATTTAGCTCCCTCTTGTAAGTGAGAACAAGCAGTGTATGATTTTCTGTTCCTGAGTTAGTTTGCTGAGGATAACAGCTTCCAGCTCTTTCCATGTCCCTGCAAAGACATGATTCTGTCCCTTTTTATGGTTGCATAGTATTCCATGGTATATATACACCACATTTTCTTTATCCAGTCTATCATTAATGGGCATTTGGGTTGATTTCATGTCTTTGCTATTGTGATTATTCCCTTTTTAAGGGATTAGTAAAACCATCCAGCCACAGGTAAATAAAGGAGAAACCTCAATGCTGGATGAGTTCCAGTTCTCCTGAGGTTTACACTTACTTCTCAGGACTACACTTCCTCATGACACACTGGGCCTTAAAGTTAATGTTTGAGGCCTCTTGACCTAAAACAGGGAACTCAATTCCCTGGGGAATTATGTGTTTCATGTTATTTGTTTTTGTTTGTTTTCCCAATTCAAGCTTACAAGCCTTCCCAGTTGAAATTATATATATATACATACACACACACACACACATATATATGGGTCATACATATGTGTGTGTGTGTGTGTGTATATATATATATGGGTCATTTTATACAGTCAGTCTTCGAAGATTGGGACTCATACCTTCAAGGATACCATCTTAGCTGAACGGCCTCCCTGTGGTCTTGTTTTCCTTCCAGGCCCATCCACCATGGAGATCATATAAACTAGGCATTTTTTTTTCCTAAGCATTGTAGCCTATATAAAGTAGAATAAGACACAGATCCTACTCTTCATAAACTCAAGAAATATTTATAGAGAGATAAACATACTTACAATTCAATATGACTGGTAAAGTAGTAATGGTACACATATGATTACAGTATAGGAATACAGTAAGGGTCAGGGAGAACCTGGGAAATCTTCACAAAGGCAGTGATGTTTGTTTTGTGCTTGGTATTAAAGGAAAATATAATTTCCTTACATAAGAAAGAAAAAAAAAAGAAGAACAAGTGGCTTTTAAGCAGAAGGAATACCATGAAAGAAAACACGACAGCCTAGAGTGTAGCCTCCCAGTCAGTACCATGTTCCTCACCCTGCATCGGGTGTTCATAACCTGTTCCCATTTTCAGACCTCACTAATCTTTCTGTTCTCACCCCTCCAGGTACACAGAGCCCTTCACTCTATACTTATTGAACTCTGAGATGGCCTATGCATCTGCCCCAGTAGATTTGCAGAAATGTACTGTTTCAGGACAGAATGTTAACTATTAAAAGAAAAACTGTCCAACAAGGAGTGAAAGATTCCATTCTCTGAGCTGTTTTCCTATTTCCTCTTTAAAAACAAAACAAAAAAACAACAAATTTACCCTTATGCCACAGCTGCAGGAAAAGTAACAAAATCAACTGTATTTAATATGCAAAAGATGTGGTTTACATTACAACGGCTATAATATCACCAATAAAGAACTTTCCAGAAAGTCGTAATTAATATTTTCACTCAAAAAAAATTATTTTAATATCTACTATATCCTGTAACTATTTCTTGCCTGTTGCATACACTGAAAGATCAGATTAATTTTAGATTGATTATTAGAGTGGTAGGAGCACATGTTGGACTACGTAGTATGCTCCATACTAACTTGAATCCAATTTTTTTTAATAGAGAATTTCAAGATACTGACATTCCATAAAACACATTTTGGGAAAGCTGAACCAGCCTGGATTTCTATCATTCATCTAATCATACAGACTCTACTTGAATATCCCCAGGGACAGTTCATATCATCAGAGGTAACTTACTTCATGGCTAGAAAGTAATCATTGATCATAACCGTTGGAAAGCTGCTGTCATGAGTAGTGTTGGTTTTAATAATAACAACAATAATAAATTTGACCCAAAATCTGCCACCTTGAATCATTTTCTCCTTTGTCCTTGCTCTACCTCCTATAGACCTTTAATGAATTAGTAAAAAGCAAGATGTGATATTATGGAAATAGTGCATAAATCAAACAGAAACTCTGAAAAAAAACAGCTATTGTACATTCAAACTGAAGCTGGAAAATCTGTGCATCGTTTCTCTTTATTTCTCTTCACATTATGACATTTGAAACCTACTTATTTCTTAAAGTCATCAGACATAGCTATTTAGCAGTGTTCTGTGCAAGTGTGCCATGCTAGGGGGTCGAACACTGCTGAGCATCTAGAACTTGTTTTTCATAAGCTAAGGATGAGTGGTCTCTATCTAGCCATAAAGATTGATCTCTAAGAAACAAAGAGACATCTTCAGATTCTGTTTCCTGAAAAGAAAGTACAGTTTCACATTTGGTCTAAAAACAGGTCTTTCTAACAAATATATTAGTATCATTAAAATGAAACACAAACTGCTATCCTTCCTTGGAGACTTGAACTTAGCTATAGACATGGAGCTTGTATAAACAACCTGAAATACACAACTAGCAGCTTCCAGTCATTACTAGTCAAACAGAATTTAATATATACTTAATGAATATCTCAAGGGAAAAAAAGAAGATACCCTCATTTTGCAGCTGTCATCAGCATTTGCTCCTGAATCATCCCAGTTTTTCCCTCCTGTAATAATCAAATAATTCTCTAGCCTTTCATGATTTTGCTATACATATCTTTTTGCCTATCTAATTAACACTGTGATTTTTGTTCTACATATGTTGTGTAATAGTAGATTCTGTCCTATCCTCACCAAACATATTAAGCATAATAAATATACTTATGAGAATTACTTTGTATAGTCCTTATGCAATCAGCCATGCTGGGCATGATGGCCCAAGACGATGAAAGCCCATTGACTTTTTGTAGCAAATTAGTCTACCATCTAATCGGTGAACCCTGCTAAGCTTTTGAGTTATGACGAGAACCAGCAGCTCAGTTAGAACACTCAAATGAATTATATCAATTCATAAACTTGTTCATGTCCAGATTTCATTAGCCACACATTAACAGCATTTTATGTTTATTACTGTTCTGACATAATCTATAAATAACTGAAATGCTAATCATAGTGTTCTGCCGGGCATCATCATTTAATCATAAAGAGATACATTATTATAAACTATAATAGATAATAACAAGTCTGGGTCAATGGCCGCATATTAAAAGATCACAATTATATCCTATAAGGGTATGTACCTCATACATTTGGTGACACATAGGTCCATATCTAATCACTTGCAAATGTTTCCCCTCTGACATACTTATAGTACAAGGTGACACAATTAAGAAAATATGCTTATAAAACAGTACAATCCTTGAACATCAAAGTAAGCAGATAACAATTAATGGTGGGAGAAAACATCTTGCCAATGCCAATTTAATTAACTCTTTATTGTTAGGTTTGTGTTTCAGCAGAAAGAGGATTCATGTTCCCAGATATTCACTCCTAATAGCTAGGAGAACCAAATGAAGGAAAAACATATATACAGCTAATCAAAATGTACCTAGGAAAGCTATTAAATAAAAGCAAAATTCAGTTACAATTGAGTTAAAATCGTAAAGCAAAGCCTAACTACTGATTAGATCTTCTCCAAGTCCTATTAATGGTTTATTGCAAACTGTAACCTAGTAATCTTATATTATATTAGAAAATAATTGCATGTACAAATATTCACACCTCCTTGTGAGAGGTAATCACTTTCAAGCTCAGCAAAGCTACCCATTTTGAATGGCCCTCCATTATTGTTTATGCCATGATGATGTAATCACTGTCGTGTTTTGACTAGTTGACGACAGAGTGCTGATCAAGTTTGGATATTGATTTAACAAGATGATGGGGTCATTACCTTTGTAGCTTTTGTGATTCTCATGTTTTTGCTTCAGGAAAATATCCTGATGAAATACCAGCTGCTACACAAACAATTTCTAAACTAGATTATCAGCTGAAAGAGTTTTGCATGAGAAACGAGGCTGACCCAGAGTCCAAGAATTAATGACAGATTATTAAACTAAAGTATTTTATACCAAAAATTAGCCACTAATTTAAAGCCTTAGTTGAACAGGACGTTGAGATGGAGTCTGTCATTGCCAGCACTTGCACCTCAGAGCTCAGGGTGAACCGAGGGAGATAAAGAAAGGAATGTAAAACACTATGGAAACCAACCTCTGGAGACTTAATATTCTGATCAGCTCACCTCCGAACATCTGGCTCTTAAATGTTCAAGCACAAAAACAAGAGAGCTAATGAAAGCAGCACATATTATCTCTCCCATCAATGTACCTCACAAACACCTGCTAAAATTAAAACAAATTGAATCTTGATTGCTGATTAAGTACCCCTTCTTTAGCTAGATATTCTGTCATTATTTGCCCTGGCGTACAATGCATAAACTGATGAATGGCGAGTGGTGGGCTGTAGCAGCAAAGGTGGATAAAAGGCGATTCAAAGTAGATGAATATAAATGGTAGCAGATTAACTTTGTGTACTCTAACCCTGCAAAAAAAAAAAGCGAGTTTTCACCCCCACCCCAAGAATTAAAGGGACAAAATTGCATTTAAAATAGAAAGGTAAGTCCCTACATTATAATACTCCCCTCTCCCTCAACAAAGTTCATTGTCAGGCAGGACTTGCTGCATTTAATTGACTCACCATAGCTTGGTGACTAAGCTTTAGCAGTACTCCCGATCTGTATTTCTGACTGCTTTTATTCCGTTTCTTAGCTAGTGCGAATGCTTTATTTTTTAATTTGTGTTATTACTTATTTATTTTTGGAATTGCAAACCTTTCCAGACACAGGCCAGAAATACCAAAACCAGAACTTTCCAGTTACATTTGGTTTGTCCATACCTGAAACAATTACTTGGATTGTGGTTTAAAAAAAAAAAAAAAAAAGTTACACGATTTACTGCCAATAAACCAAGAGACCATTCAGCGTGCATACTTCAGTTAGAATAGAAATACCCATTTGAGTTTTCATCACACATATATAAATACCTTCCTATGCAAACACTGATGACAGATGTGTGGCTAATCTACCATGTTAACTTCATTTGAGAAATTGTGGTTTTGTTCAAACTTTATTAGCTAAACTAGAATTGATTCTGATATGTTTTAACTCAATATTTTACCTGGTTCAAGTATATTTCCAGAACTCATACAACTCAACAGCTCTCCTGTATTTGCAATACATTCTCATAAATTTCCTGTGAAAATAATCAACTTGTATTTGCTTCAATGTCTTTTGATTAAAAAAAAAAAAAGAGTGAGGTGAGAGAGAAATAGCAGTGTGTAAATCCTTCTTAACACCACAACCCACACAGCCTGGTTTTATTTATTTATTTTTGACTGACACAATAAGGTCATAACAGCACATATGTTTGGCATATGCATTTCATCATTGATGATTAGGCACTATCCAAAAAGTAGCTTCAAAATGATATGTTACTCCAAGATCTCTTATAGGGCATTAAACAAAAGGAAGGAAATGTCCATGAATCACTTATTGTTCCTTGACTTTTTTTTTCTTATTGCATTCTAAATTATTTAAATATACTATTAGGCATCATATTGGAAAAAACAGATGTTTTCTAATTATGAACTGATTTTACAGTGTGATGGTGTCACATATTTAAATTACAAATACACATTTTTAGCATTCCAGCTGTGCTTTACAAGAGTTTAATTTGCTTCTTCTGATATGTCACATTGCACCTGCCTTTTTAAAACTCCTATAAATGTAAAACATTACTCAAACACAATTATTAAGACATGTTGAAGAATTCTAAAGATTTTGAACAGCTTATAGAAGATGAATTTTATATAAAGATTCAATAATGAATCTACCAAATGTGTATTTGGAGTAACATTTACAAATATTTTTAGAGGAATATGAATTTGGACTGATGATTTGTGTATGTATATATGGATGTGTGGTAGTATATAGAATTTGATTTTGTTTTTATGGCACCTTTCATATGAACTATATCTTCAAGCACAATCATACAAACATAAGTTTAAAATACTTGTTCTGTATTAACAACATGAAAATAAAAATTCAGCATCTATTAGGAACATAAAGAAGGCTTTCACTGCATGGGATGTAAGAATGTACTTTGCTCAGAGACTACACATTAGTTAAATTACCTACTATTCCTTCTCTCTTCAAGATCAACCCTATGATGTAAACAGATTGATCAATTACTTCAGAAAAAAAATCGAAACCATTGAAAATTTAAATTGAGTTGTCCTGCAAAATCAATGACCAGAATCAATGGTAATGAACACATTTTAAAAACAAATTTTTGTATATACAGGATCTCACTATGTTGCCCAGCCTGGCCTCGAATTCCTGGCAGACCCATTTTTGCTAGATTGTCCTTCTCTCATTGTGTGGCAGTCCTGGGAGCAGTTTAGTCCTGTGGGAAACATTTGACCTATATAAAGTTCAATGATAACGCAGGGTTTAAATTGTCATGTTCTGAGTGTTAAAACAAAGAAATTCACATACATATGTGAATGAAAATACACCCATGGACAAAAATACTAAAAACCAAATGGGTCTTAATATAAGGTGCTATAAAAAATGGAAATGAACTATACGCTTTATTTCTGGAATGCATGAAAATAATTTAAACTTTAAAATAAAAAAATTCAGAGAAATTTATATGCAAAATGTATATAAAAGAAGTATTTTTCAGACTTCTTATACATATGCAAGAAGTATTTATTTCTTAGTATACTCCCTAGAAATAACAATTATTGTTTCAGAAATGTACATTCACATTTAAAATAACTAGGAGAGAAAAGCTCAAGAGGAAACAAATCAGATATAACTTCTTCACCCAACCCTGTTATTTCAAAAGAAAAAAAAGGAGAAGCTCTTCCTCAGCACTATTTTGAAAATTGACACGTTTAAGTGATAATGTGGGGTGTTTCCCCCCTTTTCCTCTTTTCACAATAATGGCTGAAAATAAACCATTTATAACCCTTTCAAATCTTAATATGGTTAAATGATTTATTCCTGTGAAAACTGACTTCACTGTCCTCAGAATAAAATATTCAAGACAAGCCAATAAGAATGTACACACTGTGAAACTAGAACCCCCCACACTTCATGTGAGAAGCTAACATAATGGTGAATTGACTTTTTTTAAAGAGAAGTCTGAAGATTAAATGAGGATGGTAAAAGTATTACGGTAATAAATTTTACTAGCAAACAAATAAAATCACATTGTAAAACCTTTCCCAAAAAGGGGCTTTAACTGCAATGCATAATCATATATAAAAACCTAAAATGGAAATTTTTATCCATTAAAGTGTGAACAAGCTAATTCAGAATAAATAGGAGGGCATTTGGAACTATAAAGTGTTCAGCTAGCACTCTTACTGAACAAAGACCTTATTTTAATCATCAGCTTATTGACTGCAAAGCAAAGTGTTTCTGCCAAATACAGAACTTTCAAAATGATTCATCCATAAGTTTTATTTACCATACATTTTAGAGGTCTCTCATAGTCAGACACTACCTATCTTGTCCAGATTTCTTTTATGAGTCACCACGGTCATCCATCCAGCTCTCTGGGTGACTCCTGACCAGTCCTTCTAGCTCTTAATGCCCATCAACTTAGTGTCCTTCAATTCTTTGATCTTCAGCCTCTGAGGTCCAGGGAGCCACTTGTGTAGAGCAGGACAGGTACACTGGCAGCAAAATAACCCTTGACTCTTTGGTTCTGGTTACCAACCCTTATCTATATACCACTTCCTAAATCTTCCTCCTGGTTTGGGATTTGGCTCCACATTTTCCACACTTAAGTGCGGCCCATCTCCAGCTTGGAACACACTAAGGTGCCTTTGGATTTCTACCAAATAGAGGGTCCAAGGAATTAAGTGTAAGAGTCTCTGAGTAGTGACCCCAATTGTGCTTTGACAAGGAGCCCTAGATTGAAGATGTACAACAGCAGGCAATATTTAATTATTTCAGAGACTAACAACCAACGTTAGATTCAGTCTGCCATAAAATGACAGTGACAGACCTCACTCTAAGTAGGAAAGTCTCCTGCAGTTGCAGAAGCAGCTGCTCTATTCTGAACAGGAACAAGAATGTGAATTCAAAAGCTGCATGCATGAATGAGAGATATCTTTAAAAATGGCTCCCTCGGGATGCTCAAAACTGGAGGGTCTAAAGACAGTTTTCCTGAAATGTTATTCTCAACACACAGCTGAGACCTCAATGAACAGATTATTTGATTTAGGGAATAAGCAGGTTAATAAACGGAATTGCAAAGATCTTCTAAGTATCATCAGCCGACCCAAACTCCCAGATCCTCGGCTTCTTAATGCTCCCTGACAATTCCCCTTATACATTCCTTTTATTCATTATGCATGATAAGTTCTATAGATTCTCTAATATGAACACAATAATTGTGTCTAATATTCTCATACGAATGATGGTGAAGCCCCCACCCTTAGATCTCAGAGAAGGCTTGGGTTTGATCCTCTGTTAACTGCTTTCTACTGAAGATGTACTCCCTGCTCACTGTTTTATCTTCAGCCTGTGAGGTGCTTCTCTTTATGAATTATACCATGCTTCTGTATTATTATAGGGGTTACCCAGGGGCATCTGATTCACCCCTCTCTTCACACCCTTAAAACACAGGGGGAACACAGATAAGTTGCAATATAAGTGGAAACTAGATATATTAATAGATAAGCAGACCTCCTCCAGGAGAAGTAGCATATAATCAAAGAATGAATAAAGCCCTGAGACAAGACAGGCAGGTTAGGGAAAAAAGAAAGTTGGAGATTCCCACTCACCTCTACTCT
The DNA here is from genome assembly GCF_047675955.1 of Chlorocebus sabaeus. NCBI lineage: Eukaryota > Metazoa > Chordata > Mammalia > Primates > Cercopithecidae > Chlorocebus > Chlorocebus sabaeus. The sequence continues at coordinate 58,535,400 of NC_132917.1, read as the reverse complement.
GCACTCCTTCCTAGCATCATGGTAGCCGTGCTGACCACAGAACCAGGAACTGAGTAGAAGCTGCTTTATGAAATAACCAGAGCTAATCCATTGTCGTTGCACCACCCCATTCTCAACCCTTATCAATCCCTACTGTTATATGTTCTTTCACAGGTTATAATTTTAGAAAGGTACCATACGTATGGGTGGGATGGGCAGTGACACACTGAATCTGAGATAGAAATGTCTGAATCAACAAGAGCCTTGGAAGGGAGACTGGTTGGACATCACGGATTTTATGTTATTAGTTCTGGGATAAGAAAATCCAAATGACGCTTAAAATTGTTCAAAGTGAGATGACCAAAATAGATTAGAAAATCCCTCTCTAGTTCAAAAGAACATCACTAGGTAGACGACTACATGCCACTGGATATCTGGCCATCAGCTTAAGATTTAAGTGGAAGATTCTAACAACGAGGAAAACATTAAGGTGTGCCAGACAGAATCTACTGACCCAGTATGGTATATTCACAAAGCATGACATTAATAAAACACACCTCATTCTTAGATAAGCAAACCAAGATGACAATAGTTTATCATGAGATTCTCTAACATAAAAACAGAATACATCTGTTCTCAGTTTACTTACCTAAAGGTAGAGAGGAAAGCAACATCTCAGTGTTCTTGATGAAATTTAAGAAAACCTGTCCTCAAAAGCAAGAGATGAATGATAAAAATTATCAGGAAACATACTGGTTTGAAAAGAGTTGAGATGCATGTGTAGGTGATAAAGAAATTGAAAGAATTAAGAAAAGCTTGAGAGGGATCTAGAATTTTATTATTATAGATGAATCTGCGTTAAAGAATTAATGCATAGATTGTGCTGAAAACATATGGTCAGTGACATAGATGCCAATCCAAGGTGCACATTCAGAGGGTACAGATAAAGGACAACAACAAAAACTATGAGTCACAAGACAAATGCAGACACGAAACAGAGAATGGGAAGCCAACCTAAGGACAACTGTTTAAAAAGGGTGGCAGGAAAGTAAAAATATAATAATATCCTATTTGTATCTGAAAAGAAATATGGACTACTTACAAAAAAGAAAAAAAAATTAAGCTGGTCTTATGCTTCTGTTGAGCTGCATTCAATGCTGGATGACAATGAAATAATAGCTACACAATTTTGTGGGAACAATTTGTGCCCCAAGAATTCTATATGCAAACCACTGTGGGATATCTATAAAGGCAATACAAAGATAGTCTCTGATACACAAGAGTTCAGAAAGCATGTTATCCATATGCTCTTTACTAAAAATAAAATTACTCAAAGGTATATTTAAGTTAACAGAAAATACTCACAATTTTTACAAATGAAAAGAGCAAAATATTGTTATAATATAAATGATGGTAAATAAAACAATATCATGATGGTGTGTCTAAGATGTTAAAATATTATTATGAATATGAATTAATATTTTATAAAATGGCTCTTGCAAAAGAAGAAGCCTAATACTTTAAAAATCATTATTTAACTTTTATTATTTGGCTGTAACACCCCAAATTATATTAACACAAACTGAGAAGTACATTTTTAAAAAGCAAGCAGTAAAACGAGGTAATTTCCAATCCTACATAGTGGCTAATCAAAAGCAGCTCTTTCTCCATGTTGGTAATTAGTGAAATATAGGCTTAAGAAGTGTTATTGTAATGTAAAGGTAGCTGTTAGTGTTAAAAACAAATGCATACTTTATAAATAACTGTGGGGGAGGGGAAGAAGAAGACAGGAAAGAAGGAATGAAAAAAGTGGAGAAAGGAAGAAAAAAATCCATAAAGCAACAGAAAAAAGAAACAAAACCAGGAGGTATGAAACATTTTAAACAAACGTGAGAAATACAATAGTCCTCGCTTATCCGAAGTGTTGCTTTCCATAGTTTCAGTTATCCATGACTGACGTTCAGAAATAAACAATTCATAAGTTCTAAATTGTGCATCATTCTGAAGAGCATGATGAAATCTTGTGCTGTCTGATTGCATCCCACTCAGAACTTGAATCATCCCTTTGTCCAGCACATTCACACTGTATACTCTACTACCCATTAGTCATTAAGAGGCAATTTCTATTAGTTAAATCAAAAAAGCATGGTATGTACAGGGTTTGATACTATCTGCAATTTCAGGCATCCACTGGAGGTCTCGCAACATATGCCCTGTGAATAAGGGGGCACTACTGTAATATCAAATACATCAACGATGAGATAAATGTGAATACATAGAACTATTTTTAAAAGCAAACAGAAGATTTGAGTTTGGGGCAAATTATTTTGAACATATGCTGCTAATGGAAACATAGCTAACACAAAAGGACAAAGAGATTAAAAAGGAGTATCACGCAGTCACAATAAAAACAAAACAGGCATCACAACCATAGTATCAGACACTGAAGAGTTAGAATTAAAAAATTAAATGGAACAAACAAATCACAATATAATAGGTAAAATCTGCCATGTAGTTATAATAATCACAACAATAATACCAATAATAAAATTTATTCTTTGAATAGTGCAGTATCTAAGTTTATAAAGGAAAAACTGTTCATTGTAGTGGAAGACATTAGGCTAAACTGAAATAAAGAAGTAAACGATTTAAATAATTTAAGAAAACGGCAATAACGATCTAGCATCTATCAAATGAGTACTTTGTGCCAGGGACTGTGCTAAGCTCTTTAATATGCAGCTCATTAAATCTTCATAACTCCTAAGGTTGGTGTGTTGTCCTTCTCACGCTCAGTTAAGAAACAGACCAAGACTTGTGTAATTTACCCAACTCCACAGAACTGGTAGTGCCAAAGCCGCACTTCAAAACTGTATCTATCTGTCTCATAGAGGAACTAAAAACAGAACTCTAGAAAATGGCCAAACATAAACTAAATATACAAAAATGAATAATTTTCTTCTGTATCTACAGTAACAGAATGGGGGGGAAGATATTTCTCAACATGGAATGAAAAAATATACCTAAAAAGAATTGTAATTAAAAAAATAAAAACATGCAGGAACAAATGAGTACTACAGCTCTTCACTGAAAAATCATAAAAGAACACATAAATAGACCTTTTATGTCTCAGACATAGAAAAACAAATTTTGTAAGAATGTCAATGCTTCTCCATTTCATGGGTTTAGTGCTATTACAGTTAAAATCTTTGCATTTTTTCTTACATTGCCAAAGCGATTTTGGAGTTCCACTGAAAAAATAAAAGACCCTACCGAGTCTTGTGGTGTGTACTTGGTGAGGGCAGAGAGCATGTCTATCTTGTCTAGTATCTCTCGCCCAGAGGAGAAACTCCATTTACTGAATAAGGACAGGCTAAGAAAATTTTGAAAAATATTCTAATTAATGTTTCTAACTAAATGAAACTAATGTTTCTAACATTCTAACTAATGAGTGAAAAGTTGTCTCAATAAAAGTTAATATATTCGATACAGAAAAAGATTCAAATTGATAGGAGAAACACAAAAAGTCTTTGATGGTTGCAAGGAAACAATTAGAAATAAAAACAATTTGTGTGTGAAAATGTTCTGTTATGGGTTATTAATAACAGTAAAAAATTTGTCCCTACCTAATGATAATGGAGCAGTAAAATTAATTATATCATGTCCATATAAAGAATAATATACAGCCTTTTAATGTACTATTGAATATTTAATGACCTTAGTTTATTCATTCTACAAATGTTCATAATGTGATGGCAAGAGAAAAAGCAAAATGCAAGACTCTAAACTGATCAGTGCCTGTTTTTAAGAAAATATATAGATGACAGGCATACTAATAAAATACAGAAATAAATATATTAAAACATCAACAGTAATTATATCTGGGTGTAGAAAGGTTCATATTCTATTTTCTTATTTATATATTTCTAAATATTCCATATTTTCTAAAATGAGTTTAAGTAATTCTCTAAAGACTAGTTTATTCAAGGTAATAGAGCCAGATTACTAAAAGTGAAAATAAATCTGGCCTTACTTTCTATTTTGGTGTCTCCAAATTTCAGGGGATGTCAATTTCCATATGTTACAAAATCCTAGGAAAAATCTGATTTTCAATCTGTGGAACCAAAATAGGAGCTTTCTCCAAAAGTAATGTTTTCTACAGTCTCTCTTACACTCTTCACCTGAGACTCAAAACACAAAATTGAAAATATGTGTTTTAAAAAATGTGAGCAATTTAAGACAATTTTTAAAAACACATCTTCTCCTCTCAATGCATGTGCAGTAGATGTAAGAAAGGGAGGTTTCATTGAGATAAAAACGAGGAAAAATGTCGAAGCACACAGAGATGCTGAAACATTAAAAAAAAAGTAGCAACCAGTGGAAACAACTTCTCAACAAGATTATCAAAATGATGAAAACGTCTAATTAACAATACAGTGTTTGGAAAAGATAGTATAATTTTAATGCCTTTGATGCTCCCTAATATTAAAAAAATAAGGATATTCAAGAATTACAGCAAAGCCTCTCATGAGTGTTTATTAACTAGAACACCATCCCTTGCCTTTGAGAATTGAACTAAAGATCACTTCACTGAATTAAACTGAATCACTTCTGGAAAATATTGGAGTGTTTGAGAAGAGAAACTAACAAAGTAAGTTTCGACTTGTGTCTGGAGGTTACAGCAAGAGAATAAATGGTTTGAATTAAATATTCTGAATCCTTAGAAGAAAAGAGAAACATGTACAAGTAGTCCCAATACAGAATTGGTAACCTTTTAATAAGACTTTGTTAATCTATGTAAAGCTATATCCTCATTTCAACGCTTGTAGACAAGTCTTGATGCCAATGAGTTCATTTTAGGAATACTGTATATAACTTAACAAGTTGTCAGGTTTAAAATAGGAACATGCATTTTACTCATGAGTCTTTTCATTTGTAATGGATAAGAGGCATAGTGGCTTTTAAAGCTTCCAGATAAGAAAGCCTGGATCCATGCTTTTAGGGACCGACCCTTGGTATGCACTCACATGGATAGGAATTACCCTGGCAACAACCCCAATGGGATGGTCTACAATGGGAAATCTAATTTTACTCATCAGAGCCCTTATACTTTGCCATTGTAAGATTTGATGTAATTCTTACAACAGCTCTGAGACATAGAAAGGAAAGGCATTATCCTCATTTTGCATCTGAGGTCACCAAAGCTCAGAGGAGTCCACAATTTACAACATCGGACAGCTCAGACCATGGGTAAGACTAGAACCTGGGTCTTCGGAGGACTTTTGTAGTATTCTTTCCACTAAATCATGCGGGTTTTCAAGGAAACAAGCTTCCAAATAAGGCCCCTCCTACTCTCCCTTGGGTAACTTTAATAAACTCAGTGTAAAACAAACAACAAATTGGCTGTTCCCAAGCAGATGGTGCTGCTCAGCTGCGGTTAAGCAAGGAGGCCTCCAACACGCCAAACTTTCGCAAACATTACTTACTTACTATTTTGTCATGCTGGTGAAGGCAGACAATTCACATTCGGCATCCTTATTATCATAGCACGGGCCACCGTCCAGCTAACTGCCCTGATGGAATGGGCCAGCTCATAAGGAAGGTGTGGGATGCAGCGAGGGACACTGTGCTGCCAGCAAGGCCTGCCCCAGAGGCAAAATCCGAAACCCAGACGGAATGGAAAAAGGCAACGGGGAGCCAACACCCGCTGGTATGTGGCAACCAGGTTACAGTTGTACCATAAGGCAGTGGCGGTTATAAAATTTTGTAAAATTACAAAATCTTCATTTGGAACTTTTATGAAAATTCAATATTTAACATTTTATCCAATATTTGATTTTGTTTTTCTTACTGTAATTGAATTTAAAAATGTAATTCCTTTTTGTTCACTAAGCACCATATAGCCATCTTTAAAACCTTGCTAGTATACTGTGATACCAGGCAAATATTATCATATTTTATATGTCCTGAGGTGAAGAGGTTTGGAAAATACTGCTCATCAGTTCTTGTGATGGTAGAACGATAAGTGGAGGAATCAGGGAGATTTGTGACCTTCATTCATTTATTGATTTACTAAATGATTAAATATATTTTTTGAACCCCTACTCTGTGCCAGGCATAGTTCTTGGTGCTGGAATATAGCAGAAAACAAAACTGCTGTTTAATCTTACAGAGTCTACATTCTGAATGGGGAAAACAGAGCAGTAAAAACATATACATACAATAGGAGATGGCTGTGAGTACCAAAAAGGAGATAAAGCACGGTAAAAAGTGAGAATGTGGTTGAGAGGGGTGCTCACTGAAATGGGGTCAGTGGGGAGAAACTCCCTGAGCAGAGACTGGTGGGGACTGTGTTTAGGCAGAGGGAGCAGAAAGGGCAGAGCTCCCACAGTGGGATTTTCTTAAAGGTTCAAAGAACAGCAAGGAGGTCAGGATGGCCTGAGCTGAGAGAACAAGGAAGAATGTGTAAGAGCTAAAATCAGATTATAGGAGATCCAAGTAGACAGTTGGTGTCCAAAAAATTTGTAAGGAGACTTTAAGGAGCAAGCTCAGCCAGACACTTCTAATATAGCCGCAAGAGTCTGAGCAAGACCATGAGCATCCCTGCAGCACCGCCTTAGACAGGCCTTTGTCTCTGCCTTGAACTGTTCCAGCATTTCCTAATTAGTCTTTCTCAGTCCAATCTTATCCCCTTGGGTAAAAACCATACCTCCAAAGGCTCCCCAAAGATCTACATGGGAGAGTGAAATTCCCACACCTACAGGCCCTCCAACAATATGGAGCCATCCTATGGTCTGAGCCTGCTAGGCTGCTGCCTCTCCCTTCTTGTGCATGCTAAACTGTAAGACACTAGTTCACTTGCAGTCAGGCCATTTGAGTCGGATCCTGAAGGATGAACAGAGAATGAGAGAATGTAGGATGTGCCCCAGGAGGAAGTAGCAAGAGGGAGGGCAAGGAGATGTGAGAGTGCCTGTCAGTTGGGGCATAAGAGTGAGCAGTTTAGGATGCAGCCTCAGCTGAGACAGAAAAGGCAGGATACCAACAGGTTCTGAAGGGCCAAGTGACATTTAATAGGCAATGACAGTAGTCAGAGGTTTGAAACCAGGAAGTAATGCCATCATATTATGGATTTAGAAAAAAAAATAAGTCCAGTGGCAACATGAAGGATGAGGTGGAGGAAGAGGAGCACTATTTCAGCATTTATTTAAATAACAGAAATTCACTTTTCATGGTTTTTGTACTTTCTCTTTAGTTTTGTTTTCTCATCTGATCAAATTCTCAAGAGTTACAACAGTGTTTCTGTGTGCACAATAGTCCCTCAATGTTTGTTAACCAAAGTGAGTGAATAAATGAATGAATGTTGATATCTCATGGTGAACTTTTTTATTTTTTAAAGGAAAAGCCAATCCAGGGATCAAATTTCCAGATATTCTCATGTCAGGATTATTTTAAAATAATCTTGTTTTATTGTGAACTCAGGTGATCCACATAATTTATTTTTCAAATAGCTTAAGAGTTCATTTCCTAACACCAAAAATATATACTTTCATTTAAATGAAATTCTTTCACGACACTTTATTTTTTTGCTTCCTCGAGGAGAAGCCACAGAAATGAATTTAGTTTTCTCCTCAAAGATGAGTGCTCATGGGCAGGCACCCACTGCAGCATACTGAGGTAGTATGGAGAAGCAGAATAACATCACAATTTCAGGAGTCAGACAGACTGCTGGATAACTCTGGTAGTGCCACTTACTAGCTATGGCAGTTTTGACAATTTACATCTCAGCCTGAATTTGCTCATCTATAAAATGGAAACACTGATAGTTAGATGATATATGGAAAAACATCTGACACATAGTGGGTGCCCCAGAGACCACATTTGCCAATATTAATGCAGTTACAAATTTTTCCGTGCTTAATATTTTCCTCAAATATCAGACTATCAGCTATCATTTCTTATGCCATTTGCCTAAATCCAACAGATCCTTCTTTCCTCAATCCTCCTTCTAATAAGCTATATCTAATCTTCTTTAAGTTATTACCAGATAATAAAGTCTTCTTAATAAGATTGGATAAAGCAACAAGTGTCTGAATGAAGGAAGGCCCATGTACATCATGATTTGGATAAAAAGATTTTGTGAGATGCACCCGAAATGCTCAGAAGCCCAGCTAGCTTACTTTCCAATTCCAAATTGTGTCCTAAATTGTTAATACGACCAGAATCCAGTCCTCATTAGAACACTTGAGATGAGATTGTGAGAAGGGAGAAAGACACAAAGCCAAATTGTTTTGAGCAAATTATCTCTTAATAAAGGTACAGAGTGTTAGGCAAAAATAAATAAATAAATAAATAACTCAATAACATTTTGAAATGAAAACTAAAATTTAAGGTAAGGAAACATGCCAGGAGAAATTAAAGAGAAGAACAAAGCCCCTAGACAAAAATAGAAGACTTCAGTCGCTGGGTAGGTAAGGGAAAAATGGAGGTCATTGGAAGTAATTTAGTGACTACTTATGGAATTACAATAAAGGTGACAAAAATCCCAGAATTTGTAAGGCAAATGTAAATATAAATATAAATCAATTACTGGCTTATTATTTCATTAAATTGAAGATGGAAAAGACCAATTCTTGAGTCACAGCGTTTGCCTCCTGGGGTCCTAGATAGCTTTCCCTGTCAAATTAAAATAAAAAAGATAAATAAACATGAGAAATTAAGAATGTCGAAGTGGATGAAGGGAAAAGGAAAGAAGGGGGAAAATGATGTTTCACAATTATTATCCAGGCTAAGAGAAACAAAATTACTTGATCATAAATTCAAGATAATCTGGTTTTCTTTATGAGTTCCCATTTTATTAATGAAAGGAAGGTAACACCTTATTGTACCCGGGTGAATTAAAATGCCTATTTGAAGAAGCAATCCTCCATAGGGGTCTTTAATAGAATCTGTGAATGGTTCTAGAGCCAGATAATTTAGCTGTAAAAAGGCAATATTAATATTAACCTCTCCATGTGCACAGACCTACCTTGAGGAGCACAGGGACAGGGAAATGTTAACAGAATGAACCAAGCACATAATTTCTTTTCTTTTCTTTTCTTTTTTTTTTTTTTTTTTTTTTTAGAAAATCTGAACTATTTCAGGGGCAAAAATGGAATAAACCTCTTCTACAAAATTACTTGCAACATGCACTGTTATCCTTTTATGCCTCTTGCTCCTCACAACACTGACCAGCAATTCAGCACTTTCAGGGCTGCTCACATTATTTTCTGACTTCATATTCTGGGGGTATGACTTGCAAGAAGTCTAATAGCAAAGCATTTAATCAAAATAAACGGAATAGAAAATGAACTTCCAAATGCAGAACAGTCGCAACAGGAGCCATGACAACCCATTTCCAAATTAGATGCAGGTGCTTGTAGGGCCCCCGGAGAGTATGACTTAATAAAGTAAAAAAAGATAATTCGAGGGAAGAGGCAAATGTACTTTAATTGAACAACTGGTCAGTTGGTGGGAAACATAGATATAGATATAACAAATGGCTCTTCTTTTTGCTCCAGACTTGCAGTTAACTTTTTATAGAAATGTCAACACATTTCACTCTCTCTCTTTATAGCTCCCATCACCAATCCCCCTCTACCCGCGTCATCATTTTCCAGATTATTGCAAACCTCCTAGCGTCACTGTCTCCAAACCCTTCCAGGCCATCCTGGGTAGCCCAGCTGGATTTCTCTTCCTGTTGCCCTACCCTATGTCAATCTCCTACTCAACCACCTGCAACTGCTCATCATTACTTGCTAAACTCCCACTAGCTGCCATATATGATATTTTGTGATAAGGACTCAACCAGCCATCTAACCCATCAATCCTCCCACATAGATTCCTCTAAGGTGTATGATTTGCGATTTCCCAAATATCTCCATGCTCTTCCTAACCCAGTTATACTTTTCTAACATCTAGATTACCTCTTTTATCCCCATCTCTACATATTAAGATCCTACTAGTTCTTCAAGTTCTAATTCAAATGCCATCACTTCCATGATGCTCTCCCCTAATTATTCAGGAAAGAAGCAGGCTCTCCAAACTCACATAGGTTTTTGAATGATACTTATCAAATTCCACCTATATTATACCAATTATTTATAAATGTATCTATCTCTGTCCTCCTCTTACTAAGACTAATTCTTAGAAGAAGCAGTTTAGACTTGTAGGAAAAATAGGCTTTTCAGACCAACAAAGCAAAGAGTGATGTCAACATGTTTTCCCAACTAGTTGTACAAACTTAGAGAAGAAATTCAGTTTCCCTAAATTGTTTGCCCAACTGTAAAATGGGTGATAATAATGTCTGCCTTAATTCATGCTATAAGGTTGAATAACACTATGTATGAAGTGCTAGCACAATGCCAGACATATACTAAGCTCAATAAAAGACAGCTAATATTTCTGTTGAAAGCAGACACTGCTTATTATTAATCTTTGTGTTTGACAGAGCAAATAATAATTGGCATGCTTTTTAAGTAATTATTGAACAAATGTATGCTGAATGAAAGAATAAATGAATGAGTTAATGACCCAAAGATTATTTCTGATCTCATTGAACACTCTCAAGCCTTAGTAGATGATTACAAGTCTTACTACAGGTGGAATATGTCCATCACATTTTTTTTTCCTTTAAAAACACCATTACCACTATCATCTTTAATCCTGGGGAACTAGAAGAAGAGAAATAAGCAACTAGAATATCCAGTCCAATGAAGTAGTACTGAGATCCTGGATAATACAGAAGGACAATCCATCTAAAAACATTTAAATGTGATTTTACAATGTGGATTTGGTATTTGTATTTAATTGGAAAATAATTAATTATTTTAGAAATCAGAAGTCATCTAGTTAAATTGTTACAGATGACTTCTGCTTAGAACTATTTCCTCTTCCTTTTTCCCCAAGAGAAATAGCCTTCCCTCATGAATAGAAGCAAGGCATCCACTTAATAGTAGTTATTTTTTTGCTGTGGATATTTACTTAGCTGTATATACTTTACAACATCTCAATGTTGAGGGGAAGGTAATTGTAGTAGATTGCATTTTCCATAAATGACTACTACAGTGATATTTGAAGTCCTACATGTTCTTTTGGAATCTCCTCATTCCCCATGAATTGCCTTGAATTTGGGTAGGCTCAGAACAATTGAGTGGGTGGAAGTGATGTTATGTGACTGCTAAAGTCAAAAAAATACAGCTTCTGCCTACCTCTCTCTCATCATGTTATGTGAAAACCCAGACTACATGGAGAGGTCAAACATAGTTCTTCTGGTCAACTGTCCCAGTTAAGTTTCAGCCTACAGTCAGCATCGACTTCCAGGAATGTCAGTGAGGAAAGTTCAAATGACTACAGTCTCCAACTTTCAAGATTCCAGGTGAGGACCCAGAGACTGTAAATCAGAGACAAGTTGTCCCCACCATGTCTTGGCTGAATCCCTGACCCACAGAATCAATGAACCTAACAAGTAAATTGTTTTTGGTCAGTGAATCTAGGAATAATTTGTTATATAGTCATAGCAACTGGAACAATAATTAGGTATCTTGTTTTTTAAGTGTAGGTTGTAGGTTTTATGTGTAGAAAAACATGAAAAGGAACAATGGACAGTTGAATAAGTTATTTTAAATCCTTAGTCTGATAGATTAGTACATAAAAATGTTGCAAGTCCATCCTTGGATAGTCAAAACTTAGCTGTAATAACTGGAGAAGTTAATGAGGTTTCACTCTATATACTATTTACCAGGAAACCAAAAAGAGACAAATGGACAGCAGTATCTGACCCAGTAAACCAGCAGCATGCAGAGTTAATCCAGTAATGGTAATAATTTAGCAACTGTCAAAAAAAGTCCATTTTTTGTCTTTCTGACAGTTTTGAATTGCTTTTTCAAGCAAAGTGGGATTATCATTAGGAATTTTCCCACTTCTTTCCTGTTTCATTGTCTCGCATGAAACCTCATTTTATTATAGCATGTGAGAAATCTTGACTCTTAAGATAAAAATCTGAGAATATTAGTGGTACTTGTCCATCCTAAAGACTGTACCCATGTCTAGAAGGAACATTATTAAGGCTTTATCTTTTTCCAGTTTCTATGGACCGGAAGGTCCATAAAATATGATTACATTACACAGATGAGACAAGTGAAGGCCAGAAGAATTCAGAATCTTACCAGGTCATACACCTACTAGGAGCAAAGGACTAAAATTCAAAGCCACTTCCTTCTGTTGCAAGTTCTTTCGGCTAATGATACTACCTCTCAACAGGAGACTGACTATTAATTCTATGTAAACAAGAGTGTGAACTTCCTTATTTTTCTAATAATAAATCAAATAAAATTGGTCAGTGTGAACTTTTCCTCCTCTGTTATTTTCATATCACAAATTTGCAGCAAGAAAACAAAGGGAGGCCACTATTCCTTTGCAAAATGGCTGGAAGAAGTTAACCTCTCAACTTCCAACTCCTGCAGTGAACAACTGCAGCAGGTGCCATCTCAAGTTGGTTTGTAGAGTAAGGTTAAACTAAGTGGAGTTTTTTTCATTCATTTATTTTCTTTTTTTAGTTTATCTATTTGTATCAGTCTTTCTGTTCTAATTTGTTACCATGATTAATCAAAACAGAATCTTCTATTTACGCTCTGATATGTCTAATATTTTATCTGGTTTCTCGCATTAAAAAAAAAAGTAAAAGAGAATAGAAGAGGAATGTCATCTGTGGTCTGCTGTTTTCCCAAGGCTTCATGAAATTCATTAAGCCCTCACTGACGTTTTCATTTACTTTTAGACAATATTTCTCCATGCCTGGGAAGGGGAATACTTGCTGGCTGACTACAGGTTGACTATATACATAAAACCTGTAAATCACAAAGGATCTAAATACTTGCTACAGTTTTTCAATGCTCTAGAATTGAATAGAAAGAAAACTTTAATGGAAAGAGGGAAAAGAAACTACCATTTCAAGTAAATTAAAATCAACCTTCAGGCAAAAGACTATACCTGCAAAATAACTTTCCTTCTAGTATGAAATTTAGAATAAAGGAACAGAAGGAGCCCATTTCTAAAAGCAATGGTTTCCAATCCGTTCATTTACCACTCACTAAAATTCAAAAGTCAGTTCATTGTGGAATCCAGTCATTACACGCATAATATCAGGCTTTAACAAATTGAGATTTCTTTTATGAATTCGTTCCTCTATGCTGGATAAAAATAGCACTGGGTGAAAAAGCCACTCAGAAACTTACGAGAAGACAGAATTATCCAAGAACATAAGCTTAGATTCTGATGATACAAACATATTTCAGAAAACTCCATTTCCACACAAACCTATTTAACAATTCTTTAATAATTGAGCAATTACTGAAGCCCCAATACTCTTTGGATGTGCACCAAGTGAGTGAAAGTTGATTAAGCTGAAATTTGTGGCAGATCTCCTGGTATGATGAGAGAACGGTCTTATGCCCTTGTTATTTAGACAACACTGCAGAAAGGAACAATACAGCATAGAAAACATATGCTAAGTTCATGACTTTATCATTAACCCCCTGCTTATCCAACAAGCACAATGGCACACAGGGAAGCTGAGCTAGAGCTCTCTGCTCCTGAATCCCCCTCACTTTGCCTTCCAGCCTAAAGGCCCATTTTGAAACCTCAAAAGCCTATAAAGCTCTTTTGGGGGGCAGTGGGTGGGGTACTGGGCAGGGACAACGCTAACCAGCTACCCAATAGCTGTAATCTCTAAATAGCTCACCCCGACAACAGCCTCTTGTAGATTTTGATGGGAACGTTTTCAAAATTCCCCAATGTGTGCATCAAGTTGTAAACTGAAACAGTAGGAGACATTCTTCTGGCTTCTTTAGACAAGGTTGAAGCAGCCTGAAAACACTCAGATGGTGGTGGTTTGGAATGTGGTGGGAAAACATTTTCTCACTAGTAGGATAACCTATCAGCCATAACAACAATGTAGGCACTGTTTGCAGCTGAGTAACTCACTTCCTGGAAGGCACTGACCATATTTTCTTTCCCTCTTAAACCAAATAAATGAATTAAATGGTTTAAACACATTTTTCCAGCAAATAGTAAGATTATTTAATACTTTTAGGTAAAAAAATTTTGTCCTCTAAATTTAGCAGCTTTGCCTGTATTTCTCAGATGCTCAGAGGAAGGGGGTGCGGGCAGAAGCCTCCAAGAATATATTTCAAAAACATTTTTTTTTTCCAAATGTATTTTGCCTGAAGTCTCCGGCTAAAAGAATCTTCCTCTTCAAGAAAGGGTCAGTGTGGAGGCATTCTGCTGCTCACAGGTTCCCGCCTTGATGACAGAAGGTTCCATAGCCACAAAGCTCTCCAAGAGAGGCCTTGACTCACTGTCATTGGAGAGGACAACAGGAAGTGTGCAGCCTTTTGCTTTTCTAAGAAGACAAACACAGATAGGACCTCTTTGGGGTGGCAAGAGAGTTTCATTATGAAACTTACCTTCTCCATAAAGCTGTGGTAGTAAATTAATATGCATCCACTTTAAAATGACATAAGAAGGACTTAACACTTCTTTGCTAATAACTTCGGTGATGAGAGCAGTATCATCATTCTCAATATAGAGATGAGGAACCGAGAAAGTACAAGACCATTGCCTTATAATAGGTACACAACTAAGAGAATGGCATAGAAAACTACTATCCCTTGGTTGCTGGCTAATCCTCTCTAACAGATAATTTGGCATATTTTCTATTTCCTGACCTTTCTCTTTGTTTTTAATAACACTTCCAGCAATCTGAAACAAGACTCATTGCCTCAGTGTTAGTAGTTCATCACAACTTGGTAGGAGAAAGGGTTGAAGTAAATAGTAAAGCAGTGGTTAATAGGTTCTGTCTGAATTTATCACCACCTTGATTAGCATATGTAATAGAAAATTGTATAAGGCTGGTTATACTAGTTCTTCATTGATTTAATTTAATTTGATTAACAAAGTTTACACGTCTTTAGGGCCTTATAGATTAATAAAAGATAAATATATCATCCACCATATCCCACTCTATGATAGCTATTTTTGATAAGTAATTCAGGTATTAAAAATGAAAGCAGCAAGCCTACTCCTGGAAAACATAAATGAACATTTTTAATGTACTGGCCAAGATAGATACAAAAACGAAAAACAAATATTTCATCTGTTTGTATTGAGCATACACCCTAAATGGCCTAAGCACCAATATAATAAGCATCCGTGATCTACCTAGGTGACAGAGAGCAAGTCATTCAGTCTCACCTCTAGGTTCCATCTTTACCTAATAAGTGCCAACATTCTCACAGCCTTGTCTAATGCTTCCTCCTCCTCAGAACTAATTCCTGACATTCTGATTAGAAGGAACTTCTTCCTCATCTTTCACTTCTGAAGAAGATATTGCCATTGACATTCATGTAACACTCATTTCACTGTATCTTGTATGGTATTTATGTGTATATATGTATATGTTTTATCACCCAATGTAGCCTGGAAAAAGCAAACAAACTAACATGAATCTTGAAATAAAGCACTCCAAATATTAGGGGTGGCCTTCCATTGCATGTTCTTAAGCAAGTTGCTTAACCTCCCCATGACTTAGCTTCCTCACTTGAATAATGAGGGTATTACTCACCTCCTCTAGTGTATGTAAAGATTCAACAAGGTATAAATGCATCAAGTGCTGTGCAGGGGCACTGACACATAAGAGACTGTCAGTGAATGTTGGTTTCTCCCTCTTTCTCATAAGATTTCAAACTCCCACACTGGGATTGTATCTTACATGACAGCACAGCCTTGAAAGAGGCAGTCACTTCAAATATTTGTGGAATTCATATTTTGAATAATAATAAGAGAAGTATAAAAAGATAGAAGGCTAAAATAACAAGTGCAATGGGAACTAATATTTGGACATATGACAGTCTTGTTTATTTCAGAAAATATGAGTCAATGATTCCTGGCGGCTGCTGTAGAAGAGCAAAATGATAGTTCCATGTTGGACAGAGGTTATAGTGCAAGCATTTGACATGGATGGTGAATGAAGTGGAAGGATAAGAGAGATAAAATAGCAGGAAAACAGTGCCTAGATAAAGAATGGGTGAGGTGGCAAGGAGAGCCATTATTTGAACATGACAAAAAGTTAAAATATCCCATGTGTATTCCATTTCCTTTGAAGAAGATACTCTAATTTATTCTGAAACAATTAAAACAGTAAAAGATGCCAAAAAAATCATTGGAAAATTGCGTAATGACTTACCACCCTCAAGATTAGATAATATCTTATAAACTAAAAACACAAAGAGCTTTATGCAAACCCAATATTTGGCTAGGGGAGGTATCAGATCACTGAAAATTAAAATATACCAGTCATAGTATGTCTTCCCTAAAAGATTAATGGTACAGGATTAAGAATTGTTTCCAGCTCAATAAATAAACAAATATAAAACTTGAAAAACACATGCTATTGCAATCCTTTTTAAATTTGGAAAAGGGAAGAAGAGCTGAAGAGCTTGGAAAGACAAGCTCATGAAATATGTCAGTGACAAAACCAAATAAAGACCATTTCCTCATATCTGGATCCCATCTAAAAATGCACTTCTGAAACATTTCAGTGTTTTACTGGATTCTTTTATAATGATACCCTCTATATGCCATGTTACCCTCTATATGCCATGTTATATCCCCACCACCTCCATTTACAAAAAAAAAAAAGCACACTGATAAACACCCATACAACTCACCCCTAAACATCCCACATGTTAATTTCTCAACAACACAAATTTAATTCGTCTCAACATTATTCTCCTGTGGTGCATACCCCTCCATATAAACAAGATGGGGATTCGTTGCTATGGTAACAGAGTGTGACTTTGATCAGCTCCAATGATCATTGGCAGTCACATGCCTTTGATAGATACCAAATTGTGAGGTAAGGTTTGATTATTCAATTTTTCAATCTCTGATTCTGCAAGAGGCTACCCCTATTTGCCAGAAGGGGTTGAGAAAAAAAGAAAGAAAACAAAAAACTATAAGATAGATGCACTTTTTGAGACAACAGAATCATATGCTGGGTGAATGGAAAATCAGTGAAGTGGCGAGAACCTTAAGAATGACTTTAGTTCACCTTCTGTATAATTTGGTGCATGTGCCTTGCCCAGCCACCAGGAAGGGGAGGCTGTTTCCCTTTTCCTTTCATGGCAGATGTAGGTGATATTTAAGGTTGTGTGTGCAGGTGTTTTGGGGGTTGATTTGTGTGGGAAGAGGAGAGGTGGTAGCCTGTAGCTTGACAGAAGAAGAAGAAAAAAATCTGAACAATGTGTTGAAAAAGACTACAGTCTGAGCTGCACAGGACCAGCTGTTTTTGCTAATTAGAATAACAAAAATAGCACATGCTAAAATGTTTTTCTTTTTTTTCTCAAAAGCAATGAATGCTCTAGGAACTATAAGGAATGAGCTTTAAAATCCATTTAAATGGAGGAACATTTCAGGAACCATATGGGGAAGGAACTGAAAGGGAGAAGGAGAGTAGGGAAATAACATTTGATTTTCGACAGAATTTTTTTGAAGAATGATAAATTGGGGCTACTTTTCTTTTTTCTTAAAATTTAATAGGAAATGTTTTCATCATATCTAGATTTCACAAAAATGCCACTGCTTCTTTATTTTGCAGGAATAAGGGATGTAAGCACCATGCCCACTCCAAACCAAGGGAGGACAGGCACTGAAGAAAGCTGCATATGTTCTATCATACATATTGCATGTCTCATCTCCTTTGTCACGTTTTCTCTGAAGCAGTAAAGAGTAATTCAAAAACTTTGAATATAGGAATAACATTTGTGACAACGACAACATTCTGGACATCTGCACTGTTAGAGTACTTATAATAAAGTCACATGGCCATGGGGAAATTTCACAGAATTACAATCACGGTAATTTGCCAAGGTGTATAACTAGTTTGTTTTCAGCTGTTCTTCTCATGAATAATTATCAAGCAGGAATATCCTAAAGCTAGCACAAGCTGTCACTTAACCAAAATATTCAATATTTAACATCGAATTTAGAATTTCATAAATGAAAATAATTACTGTAAAAGCAAAATAATATACAGTGTGTATATTTGCATGCCGAAATGCATCACAGCTACATGTTAAAATTCAGATTCCAAAGCATCCTTATCAAATGAAATCATGTCTTGAAAGTTGAGGAGGAATATAAGAGATCTAAGCACAAGTAAATCTCAGCCATTTTCAAGTACAGCTAGGTCTTCAGTACTTTAAGAACTGCCTCTCAGTGCAAAGTGGAAAATGAAAACCAGCTCCTGCATATTGATTGTAGTTGATTACAATTGTGTTAGAATCTTTATTAGAGTTTTTTAAATGTTTGGAAACAAATACTATATAATGGTTAACAAGTTATGTTTTTAAATTAGTACAAGTGCATCACTAAACATTTTAGCATTAATTTCTAGAGTGACTATCTCAGTTCACGAAAGTATTTTTTTAAAAAATATTTACCTTAAAGTAAGAATGGGAGAAAAATGTTATTTCTTGTAATGCATGCCAAGTTATTAAATCTGGTATATATACATATATATGTGTGTGTATATAATTTCTAGCACCTCTAAAAATTATTTGACTAGAGCAAATGGAGATTTTTTTTCTCAGTTTCAGAAACCTATAAATGTATTATGGGTTTATAAGATGGGTACTTGAAGTTGTTTGAGCATTCCTAGTGTGTATTAAATTTTTTGTTTTATTGTTTACTCTCCCATTAATGGAAAACTTCTCAATAATACTGCTTAAGAATATATACATATTTTTCAACTGAATAAAAGATAAATGATTTTGGAAAAGAAACTCAAACATGAGAAGTAAATCTATCTAACTAAATTGTGAGTAATAGGCAGAAATTCCTTTGAGGGATAAATAATACTTTCATTTGGATAACGCCATTTGATTCTCTGAACAGAATATTACTTTTCCAAAAACTTTAGGGAAATAATTCTACTTTGTCTCTCTTATGATTTACTTTAGTAATACCTATTTGAAACATACTTTAAAACATATTCATTGGACCCAGGATTTATTACAAGTATAACAAAGGTACAAAATGGCTTCCTTGTAACTTGTAAATTATCATTAGTTTTCAGATAGTTAGATTACTTTTTTTGAGTAAGAAAGTAGATAATTCTAGTGGAAAGAATATTTGATTGAAAATCAAAAATAGGACTCATTATCCAACCAGATCTCTCAGGGATTCCTCAAGATTTATGTCAAATCCATTTATGCATTAGTTTTCCCATCGCTAAGAATGTGACTATTTGGCATCATAAAAAATATGTACCACTATAAATAGAGTGTGAAAATGAATAGATTTATTTGATCATAGTCTAAACACATGAATGATAAACTAAGGCAAGCTACAGTTTGATCTACAGATGCTGAAAACAGAAATGGTTTATTTATTACGTACCTATTACTTTGACCATTGCATCTCGCATATACTTGAACATAACTGGCAGACCAGAAGAACCAAACAATGTTCACATTCTGCATTCTTCTTCCCTCATCCTCTCTCTCTCCAGATTAGACTCATAAACTTGTCACTTTCCCTCCGTCCCTGCTGCTGCTGTTTGACTTCATTCCCCCATCTCACTTGCCTAGATAATTTTAACTGCTCTAGTATCAGATCTTCCTGCCACACAAACGAGGGCCTCATAAACCTCTTCAGCTTAATTGCCTACAACCTGTCACGACTTCCTGTTCTCATGCCGCACTCTCGCATGTCACTATGCTTTTCTTTCTGCCAAGGATCCCCTGGCCTCTCAACCCAGCCTCTAAATATCTAGTGATACCCCAAGATTCACTGAAGTTTCATATTCTCCAGTAGCCTTTCCAATTTCCCAAGGAGAAACACAGTCTTGACTCTGATGTGATATAGACCTTTCAACCTAACTCTGTTATAGTCCTAATCATACTACTCTGAAGCAAAAGACATTTTTTATTCTACTTAGTATTGGACATTTTTTAAAAAAGTCTGGCATACAGGAGGGATTGAATTTAATTGATCTCAAGGAAAATTGGTCTAAGAATTTGTTGGAATGAGTAAATGAAAGTACTCCCAACAAAGGCATTCATTATTTATAACCATTAAAATGTAGATAATAAAAGACTTCTGGTACAAAATGACAACTGGCCACCATCCCCTGGCACTGCCTCTCCCACTTGTCAATATCATACATATGAAAATGGAAAACTTTAACACAGAAAACTAAGAGTGACAGGAAATCCAGAGCCACAAATTTGGGAAAAACTTAGACTGATTATAAGGTTGATGAGTCAAGAATGAGAAAATATCCAGTAGCCTATCCAAGTATCACTTCACAAAACAGAAAAGTCCGCCTCCTTGAAAGAGGAGCAGGTATTTTTTTAATTCTCCTATTATCTGCTGCACAGCTCAGCTCAGAGATTTGGACCCTGTACGAAGCAGGAAACTGAATGGGGATTCTGTTCAACATGGGTGCTAATTTTCAGATGGATAGGATATTATATTCCCTTCCTATCCACTAATATTTCTGTGCTATTCAGATAGAGAAACTCCCAGAAAATAAAAGGGTGGAAGAATAATTATAGCACACTACATCCTGGGAGACACTGTACCCACAAATAAAACATGGAATAAAGAACTGGAAGAGTATTGCTCCAAATGTATCTTGAAGGCTGTAGTTTCAATTAATTCCATCTCTTCTGGTGGGTGGTGGGAGTGGTAGAAGATTTCATCTCAGTAATACAAGACCACAGTATGTAAATGACCCCTGGTCACTTGAAATTGGAAAGGAAAGTGAACACATCAACTTACCCAATAGTATGTGGAAAAAGGTGCAAGGAAGAAAAATGAACAACAATGAATTGGAAAAAGTTGTTATTTGAGTGAATGTAAATAAACAAGAGACTTGTGGTTACATATGGCTATTAGAAGCTTTAGATATTTCTTGTTTGCATAGGAGTCAGGAAAACAATTTTAGAAAACTCTTGGGCATCTTCAAGATATCATAAAGAAAGAACAATCTGAGGTGAAAGGAAAATAGGTTGGAATGAAAAGACTACTAATACTCAAATTAAAATTTAATTTGCAAATTTAAATTTTGGAAAGTTAGAATATAAATTTTAGTGAGGAACCCTGAAATAAATAAACATAAGTATTAGGCCTAAATACCAATCATAAATACATTTTCAAATAGAATTTCGAATGTCAAAAATAAACCTTGTAAAAGAATAGATCTGAAGCAAAAATAATTTAATAATATCAATCTGATTCTGAATCCAGCACCACTTTTGATATAAATAAGTGAGGTTGGGAGGTTTGGGAGCAGGGAAAGTCAACATGTTCCTTGTGAATAAACAAAAGTTATTGTTTCTTAACTTTCATATAAAAAATAGAGGCTGGATATTTTGGAAAGTGAGTAGAATAAATATTCAGATTCTTACTTTCCTAATCAACAGAAAACATGAAAGCATAGACCACTCAAAAACAATCACCAAAACAAAGGTAACAAAAAATTTTAAAAAATACAAAAATTGAAGGAAATGAAATAAAAAATAAAAGGGAGATAAATACACACAAGAAAAAGAGAGAGAAACTCAAACATCAGTTTTGAAAAACTCAGAAATAGCTGGAAGTCTACCAGATTGAGTAAAAAAGACACATTAAATGTGCTGGTACTATAATACCTCTAATTTAAAAATGCCCATACATGTTTAAAATGAAAGAATGAGTAGAGATTTCTCAACCAAGTACAAATTAATTTTTTTATACTTTAAGTTATGGGATATATGTGCAGAATGTCCATGATTATTACATAGGTATACACGTGCCATGGTGGTTTGCTGCACCCATCAACCTGTCATCTACATTAGGTATTTCTCCTAATGTTATCCCTCTCCTAGGCCCCCACCCCGACAAGCCCCAATGTGTGATGTTCCCCTCCCTGTGTCCATGTGTTCTCGTAGTTCAACTGCCACTCATGAGTGAGAACACGCAGTGTTTGGAATTCTGTTCCTGTGTTAGTTTGTTGACAATGATTATTTCCAGCTTCATCCATGCCCCGCAAAGGATATGAACTCATCCTTTTTTATGGTTGCATAGTATTCCATGGTGTATATGTGCCACATTTTCTTTATCCAGTCTATCATTGATAGGTATTTGGGTTGTTTCCAAGTCTTTGCTATTGTGATTAGTGCCTCAGTAAACATACGTGTGCATGTATCTTTATAGTAGAATGATTTATAATCCTTTGGGTATATGCCCAGTAATGGAATTGCTGGGTCTAATAGTATTTCTGGTTTTAGATTCTTGAGGAATTGCCACAATGGCTGAACTAACTTATCCTCCCAACAACAGTGTAAAAGTATTCCTATTTCTCCACATCCTCTCCAGCATCTGTTGTTTCCTCACTTTTTAATGATTGCCATTCCTCACTTTTTAATGATTGCCATTTTCATATGTTTGTTGGCCACATAAATGTCTTCTTTTAAGAAGTGCCTGTTGATATACTTTGCCCACTTTTTGATGGGTTGCTTGTTTTTTTCTTGTAAATTTGTTTAAGTTCTTTGTAGGTTCAAGATATTAGCTCCTTGTCAGATGGATAGATTGCAAAGATTTTCTCCCATTCTGTAGGTTGCCTGTTCACTCTGATAGTTTATTTTGTTATGCAGAAGCTCTTTAGTTTAATTAGATCCCATTTGTCAATTTTGACTTTTGTTGCCATTGTTTTTGGTGTTTTAGTCACGAAGTCTTTGCCCATGCCTAAGTCCTGAATGCTATTGCCTAGGTTTTCTTCTGGGGTATTTATGGTTTTAATTCTTATGTTTAAGTCTTTAAAACATCTTGAGTTAATTTTTGTATAAGGTGTAAGGAAGGGGTCCAGTTTCAGTTTTCTGCATATGGCTAGCCAGTTTTCCCAACGCCATTTATTAAATAGGGAATCCTTTCCCCATTGCTTGTTTTGGTCGGATTTGTCAAAGATCAGATACTTGTAGATGTGTGGCATTATTTCTGAGGCCTCTGTTCTGTTCCATAGGTCTATATATCTGTTTTGGTACCAGTACCATGCTGTTCTGTTACTGTAGCCTTCTAGTATAGTTTGAAATCAGGTAGCATGATGCCTCCAGCTTTGTTCTTTTTGCTTAGGATTGTCTTGGTTATACAGGCTGTTTTTCGGTTCCATATGAAATTTGAAGTAGTTTTTCTAATTCCGTGAAGAAAGTCAGTGGTAACTGGATGGGGACAGCATTGAATCTATAAATTATTTTGGGCAGTATGGCCATTTTCACGATATTGATCCTTCCTATCCATGAGCATGGAATGTTTTTCCATTTGTTTGTGTCCTCTCTTATTTCCTTGCGCAGTGGTTTGTAGTTCTCCTTGCAGAGGTCCTTCACATCTCTTGAAGTTGTATTCCTAGGTATTTATTCTATTTACAGCAATTGTGAATGGGAGTTCACCCATGATTTGGCTCACTGTTTGCCCATTATTGATATATAGGAATGCTTGTGATTTTTGCACATTGATTTTGTATCCTGAGACTTTGCTGAAGTTGTTTATCAGCTTAAGGAGATTTTGGGCTGAGACGATGGAGTTTTCTAAATACAGAATCATGTCATCTGCAAACAGAGACAATTTGACTTCCACTCTTCCTATTTGAATACACTTTATTTCTTTCTCTTGCCTGACTGCCCTGGCCAGAACTTCCAGTACTATGTTGAATAGGAGTGGTGAGAGAGGGCATCCTTCTCTTGTGCTGGTTTTCAAAGGGAATGCTTCCAGCTTTTGCCCTCTCAGTATGATATTGGCTGTGGGTTTGTCATAAATAGCTCTTGTTATTTTTTGATACATTCCATCAATACCTAGTTTATTGAGAGTTTTTAGCATGAAGGGGTGTTGAATTTTATTGAAGGTCTTTTCTGCATCTATTGAGACAATCATGTGGGTTTTGTCATTGGTTCTGTTTATGTGATGGATTACGTTTATTGATTTGTGTATGTTAAACTAGCCTTGCATCCCAGGGTTGAAGCCAACTTGATCGTGATTGATAAGCTTTAATGTGCTGCTGAATTTGGTTTGCCAGTATTTTATTGAGGATTTTTGCATTGATGTTCATCTGGGATATTTACCCGAAATTTTCTTTATGTGTTGTGTTTCTGCCACATTTAGGTATCAGGATGATGCTGGCTTCATACAATGAGTTAGGGAGGATTCCCTCTTTTTCAATTGTTTGAAATAGTTTCAGAAGAAACAGTACCAGCTCCTCTTTGTACCTCTGGTAGAATTCTACTGTTAATCCATCTGGTCCTGGACTTTTTATGGTTGGTAGGCTATTAATTACTGCCTCAATTTCAGAACTTGTTATTGGTCTATTCAGGGATTTGACTTCTTCCTGGTTTAGTCTTGGGAGGGTGTATGTGTCCAGGAATTTATCCATTTCTTCTAGATTTTCTAGTTTATTTGCATAGAGGTGTTTATAGTATTCTCTGATGGTAGTCTGTATTTTTGTGGGATCAGTGGTGATCTCCCCTTTATCATTTTTTATTGTGTCTTTTTGATTCTTCTCTCTTTTCTTCTTTATTAGTCTGGCTAGTGTTCTATCAATTTTCTTAATCTTTTCAAAAAACCAGCTCCTGAATTCATTGATTTACTGAAGGGTTTTTTTTGTGTGTGTCTCTATCTCCTTCAGTTCTGCTCTGATCTTAATTATTTCGTGTCTTCTGCTAGCTTTCGGGTTTGTTTGCTCTTGCTTCTCTAGTTCATTTAATTGTGATATTAGGGTATAGATTTTAGATCTTTCCCACTTTCTCCTATGGGCATTCAGTGCTATAAATTTTCCTCTACACACTGCTTTAACTGTGTCCCAGAGATTCTGGTACATTGCGTCTTTGTTCTCATTGGTTTCAAAGAACTTATTTATTTCTGCCTTAATTTTGTTTTTACCCAGTAGTCATTCAGGAGCACGTTGTTCAGTTTCCATGTAGTTGTGCAGTTTTGAGTGAGTTTCTTAATCCTGAGTTCTAATTTGATTGTACTGTGGTCTGAGAGATTGTTTATTATGATTTCTGTTATTTTGCATTTGCTGAGGAGTGTGTTACTTCCAATTATGTGGTTGATTTTAGAATAAGTGCAATGTGGAACTGAGAAGAACGTATATTCTGTTGATTTGGGGTGGAGTGTTCTGTAGATGTCTATTAGGTCCATTTGGTCCAGAGCTGAGTTCAAGTCCTGAATATCCTTGTTAATTTTCTGTCTCATTGATCTAATATTGACAGTGGTATGTTAAAGTCTCCCACTATTATTGTGTGGGAGTCTAGGTCTCTTGTAGATCTCTAAGAACTTTCTTTATGAATCTGCATACTCCTGTATTGGGCACATATATATTTAGGATAGTTAGTTCTTCTTATTGTGTTGATCCTTTCACCATTATGTAATGCCCTTCTTTGTCTCTTTTGATCTTTGTTGGTTTAAAGTCTGTTTTACCAGAGACTAGGACTGCAATCCCTGCTTTTTTAATTTTTTTTATTTTTTTATTTTTATTTTTTGCTTTCCATTTGGTTGGTAAATATTCCTCCATCGCTTTATTTTGAGCTTATGTGTGTCTTTGCATATGAGATGAGTCTCCAGAATACAGCACACCAGTGGGCCTTGACTCTTTATCCAATTTACCAGTCTGTGTCTTTTAATTGGGGAATTTGACCCATTTATATTTAAGGCTAATATTGTTATGTGTCAATTTGATCCTGTCATTATGATGCTAGCTCATTATTTTGCCCGTTGATGCAGTGTCTTCAGTGTTGATGGTCTTCAGAATTTGGTATGTTTTTGCAGTGGCTGGTATCAGTTTTTCCTTTCCATTATTTAATGCTTCCCTCAGGAGCTCTTGTAGGGCAGGCCTGATGGTGACAAAATCTCTCAAGATTTGCTTGTCTGTAAAGGATGTTATTTCTCCTTTGCTTATGAACCTTAGTTTGACTGGATATGAAATTCTGGGTTGAAAATTCTTTTCTTTAAGAATGTTGAGTATTGGCCCTCACTCTCTTCTGACTTGTAGCATTTCTGCAGAAAGAATGACTGTTAGTCTGACAGGTTTCCCTTTGTGGGAAACCCAACCTTTCTCTTTGGCTGCCCTTAACATGTTTTTCTTCATTTCAACCTTGGTGAATCTGACGATTATATGTCTTGGGGTTGCTCTTCTCAAGGAGTACTTTGTCGTGTTCTCTGTATTTCCTAAATTTGAATGTTGGCCTGTCTTGCTAGGTTGGGGAAGTTCTCTTGGTTAATATCCTGAGGAGTGTTTTCCAACTTGTTTCCATTCTCCCCATCACTTTAAGGTACACCAATCAAACATAGGTTTAGTCTTTTCACATAGTCCCATATTTCCTGGAGGCTTTGTTTGTTCCTTTTCATTTTTTTTCTCTAATCTGGTCTCCATGCTTTATTTTATTAAGTTGATCTTCAATCTCTGATATCCTTTCTTCCAGTTAATCGATTTGGCTATTGATACTTGTGTATGTTTCACTAAGTTCTCATGCTGTGTTTTTCAGCTCCATCAGGTCATTTTTTTCTTCTCTGAACTGGTTATTTTAATTAGCAATTCCTCTAACCTTTTTTCAAGGTTCTTACCTTCCCTGCATTGGGTTAGAATATGCTCTTTTAACTTAGAGGAGTTTGTCATTATCCACCTTCTGAAGCCTACTTCTGCCAATTCATCAAACTCATTCTCTGTCCAGTTTTGTTCCCTTGCTGGCAAGGAGTTGTGATCCTTTGGAGGAGAAGAAGCATTCTGGTTTTTCAAATTTTCAGGTTTCTTGCACTGGCTTTTCCTCTTCATGGATTTATCTACCTTTGGTCTTTGATGTTGGTGATCTTCAGATGCAGTTTTTGTGTGGACATCCTTTTTGTTAATGTTGATGCTATTCCTTTCTGTTTGGTTAGTTTTCCTTCTCACAGTCAGGCTCCCCTGCTGCAGGTCTTCTGGAGATTGCTGGGGTCCACTCCAGACCCTGTTTACCTGGGTATCACCAGCGGCGGCTGCAGAACAGCAGAGACTGCTGCCTGTTTCTTTCTCTAGAAGACTTTTCCCAGAGGGGCACCTGCCAGATGCCAGCCAGAGCTCTCCTGTATGAGGTGTCTGTTAACCTCTGCTGGGAGGTGTCTCCCAGTCAGAAGGTACCAGGTTCAGGGACCCACTTGAAGAGGCAGTCTGTCCCTTAGCAGAGCTTGAGCACCACGCTGGGAGATCCGCTGCTCTCTTTAGAGTCACAGGCAGGAACATTTAAATCTGCTGAAGCTGTACCCACAGCTGCCCCTTCCCCCAGGTGCAGTGTCACAGGGAGATGGGAGTTTTATCTATAAGACCCTGCCTGGGGCTGCTGCCTTTCTTTCAGAGATGCCCTGCCCAGAGAGGAGGAATCTAGAGAGCACAAATTAAATTTAAGTAGAGGTGACAATATTAACTTTGGACAATGTAGGCTTAAAGATAAAAAACATAAAATAGAATAAAAGAGAGTTGTTTTATATTGATAAAAGTTTCATAAGTGATATATCAGTCATGAACCTTTATGAGTAAAATAATATAACATTCAAGTATATTAAGCAAAAATTGGCAGGCAGATAAAAATGAAAAAGTTGTCATAATAGATTTTAATACAATGTTCTCAGCTTTGGACAGAACATGAAGAATTTGATGACATGGAGATTTGGATTATTATAATTAAGATAATGGTAACATGGAAATTTGACTAGCATAGTTGATAAAATGTATCGTGCTGCCAACTCTGAAAGCAGATTTTCCTTGCATTTGAAGAATACATATTTTGTCAAATGGGTGAGATAATAATCTATAAGAAGAACCAAGTTTATTAGGAGAAGCAGAAATAATACAGATCAAATTATCTGACTATATTCCCTGAAACTGCAAATATTTTAATTAAGCTTAAAAGATTCACCAATTACTTGAAAATGTATGTGCATGTGTATCAGAGTGTCTGTATATATACACACATATACACATAAACATGCAAATACATACACCCATATATAATCTAAATCTTTTTTAATAGTAGGAAACTCAAAATTAAAAATATAAGTAAATATTACTGTATTTCACAATATCTAGGATTTGCTTTAGAATACTGCAAAAACAATGGGGGCACAGGGGAATAAATATGGCAAAATGTTGATAATTGTTGAAGTCTGGTGATAGGTAACTGGGGGGTGATTAAACTATTCTGTTTACATTACATACATGTGAAATTCTTCATATATAAAATATGAATTTTTTTAAAGTATTGCATACTATAATACATGTTGCTTAAAAAGCTGTAACCTAGAGGCAAATTCATAATCCTAAATACTATCAACAAAGAAAACTTAGGAAAATCAGAAAAAAAAGATAATATTAAAAATGAAAGCAGAAATAATGAAAAATATTTTTAAAAATAAAAATACACTAAAACTAATAATTGTAAGAACTAGTTTTTACAAAAATTATTGGAGCAAACATTCAAGAAACTCAATCAAGAAAAATTCAAGTATCTAAAACTTAAATAAGTAATGATAATAATATGAAAGAACATTTAACATGAAAAAGGAAAGAAACTCTAAAGCATTAATAATTAATAAAAAAGGAAACCATAATAATCTAGAGGGAAATCTATATGAATATTTAACTTATTTCATGGTAGATTAGTACTGCCTAAGCATTAAAGCAATGGATGAAATTAAAAAGTAGAAAGCATGATGGATATATTTAATGATAAAATTTATAATGATACATGAAAATGATCAAAACAAAATTAATATTCAGATAACAAATACGTGGACCTGAATCAGGACAAATATAATAAAGATGGAGAGAAAAGAGATTCAAGAAACACATTAAAATATGCCAAAATGGGAAAAACAGTTGATTTTTATTTGAATGTTGTAGGATAATGATGCCACAACTAGGACAGAAAACCCAAGCTTATACAGGAAAGATGATTTCAAGATTCATCTGCATGCCCAGCTGCCAGGTCACTGGATTCATAAGTCTGAAGAATCAGGTAAGAATTTAGGAGCTAGTAAAATGGGATGGGAGTCATCAGCACAGGGGTAATAATTGTTGGCATGAAAGTCAGAAAAAACATTCAGAAAGAGAGAACAGAACAAGAAGAGTAGAGGGTAGAAGTTTAAAACTAGATAAAGCTATCTTTTAATGTCAGAACTACAGAAGTGGAGTCCATAAAAGAAACCAAGAATGAGAAGTGAAAGAGGAACAATGAAAAAGGAGAAATGAATATCAGGGAAAACAAGGGAGTTGAAGAGCAAATAGAAGATCAGGAAACTGACTAAGAAGAGATTAACATCTGAGGGTTCCAGGTGTCAAGAGCATGTTTAATCTCAGACTCCGTACATACTGGAACTGGCTGCATACATTTACTTCAGCACTGGTCTGGGGCCAAAGATGAATGATAGCCTTGTACTGGGCATTGAAATCAGAATATTGGGACAACCAGAAATTCTGTCATTGTGGATTACCAGAATAGTGATTTACCATTAAATTACCAGTCTGAGACCCAGTGACTTCATACAGCCTTGGTAGAGATTTATCAGCTTGCTACCCACCTTCTGTGGTTGAGGGTTGGTTAAACAGGGAACAGGGCTCATTCGTAAGACAATGAATGATAAAGTGGCCTGCAAGTTGCATAGGTGTCCAACGAAATCATAATGCCATCTCTTGACAACGGTAGAACCAAAGGATCATCACTTACACCCGAGGGACTGTATTCTGTCCATTCAGATGCCTGTTTGCCTAAACCCAAGTATCTTTCAAAAAAAAAATAGTTCACTGCACAAAAGAAGGTCCAGTCAAAAGAGTAACCATCATAGAAAATTATTTCAGGATATTGCCCAGCAATCATTAGGGTTTGACAAAAATAGAGCATCCTACTAGTTAGAAATAAAGACCATGCCAGGTAAATACATGAATTAATGAGTTTCAAGTTCACTGCTTAATGAGCTGAAGAGGCATTTCAACAAATTCCAAAAGCTAAAATTAAAGTATAAAATGAAGTTTGAGAAGTTTATACTTAAGCCTAATAGAATGGATGTTGTAGTAGTTACTTTAACAAACACCTTCCTAAGACAATGACTACTCTTACAGTGCCATCTATGAGGTATAATAATAATAATAACAACAACAACAACAACAATTCATCATAATAACAGCTGAGATGTACTGAGGATTTACTATGTCCTAGGCACTAGTCTAACACGATGAAGAGCAAGAATTCAAACCGGGCAGTCTGACTCCAGAGCCAATGTGCTTAACCCAAAGCTCTACTGCCTCCCAACCATTCCTGCAATAAAGAGGATGAGACTTTGTCCTCAGATGAAACAGTTTAAACCTGATCTCTGTCACATACAAATTTCAAGGCTCTGGGGAGAATTTCTTCCTAAATTCCTGACAGCATTTGTTTATCATTTACAAGCTAGCGATAACACCTGCCAGCAAGGTAGCAGTAAGAACTGGATGACATTATGTTGAGTACCTGACAGACAGTCAGTCCTCCACAGAGTAACTATAAGATGAGGAGAAGGAGGATCATTCTCATCCTTCTTTGATCTTTGGTCTGCGCTGTGTTTATTTGCTACTGGTGCTGTGACATATTACCATAAACTTAGTGGCTTAAAACAACAAAAATGTACTATTTTACAGTTCTGCAGGTGAGAAGTCTGTTGCAGATCTCACTGGGCTAAAGTCAAGGTAGGGCCAGAGGCTAATATTTCTTTCAGAAGTTTCTAAAGAGTACTGTTTCCTTGCCTTGACTTTTCCCAGCTTTTTTTTTTTTTTTTTTTTGAGATCGAGGTCTCACTCTGTCACTCCACTGCAGTGCAGTGGTGCAATCATAGTGCACTGCAGCTTCGAACTTCTGAATTCAATTGACCCCCCGCCTCAGCATCCTGAGTAGCTGGGATTTCAGTCTTGAGCCCCTATACTCAGCCTTTTCCAGCTTCTTAAAGGTTGCCCACATTCCTTGTCTTAAACCAAACACCCCCCTTTTCATCTGCAAAACCAGCAATGGTAGGTTGAGTCCTTCTGACATTTTATCATCCCAACCTTCTCTTCTGTCTCTGTCTTTCACTTTTAAGGATCCTTATGGTTACTTTAGATTGACTCAGACAATCCAGTGCTAACATGCTTAGCCCGGAGACTCTACAATAATCTCCCTTTTTTCAGGTCAGCTGACTCACAACCTAATTCCATCTGCAAACCATATAACCTAACATATTCACAGGTCTGTGGGATTAGAACATAAACATCTTCGAGGAGCCATTATTCCACCTACCACAAAGACATTTTTGAGAAAGGTTTTCTTTAGCTTCTTGATGCCTATTCTGGGCTATACTGAGTTAACTGACCTCCTACGAACACAAATACTAACAGTATATAAATGATGGGGTACTCTACCACATTTTTGTGCAACCACCCTGTCTTAGTCTGTTTGGTACTGTTAGAATGTCAAAGACTCACAGACTGAGTAACTTATATACAATAGAAATTTATTTCTTACAGTTCTGGAGGCTGAGAATACCAAGATCAAGGGGCTGGCATCTGATAAGGACTTTCTCGCTATCGTCCCATAATGGAAGGGCAAAGAAGAGTAAGGGAGACCAAGAGCTCAAATTCACATCCTTAAGCCCTTTTATGATCAACATTAATCCACTCATGAAGGTGGGAACCTAAAAACCTCCCAGCAGGCCCTACCTCTTAACACGGCTGCATTGTGGATTAAGTTTCCAACACACACTTTCTGGAAACACATTCAAACCATAACACACCCCTAGGCTTTTTTTCTTTTAAGTAAATCTGCACTGGGAAGGTGACAGTTGTCCTAAGGGTTGGTGCTATTGAAAAGATAAACTGTTGCAAAGGGAGTATAGATTTTCTCTTGCCCTATTTCTGGTCAATACGTGAAGAAAGGAAAATTAACCAAATAAAGGTAATAAAAATATTTTCTTCTATGATACTTGCAAATCAAAGTACATTGGGAAATAGAAAGATTAGTTGTTGAATTAAGAGAAATTCACACACACATTCATTTCATTTCATGCTATTTCCTCAAAACCACACTTTCATGTATAATCTTCAATCATAATGCTAGTTCATTCATAACACGTTGTTAACTAAAAATCACTCATGGCTTTCCATTACATATGGAAAACAGCTAAACACAATTAATTCATCATCTATCCTGAATAATCTTACCCTTATATAAGGTCCTCCATCTCCAAACAAATTTTAATCACTATGTCCCAAAGATAAATAGACATGGGCCACACCATTTCTGCTTAGAGTACCTACCTCAGCACCACCTGATTATCTAAATTATTCTTATTCCTCAAGACTTCATTTAAATATAATTCTACAAAACCACAATGAGATACCACCTCACACCAGTCAGAATAGCTGTTATTAAAAAGTCAAAAAATAACAGATGTTGGCGAGGTTGTGGAGAAAAGGGAATACTTATACACTGCTGATGGGAATTTAAATTATTTCAGCCACTGTGGAAAGGAGCTTGGAGAGAGCTCAAAGAACTTAAAATAGAACTTTTTTTTTTTTTTCTTTTTTAATCTTGCTTTGTGGCCAGGCTGGAATGCAATGGTGCAATCTTGCCTCACTGCAACCTCCACCTCCTGGGTTCAAGCGATTCTCCTGCCTCAGCCTCCTGAGTAGCTGGGACTACAGGTGCATGCCACAACACCCAGCTAATGCTTTTCTATTTTCAGTAGAGACATAGTTTCACCATGTTGGCCAGGATGGTCTTGATCTCTTGACCTTGTGATCCCCCGCCTTGGCCTCCCAAGGTGCTGGGATTACAGGCATGAGCCACCGTGCCCAGTCAAAACAGAACTTTCATTCAACCCAGAAATCCTACTATTGGGTATATGCCCCAAAGAAAATAAATTGTTCTATCAAAAAGACACACGCACTTGTGTGTTCACTGCAGCACTAATCACAATAACAAAGACATGGAATCAACTTATATGCCCATCACAGGTGGACTGGATAAAGAAAATGTGGTACATATACACCATGGAATACTACACAGCCATAAAAAGAATGTAATTATGGCCTTCACAGCAACATGGATAAAGCTGGAGGCCATCATCCTAAGCAAAGTAACACAGGAAAAGAAAATCAAATACCACACGTTCTCATGCATAAGTGGACGCTAAACATTGAGTATGCATGGACACAAAGATGGGGACAACAGACACTGAAGATTACAGGAGTAAAAAGGGTAGGAGGGAGACATGGGCTGAAAAACTACCTGTTGGGTACTATGTATTACTATCTGGGTGATGGGATCATTCCTACACCAAATTTTAGCAACACACAATTTATTCATGTAGCAAACCTGCACATGTACCCTCTGAACCTAAAATAAAAGTCAAAAATAAAAATAATAAAAATAAGATAGATACAATTCTATGTGTGATACTTTTCCTGATAAATCCACTCACAGTGCTCTGGAGATTCTATAACAAGGCCTGCCAGTAACTTCCTTTGTCACTTGTCATGGATAAATGTCTATGAACATGATCTTTTATGTCCTTGGTACATATACACGTGCACACCCTTTCAAAATCTTTGAAATGATAGGCTGATTCATTCACTTGTTTAGATTTGGAACATCCCACAATATTGTTTCTGCAAAATTTCAAGGCCAATTCTGATACTTGAGGTTTTTTTTTTTTCCAACACATACTCTGAAAGTATATTTCTACAAAGTATTAAAAGTATTATGCAATTTCATAGACACAAATGAACATTTAAAATGAGACAAATTACAATAAAATAGTTCAGTACTTTCCTGCCACCAGATCGCAGGGATACTATTATACTAATAAATAAAAATGGATATGATAAACTGTTTTCAATTATGTACTATTTGGAACTATATTAAGTATTCTAATAAGAGGAGAAAATGGCAATATAAAAATGCTTATGGAGAAATGCAACAGAATAAACATTTAATGAAAGGTTCAGAGGGGAGAAATGTATTCTCATCTATTCTTTTTCTGGAAAACAAAGATTCTCAATACAAGAGGCCAATTCAAATGTAGTTTGGGGAAGCAGCAGCAGCACAGGATAAAGATAGGGAACTGCTGAGGAGGTGGGGGTTCCTGGGCAAGTCATTCAACATCTCTATGCCTTACTTTACATGCCAATAAAAGACAAAATATCAAACTACATGATTTCCAAGACTGACTCATTCTCAGAAGTTCCAAGATAATCTGATGTAAGAAATCTACTTGTCATCTAGGTGTATGCTATAGTTCACGATTCATTTCAAGTGATCTTTATCTTTTTAACAAAACATCATTTTAGTATATGTAAACATTATCCAAGTAAAAGATTATCTTAAATTAAGTTCATTAAAGTGAAATCATAATAAAATTTTACTCTTTACCTAAAGGAACAAAATGTAGCAATCATTCTTGAAAATACACCACGATTTTAATTTTAAAATACATGTTGTGAGTTTATTATATTCCATTACACATCTTTGAAATTTTCCATTGTAATACCTTTGTAACAACTGTATACTACTGAATAGACCCCTGCTTTCATAAAACAACACACTCCCACATAATTTTCCCCATGTGATCTTTCTATTTGTGACATAGTTGCTGAATTAAAACATTTAGTGTCCAGGCACAGTGGCTTATGCCTGTAATCCCAGCACTTTGGGAGGCCGAGGCAGGCAGATCACCTAAGGTGAAGAGTTTGAGACCAGCCTGGCCAACATGGTGAAGCTCCATATCTACAAAAAAAAAAATATATACAAAAATACAAAAATTAGCTGGGCACAGTGGCAGGTTCCCATTATCCCAGCTACTCAGGAGGCTGAGGCAGGAGAATCACTTGAACCAGGGAAGCAGAGGTTGCAGTGAGCTGAGACCACGCCACTGTACTCCAGCCTGGGTGACAAGAGAGAAACTCCATCTCAAAAGAAATAAAAATAAATAAAAATAAAATACTTGGCCACGAGCATGAGTATTTTAGCTGCTTTTCCTATTTACTCAAATAGGTTTGTCAACCACATGCTATACCAAAGATTTGTCAACCACATATTACAAATGTACTTAAAAATATTTTTTTTGTACCACAAGGTGGCATCTTCTTATTTTGGTATAAACCTCTGAATATTTACATAATTTGAATAATTCCATACACCTGAACTATTTTTTTTTATTTTAAAACAACCATTTAACAGCTGTGCAAATATATGGTAATTCTGTTAGCTAATGCAAGTAGTACTTGTGGATATTTATGTTCCTAGAATATTCAGAATATTGAATCTTTAACAAAATGATGACCTGTTCACACTAAAAAGTCAATAAACACCGTCCTCCAAATGTTAAGCTCATAGAGATCAGTAATACAAAACATACACTGTAAAATGTATGTATTTAAATGGAAGCTTCCTTAAAAAGAGCCACAAATGTGGAACAGACCAAGTCCACATCAGTTTGCTAATTACCCGTAACACCCAGATAAAATAAATAATGTACATTTATATAATGCCTACTCTGTGCCTGGCTCTGTGCTAGGCACTTTAAGCTGTGTTCTCACAACATTTCATGAGAAAATCGCTCTGAATATACAAATTCTAAAACCAAATGCGATAGTCTAGGTCTTCTGAAACTGAATAGCTATATAAATATTCTGAGGAGCTTGATAAAATGTAAAATGCTAAGCCCTATCTCCTAAAAATTTCAAGTGTAAAACAGTGCAATGCATAATGAAAACCTACAAATATTAACAAGGAATTTTGCCACACTAAAAATAAACTTCAAGATAACTCTGAAAAAAAAATCTCAAAAAAAAAGACAACTAATCTAAAATAAATTGGCTAATATATAAAACATATTGACAAAATACTAAGCCTGCTTACTTCTGGCAGTTATGAAAATCATAGTTCTTAATATGGCTCACTTGAAACTTCACGTCACTGCTTCTTGTCCCATATTTAGTGATGAAAAATTGATGATAAGAGTGATGAGGATTGTTAAGATGAGGGGAAAAAATAAGACTATATAGGGTAAGATTTACCTTAGTCACTGCACTTTCTTGTACCCAATAACTAACCATTTTGTAAAAACTAAATGGAAGACATTTCCTATGGGGGTACATAAATACAGTGAAAATTACAATAGGGTCACAAACAGCACTGTGCTAGGGATGTGTGTCATAACCTTTCCAAGTCAACATAGTCACTGGTAACAAGATTTGCTCAGTGGCAGAATATGTCCATGAAATAGAGGCAGTATCTTGTCTATGGACATATTCTGCCCTTGTACATAAATACATACTGCTGCAGTTAAAATACTGTAGTCTAGTACTTTTTAATCTAGCATGATTACTGATTAAAGATGCAAGTATTGTCAACAAAGAAAAATTCTCAAGTCTTGAAAAAATTGTAGCTAATAAGGTGATAGTGTTAATACTAAAAACGATTCCCAGATTCCTCATTGTCATCTTATAGGTATATTCTCTTTCATGCCCATATATATCTACACACATCCACATAAACATACACATGCATTCATATGCATGGATGCCTGAGGCAACTGCCATTACCTTTAATCCTGCTTTTAGATAGAATAATAATGGTGCAGAAACACTGTGATCTTTATTGGGTCAACCAGATATGAAATTGTAAAGTTGCTTCTTTCTAGCATTTTTAGTCTGTTGCATGCCATCTACCTCAGGTATAGAAGTAGATGGAAAAAACTGTAATTCAAACAAAATCTTAAACTGACAAATAATCCCTACCTCACACCACACATCAAGTGTAATTCTAGGGCTTACAAAAAGAAAATTAACTATAATGGCACTAGAAGGTGTTCCATCCTGGGATAGAAAAAATTTGAAATGCATGATGTCAAAAGTATAACATAACAGGAAAAATGGATGAGTTTTTTACTTCAGTTTGATAAACTTCATACATATACACATATATATGCCATATATGTATATACATATATATATATATAACTGTATGGCATACACACACACACACACAACATACAATTCCCATATATAGATATAACTGTGTGTATATATATACACACACACATATATATACACACACACACATATATGTATGTCATATATAACTATAATATACATATAGTTATATATGTATTCCATATATAACTGTTTGTGTATATACATATGGCATACAGTTTTTATGATAGGAAAACAGCAAGCATCTTCATAGAAATTGTTGAGCAAAGTGGATAATTCACAAAGAACTACTAATATAAATAAACATAAGAAACTCATTTAACATAATTAGAAATCAAAGAAATTCAAATTAAAACAATAATGCAAGGTCTTTTTTATCTTTCAGATTGGAATATTTTTATTCTAACACCTAATATTGAAACATAGGGAAGGAAACTGGCCTCTGGAATATTGATATTGGGAATGTAAATTGGTACATTTCTGGAAGGCAATTTAGCCATGCATGCAAAAAGTTTAAAAATGTACATATTTTTAACTAGCAAATGCACGTGTAGTAATATATTCAAAAGTTACATGTGAAAAGATATAATGTCCATATAAAATTAAAAACCTAATGATCCAACAAGCCCTTCAACTGGTTGTACTGAAGTTATTAAATATGATTGAAAAATAAATAATTTTAATGAAGTGAGAAGGTGTACATACTCTTAAATAAATAAAGACTTAGGAAATAGAATAAACACTTTATTCTCAACTTAGGAAAAAGAAAAGATATATAAACACAAGAGGAAGACTCTAGCAGAGAGTCTAAATGAAACATTTAGCAGAGATCATTTGAAAGGGCTTTATTACATGTGTTTTCAGTTTGTTTTTATTTTCTAAAATTGTCTTAATTAGTGTGATGGTTAATTTTATATGTCAACTTAGCTAGGCTATGGTGCCCAGCACATGGTGCCTATGCTACTGTCACAGTGAATGGGAAATGTGTGCCCTGATCACCTGCCCGGTGCCTGACTGTGGCAACCCTACCATTCTGACAGTGCTGCCCCTCATATGCAGGCAAAAGCTGGCTGTCATCTGTGGGCTCCATAAGCAAATGAAGTTTCAAACATTTTAAACTCATAAGAAGACAGTCTAGATGTTGCTGGGAAGGAATTTTTTAGTTGTGATTAACATTTATTAACATTTATAATTGGCACATGTTAAGGAAGGCAGATTTCCCTCTATAATGTGGGTGGGCCTCATCCAATCAGTTGAAAGTCTCAAAGGAAAGAATGTCATTCTTTCTGTTTCAAGACTGCAGCATATAGACTCTGCCTGAGTTTCCAGTCAGCTCGTCCTGCCCTGCAGACTTTGGACTCAATACTACATCAATTCCTGTCTGAGTTTCTAGGCTGCCAATCTATCCTACAAATTTCAGAATTGCCAGCTTCCACAATCATGAGAGCCAATTCTTTAAAATAAATCTCTCTCTAGATACACACACACATACACACACACACACACACACACACACACACATTTTGATTGTGGAGAATGCTAATGCAATGACCATCTACTAGTTTTGGCATAAAAAAATGACTAGAAAGAACTTTAAAAATTAAAGAATAAATTGAGAAAGAGAAAAAAATATCAAATTGTCCTGGAGATAAAGCAACACGATTGAGAAAAAGATCCTGTTTCTCTACTTATTATTTAAGGGTCACTGACTAGTATGCACAAGGTGGATAAAAATGTGAAAAAAAAATTTATATAAGCTCCACATAATCACATCTCTGCCATCTCTATTATGTGGGATGATGAAATTTGTCACTTGTCTGCTATTTACAGGTAAATTTTTAATAATTTATACCATGTAACCATTTGCTGATAAGATAAACTGCAGTCCTGAAGGTATTTCACTTGGAAAATAAGAAACATTTTCCATTTTGTTGCCTTTTCATATTAATATCTGCTAGTCTATCATGCTAATTAATAAATGTAGCAGGCAGAGTAAGTCTCAGTTTTTTTTCTAATTTTGTTTAATTTATCAAATGGAAAATAATCTAGCAAAGAGTCATTAATTTAATTTCTTCTGAGAGGGAATCATTACCAGATATGTTAAATTTTCAACAATGCAGCTTCAAAACAGCTGTAGCCATGGAAGATTTTTATAGTTTTAATTGAACATCTGTGCATTTTAATTGATTAATTTGAAGAAAATACAGGAAAAGAAGAAAGAACAGTAGGTAAAATGAATGTAACAAACCACTTTTTTGTTTTTCTCTGCTTCTTACTTAATTTTTCAGTATAAACAAAACACGAGATTATCAAACAACATTAAATCATTCCAAAGACTATAAATACACTCATATTAATCTAGTAGAGTAGGCAAGTATTTTATGACAGGATTGTTTCCAATCAAAAACATATACAAGGATACATATGTGAACATATATAGTATTTATTCAGGTTCCTGCCTCTAT
This sequence comes from Chlorocebus sabaeus, assembly GCF_047675955.1. Lineage (NCBI taxonomy): Eukaryota > Metazoa > Chordata > Mammalia > Primates > Cercopithecidae > Chlorocebus > Chlorocebus sabaeus. The sequence goes on along the minus strand of NC_132917.1, from coordinate 58,495,863 downwards.
GGAAAATCTTAAGGCAATTCACTTAGGACAACATCCCAAATAGTGTAAAAACACTCCAATGCCCCAGCCACCACGGCTGCTACCATTATCCACATAAGGGTGCATAAAGCCAAAGATATTTCTGTAATTCTTGCAACACCCAACAGACCATTCTTCCCATTTTGTTTTCTCTTTTAAATATATCACTTGCTTATCAACTCACACTTCCTTAATGCCTCACCAATTTCATCATCAATACTTAACTGTCACAGGCATGGCCGTAGCCCTGGATTTCTCATTTTTTTCCCAGTATTTAGAAAGAATGTAGCTCCAGAACAATATATTAGCTATAAAAAGAACTATGAAAAACCTGTCGAGAAACAGCAGTAAAATAGCTACACAATTCCCTTAGACACACTTAGTTATATGAAACACTGGGGAGAGTTTGCTCTTCGTTATCATTGCTATTTAACTGGCCAACACATTCTGTTCTTAAGTAAGATCAAAGATATTTTTGTCAACACCATTTGAAAACCAAGGGAAAGGATAGATGCATTTCTCCATTCTGTCAAGAAATGAAACAAAAGTAAATGTCTCTTTTAGTTAAGTGACAAGTGCAAATAATTCTGCATAACCCTGAATAAAAATAATCATCATGGCAATAAGAGTTAATGATGTGTTTACATTAATTCAGAATTAGTCAAATTTAAACTTTTGGTAAGATGTTAGTGTTTGTTTTTTCTGTGCTAGAACAATGTGCAGAGGGAAATATGTTGTTTTAGAATCTGATTTGTTATCTATGCACTTTTAAAACCACAAGAGCAGCCATGTGGGGCAGCAGTGTTTAACTTTATAATAATTGCTCATTTAATGTTTGTAAGTTCTTTGAGAGCTTTCCATATAGAAGGTAAATGTGCTAATTACAGATTAGTCTTATACCTTTACTAAGGAAGGTAATAAATAACAAATATCTGGCAACATGTATGTAGGTATTGATTCTCTATTTAAATGAATATAATATAAGAGTATTTAGTTTACAATAGTTTATCACTCCTTAACCTGCAAGCAAGTTATTTCCTCTGTCAAGCGGGCCTGTCTGCCATGGGTATACCTACGCAAAGTTCCTCCATCCTGGATAACCCTTCACATCTCGAGGATTATTATAATTTAAATGTCTTCACCACTTCTTACCCCAAATGTATACGATATTCAAATTAGCAACCTATGTATTTCAAATTCATACTATTGTACAGAATATGTAGGTAGGTGTACTTTAAAGGTAATTTTTATGTGTGATGAGAAAAGAAATATTCACCAGACTTTCCTTTACAGTGAGTACAATCTTGGTTGAAACTAAATCTTTCATAAAATTAGGATAGACTAGAGACAGGGATTACAGTAAATAGGAATGGAAGTTTTCCGAATGACACTTGCCTCAACCTCAAGCGAATGAGGTGAATTTTAGAGAGCAGAAAAAAAAAAAAAAATTGGTGAAAGACCCCATAGACAACATAATGACCTTCTCCTCCGTTACTCCTTACCCCTCCCACAACACGTACGTGCTTGCACACACACATACACACACACATACACACACATATACACAAACTATAAACTTATTAACTGCTTGATGTAGGTAGATTTTGTTTGTTTGTTTGTTTTGTTTTGTTTAGCGTGAAAACTAGTAAAGCACTGGGTATTGTATCCCAACTGTCCTGTGCCGCATGAGACATCCAACTTACATTCAGGAGCATGAAGATTCAGAGCAAGTGAAACAAAGAAACATACCACAAGCAGAAGAAGGTTACTAACTATCCCTGGACATGCAACTGGTCTCCAAGAGTCAAGAGGGCTTACATCACCGGGTTACACAGCTATGAGACAAACACCAAATTCCAGATTTGAATAACACTTGGCAGAAATATTATAGAGGGGATTTAACTTTCAAAAAGAGGGTTAGTCTTTAAGACTTTCCAAACGGGAAAACCTATATTTCTACGATTATTTCTGCAGTTGAGAGAAATGACTAGCAAACTAGAAAATTAGCCTTTTAATTATACTTCAGTTTTATGAACATATTGCTAAGTAAATCCAGATGTTTACATCAAAGTTTATTTTATACAAAGGTACTCCATTATTTTGTCTTCTGGTTCTTGAACAAAATCTTTTAAGATGTAAACATTTTCCATTCTTCATAGGTGTGACTATTAGGATTTCAGCTATGACACATGGCACATAGTATAATTAAAAAATACAATCTTACTTAGCTCTAGAATGGAAGCAAAGCATCCAAGATCCCAAGACAATTTTGGCAATCAGGATATCTAGCTCACAGTTTTAGGTCCAGAAAGCTATAATACAGTGAGTCCAAATATTTACATAAACAATGTCTACTTTTATTTCACTTTTTCCAGAAGTTCCATGTTTATTTTGTATGAAACGTGGATTTTTAACATGAAAATTTATGGACTGGACAATGGAACAGAAACAGAATGTGGTACAAATAAATGTTTAGTAATACAATAAAACAACAATTACAAATTTGGGGATGAATTATTAAACAAAATATCGAGAACATTGGGGAAATATTGAGAAAGAAATTACATTAAATTCTCACCACTATGAATAATGGGAATAGTTGAAATTCCCTCATCAGTATTTGGCACAAGGATGTCTCATTCGTCTCAGATACCATGAAGAGGCCGAGTTTCTGATCATCATATAACCATTGTTATCACACCAAGATAATACGATTTTAGTGAAACACAGAGATGTGACGCTAGTTAGCATGCACAGCATTTTTGTTTATTTATAGGAAATAATGTGGATTAGGAAGTTTTTAATTTAGAAACTGTGTCTCACTCTGTTGCCCAGGCAGGGATACAGTGGCACAGTCTTGCTCACTGTATTCTCAAACTCCTGGGCTCGAGCAGTCCTCCCACCTCAGCCTCCTGAGTAGCCAGGAATAGAGGTACATGCCACCATATCTGACTAATTTTTTAAAATATATATATACAGAGAGAGAGATCAGCCACGGTGGCTGAAACCTGTAATCCCAGCACTGTGGAAGGCTGCAGCAGGTGGATCACTTGAACCCAGGAGTTCAAGACTAGCCAGGGTGACATGGCAAAACCCTGTCTCTACTAAAAATACAAAATTTAGCTGGGTGGTGCATGCCTGTAATCCCAGCTACTCAGGAGGCTGAGGTGGGGGGGATCACCTGACCCTGAGGGGAGGATCACCTGAGCCTGAGAGGTTGAGGGTGCAGTGAGCCAAGACTGTACCACTGCACTCTAGGCTGGGCAACAGAGTGAGACTTTGTCTTAAAACAAATAAATAAATAAATAAACGTTTTATAAGTGGGGTCTCACTACATTGCCCAGGCTGGATTCAAACTCCTGAGCTCAAGTGATCTTCCTCTCTCAGCTTCCCAAGTAGCTGAGACTACAGATGCAGTGGAAACACCCAATTAATATATATTCAAGTGAGCAAGAAAGTTAAGTAAACCCCCAAGGCAAGAACTGAAGAAAAAACTGAAAACCAGAGCAAAAAATATATGCACTGCTCAGAATGGGTTGTGTGGAGGTGTGCATAAAGATCTCTCTTGGTAATTCCAAAGCTTCATTTTGAACACAGACCCAGTGATACGATAAAGAGCCTCAAGTTTCAGAAGAACTGAGACAATCCCTCCTTCTACATCATCATGAAAAGGACCTTCATGGGACTACATCCTGAATGGACTCAAAAAATACAATAACTGGTACAAAAAGATGACACAGAAGGTTCCCTCTTTCTGAGTTGGAATAGAAGAGGAAAAAACAGTCTCTGGAAATGTATGATGAGAGGGCAGGTGAAGAAAATGTGGTTTAATTTTATTCCTATGATTTGGGAATTCCTAAGTTATGAAACTGGCATAATAACTGTCCACAGATTAGGATACACCTCAGGACATCTGGTAGAAGATAATGCAAAAATACTCTGTAGACATACGCTCTTAATACAGATAGCACAGGTTTCCCAAGATAGTACCATGCTAAGGATGACAGCTCATAGTTTACAGTTACAAAACACATTTAAAAAATCAAGAGTTCAGACACAACTAAGAGTTAATGGACATAATTAAAAACAGGATTTGCCTTTCCGGACTTCAGAATGTTGAAGTAGCTGATGGAAACCAAATCAACAAGTTTTATTTATGTCATGAGAAAGTCACCAGCCATTCAACATCCTATAAAAGAAAATAGTAACTTCGCCATTTAGAATGAGTAGGGTAATTTGCTTGCATTTATTGACTAACATATCCAGTCTTGATATATCAATTTTAGAAATTTAAGTGGCAATATGATTGTTAACAGGTCATTTGAAATAATGTTATGAGTATTTTAATAATTCTTTTCAGGTCCAAAACGTGTAAAAGGTCTTTTTTCACAAATCAATATTAGAAATATATAAAAGTCAAAAGCATTTATCAAAAGACAAAAACCGCATCATGAATTTGGTCATTAACTTGATAAGTAGTTATCTATTTTCTTCCAATCAGCAGCATTATTTTAAATGCTGAAGAAAAAAGTTGAAATTTTTGAGTGCCAGATGCTGTTACATATTTTAATCCCTAAAGCAACTTTGAAAAATAATTTGAAGGAAAAAAAAAGTTAATAGAAAAATTAAATTGGAATTATTTTAATACTAAATTAGCCCAAAAGAAGGCAAGAAAGGTGAACAAAAGAACTAAAAGCCAATGTGATAAATAGAAAACACATAGCACATTCTAGACTTAAACCCCACCATATTCTAATTACACAAAAAAGTAAAAGGCAGAAATAGCATGAATAATAAACAAGGCAAACACAAACATGGATACTAGATATACTTCAAATATGATAGCATAAAAGTAAGTGGATTGAAAAGCTATGCAAGGCAAATAGTAAGTATAAGAAAGCTGATGTTGCTATAATAATATTAGACAAATTAGACTTCATGCCACTGAGTATATCAGAAATAAAAAGGGACATTTTATAACAAACAAAGGCTCAAATTGTCAGAAAGATATGGCAACCATAAATGTGTGAGTATATAATAACAGAGCTCCTAAATGCTAAAAAAAACATCGACAAAAACAAAGAAAAAGACAGATAAATACAGGGTCTTAAGTGTAGATTTTGACACTCTTTCTCCAAAACTTATAGAAAAATAGAAAAATATAATAGATATATAGAATATTTCCAGAATTGACCTCATTGATACTTATAAGATAGCACACCCAATAACTTAGAATACAATGCTTTAAGTACACAATGGACCATAAATGAATCTAAATACATTTGAAGGTTTGAAATCTTATAGTACCTGTTTTCTGATGATGATAGAACTGAAATCTAGAATCAAAAATAAGGCAGTAAGAAAATCACCAAATATTTGAAAATTAAATAGTAGACCTATTTGATCTGTGGATCAAAAAAGAGTTGATAAAGGGAACTTAGAAAATATTCAAACTGAATAACAACTCAGCATATCAATAATTGTGGGATACAGCTATGGAAGTAATTGAAGAGGAATGTATAGTTTTATATGTTTTTATTACAAAAGAACATTAAAAATATAAAGTCAGTGATCTAAGTTTCTATCTTAAGAAGACATACAAAGAAAAAATAAACCCAAGTAGAAAGAAGAAAATAATAAAGATAAAAGCATGATCAAAAAATTCAAAAACAAACAGTAGAAAAAAATAACAGGGCTAAAATTTGATTTTTAAAAGATTAATAAAATTGATGAACCCGTTTCAAAACTAATTTGAAAAAGATAGAATACACAAAATACCAATATCAGAAACAAAAGTAGGGATCTATCACTACAGACACTAGAGATAACAAAAAAGATATTTAAAAAATATTTATGTGCATAAATTTATGTGCATAAATTCAACAATTTAGGAAATGAATAAATTCCTTATAAAACAAAACTTGTCAAAGTGATATGGAAGAAAAAGAAAAGAGCCACTTATCAAGTAACTACATTTAAATTATCATTTAAATCTGTTCCACAAAGAAAACTTCAGATCTGGCTGGTTTTACTGGTGAGCTCTATCAAACATTTTAAAAAGAAATTGTAACTCTTACACAAACTCCTTCTAAAAATAGAGAGGGAAGGCCATTTCTCAACTTATTTTATGAGCCAACATAACTCCAACACCAAAACCTGGCCATGATACTGTTCAGGAAAAAAACAAAAGCAAAACAAAAACAAAAAAAAATTATAGACTGATACTACTGTGGATATATACACAGGTATCTGTAACAAAATATTAGAAAATTGAATCTAAACTGTATTTAAAAGCGAATACATCATAATCAAGGTTATAATAATATATTATACCTAATACATGTAAGGCTGATTTCATAACTGAAAATAAATCAATAAAATGCAACATATTAACAAAATGAACAGGAAAAGCCATATGATCTTCCCAGTAGATGTGAGGTAGGAGGTAGGAATTTACCCTTGAGATTGGGGCCCAGACACTGGACCAAATTGAGGACTAGCTAAAACAGGGATAGGGTGGAAGCAGTTTACCATAAAACATGCCTGCCAGTGTGCCATGTCAGTTTACCACTGTCATGGCAACACCCAGAAGTTACTATCACTTTCCACGGCAATGACCCAACAACCCAGAAGTTGCCACCCTTTTCCTAGAATTTTCTGCATAATCTATCCCCTAATTTGCATGTAATTAAAAGTGGCTATAAATACATGGCCAACTGCCTCTGAGCTGCTACTCTGCGCATGCTCCCTATGGGATATCCCTGCTCCACAAGGAGCAGCACCTCTGCTGCTACTGTACACTGTTGCTTTACTAAAAGTTGCTACCTAGGCCAGGTATGCTGGCTCACACCTATAATCCCAGCATTTTGGGAGGCTGAGGTGGAAGGACCACTTGAACCCCAGAGGCAGAGGCTGCAGTGAGATGAGATTGTACTACTGCACTCCAGCATGGGTGATAGAGCCAGACTCCATCTCAAAACAAAACAAAACAAAATGCAAAGTTGCCATCTAACACCTCCAGCTCACCCCTGAATTCCTTCCTGGGTAAAACCATGAACCCTCTCAGGTTAAGCCTCAATTTTGGGGTTCCCCTTCCCCCATATCATATGCAGGGAATAAAATGATAAAATGACAAAATGTAACATCCATTCATGATAATAATAATAATTAATCTCTTAGAAAACTAGAGAGAGAACTATCTGAATCTGATAAGGGTATCAGCAAAAACCCCACAACTAACATCATATTTAATACTATGTATTAGAAATACATACTCCAAAATTGGAAATAAGGCAGAAGTTTCTACTCTCACCATTTCATTTTACTGGAGGTCTTCTATAGTGCAATAAGACAAGAAAAGGAAATTAAAAGGCTAAAATTAGAAAGGAATGAGTAAAATAATCTTTATTCAGAAAACTTAATTGTGTACATAGAAAAGATTCTACAAAAAGCTACTAAGTTTAACAAGATTTTCAGATACAATTTTAAAAATCAATTGTAATTCTATACATATACTTAGCAAACATTGAAAAATAATCAATTTCAAAAAAGCAGTGCGCTTTACGACAGCAATATTAATGATCTCCCTGAGATTGCTTCCCAGATAAACCATCTTCTACAAGCCTTTGTTTCAGGCTAACACAGAAAGCTAGTGTCAAACAAAATATATATTGCAATACACAGAGGAGTCCGGAAGTTTAAATATACCTAAAAATATCAGGAATTAGAGATTACTTTTATTTTTTCATTTTGCTTGACTGTATGTTCTAATTTTTCCAAGTGGCAAGGCATACTTATACTATTAAATATAATTATCAACCTTCAGGCCAGGTGTAGTAGCTAATGCCTATAATTCTATCACTTTGAGAGGCAGAAGAGGGGCAGATCACTTGAGGCCAGAAGTTCAAGACCAGCCTGTCCAACATGTGCTAAACCCCATCTCTACTAAAAATACAAAAAAATTAGCCAGGCATGGTGGGGCACACCTGTAATCTCAGCTACTCTGGAGGCCAAGGCATGAGAATCATTTGAACCTGAGAGGCGGAGGTTGCAGTGAGCTGAGATCGTATCATGGCACTCCAGCATGGGTGACAGAGTGAGCCTCTGTCTCAATTTAAAAAAAAAAAAAAAATTATCAACCTTCAAAATTCTATTATAAAAAAATGATTTCACCATTAATTATGAATGAGCTAATTTGGCAAATTATTAATTAATCTTCTTCTTCTCTTTTTTTTTTTTAAGACAGGGTCTTGCTCTGTTGCCCAGGCTGGAGTACAGTGGCACCATCAAGGCTCACTGCAGCCCCAGCCTCCCAGGCTCAAGTGACCCTCCCATCTTAGCCTCCTGAGTAGCTGGGAAAACAGGCAAGCACCACCATCCCTGGCTAATTTTTTTTTTTTAAAGAAGGGGTCTCCCTATGCTGTCCAGGCTGATGTCGAACTCTTAGGCTCAAGCAGTCTTCCTACCTCAGCATGCCAAAGTGCTGAGATTACATGTGTGAGCCATCACACTCAGCCTAATTATTTTTCTGAAGTCAAAATATTTATTATAAGATATTTTCCAAAATATTAAAATATATAAAATTCAAAAATATTCATCAATACATAAAAATATCATTGTGTACCTTTATATAGAATATCTACTATACTACTATATATAGAAATTTAATTCTAAGTAAGGAGGAAAATAGCTAAAGTCTATTGAATGTCAGACTTGTCATAAATGTTTTACATGTATGATCCTTTATTCCCCACAACAGTTTGTAGCAGACACTAATATTTTCTCCATTTTCACTTGGGAAAACTTATCACCCAGGGTGAAACAACTGATGTGAAATGACATAGCCGTAGGTGTCAGTGGTAGCACTCATACCTAGTGAACCTGATTCCAGGGTCTACACTCTGAACCAATGTGCAGAATAGAAGGCTCAGGGGCAGACAAGATGAAAATGTTTCTGTTCTCATGAAGCTCACATGTTAGCAGTGAAATACAGAAAAATAAATAAATAAATAAGAAAGTAATTAGACAATGATAAACTTTGAGAAAAACAAAATAGTGATATAAAAGATAGTGGAGATATATTTCAGAAATCCTAGATGAGATGGCATTTATTGAAACCTCAATGAAAAGAAGCAGCCAGTCCTGTAAAAATCTTGGAAAAGCTGATCCAAGTAGATGAAACATCTGTGCAAAGGCCCTGAGTCAGAGCCACGTTGGTGTGTCAGAAGTGCAGGAAGTGAGGGTACATAAGAGATGCCTTGGAAAAGTAGGGCCTCACAATGACAGGAACCCTGCCCTTTATCCTAAGCGTGATGGAAAGCCATTGGAGGGATTTAGGAATAAAGTGGTACCATGATGCACTTGTGTTTTCAAAATGTCCCTTAGAGCATGGATCATAAGGAAGCAAGAGGGGAAGTAGAAAGACCAGGAGGCTATTGCAGTGGCACAGGTGAGAGTAGCAGGTGACTTGGCACATTGGCTAAGGTAGGGAAAGAAAAGATGGATAGAGTGGATAGGTTAGATATGTTCAAGAGATAGTCTCAGCAGGACTTTCCAATGGATTGGTGTGGTGGGTGAGGACAGAAAAATAAAGAATTACATCTAAGTTTTTGGCTTGGGCAACTTTACATGGTGGTAATACTTCTTGAAGTACAGATAACTAGGGAATGAGATGGCCTGAGGGGAAAATCAAGTCAAGTTTTAAGTGTTTATTATACACTTAGAGTGAGAATTTGAAGTTCCATAAGAGGGGTCACATTGGAGACAGAAATTTGGCAGCCATTAGTCTATAGATTGTATGTAAAGTCTTGGGACTGGATGAAGTCGCCAAGTGGGAGTGTGTATGTAGAGCAAGTAATGAACCCCAAGCTAAGGCCCTGGGCATTCTAATGTAGAAAGTGAGCAGAGATGGATAGGAAGGGAAGAATACTGGAAAGAGCAGCCACTGAGGCTGAGAAAACTAGGAGTAGCACAAAAAGCAAAAGATTAGCAATAATACTACAAATCCAGAAGGAGGGAGTGCTAATCTGGGTTGAACTCCTTCAAGTGTTGAGTGAAAGAGAGCTGTATCTTACTTTAGGCCAACAATATGCTCTTGCAAATCTTGTATAAATTTAAATTTTAATGACTCATTCTTACAGAAGAGCCTGATACCTCAAAGAACACTAAAATGAAGAATTTTATAAAGTTAAAGATATTTTCTAAAATAAGAGTGCATCTCAAAAAAATCAAATGAGTAAACCAAGATTTTCATATATCTGCTTGCGTAAAGCAGGATTTAACTTGTAGTATTCCAAATTATGGTGAAATTATTTTAAGGGTTGAGTTTAATTTCAGCTGCCATCGGAAGTAAACTCTAACATTTGGGTCATAAGTTTATGCTATCTTTACATTCCAGAGCTCACATAACAAGTTTTTAGCATCATAGCTGCTAACATTTATCAAATGTTTATTTGATATTAATTAATTTAATCTTCACCCGTCTTATTAATTAAATGATTTTATTATGCCCACTTTTTTAAGATAAGGAAATGACCCTAAGAGAGGTTTAAGTGACTCTCAGTGTCAGCTAGGATTTCACATTTGTCATAACTACAGACTTTGGTTTCTATTTCTGAGACACGGTTAAATACCTCAGGGCTCTATCTTTAAAATGTCATGATAAAGTTTGTTCTCTCCCTTCTTTACTCTGCTATCCATTTTCCTTACATATGCATCCTGCCAATAAGGGAGAAACAAGAAAAACAAGGTAAAGTTAGTAACAAGTGGAGAATAAAGGAGAAATGAAAGAAAAGATACGCATATCTGAAAACTCAGCTACAAAAGTCATTATTATTCAGTTTTGAGTCTCCTGGCAGCATAGGCAAAAAGTAACACACAAGAGACTATAAAATTTTGATTATCTAACAAAAAAAAATCACTTAGATAAGAGATTTTTTTGCCCCAATCCATAAGCCCAGCATTTCTTAATGTGTTTATTTTAGGGAAACCAAGCCTAATTAATGATTAGAGACTTCAAGAGCAATTTCTGGAATAATAAAGAAATATTCATCATCTGCACTTAGAACTTTCCATTAAAAATGTGGTCAACAGCTTAGCATTCTCTAGAATGAAACTGTCATACAGTTCATGGTTATGTCAGCTTTTTAAAGCAACTTTAATAGATTTCCAATGACTTCAGAACCACAACCTTGAATTTTACAAATGTCTACATGGGGTCAGTAGAAATAAGACCAATTAGACCCTGTACAAATGGCCTGTGTCACGTCTCTCTCAGCAGCAGCAGCATTTGTATAAAACAAAACCTTGGCAAAAATGTCAACACAATGCTTGCCTCCCAGCTCCAATATATGTCCTTTCACAAGCAAACTGCCATGGGCTTTCACTAATGAAAAATTGGTTTGTTTTTAGAAAACTTCCTCATTATCGGCTAATATAACAGAAATGACCAGGAAGAACATGATTTAATATGAATTAAATGTGAATACAACTCAGAAGCTTTCAGAAGCTTTCTTCTTGTTGAATTAGATAATCAGAACTATTAAACAGTATTTCAAAATGCTTTTCATAATCCTGGGACCATTAATGTCATGTTCAAATCACTGTGGATTTTTGTTGTTGTTGTTGCTTTTACTATTCATAGGGATACAATGAGTCATTGGCACATTTCCAGTGCAAGATGCATTTGAATAATACATGACATGCCCTTTAGCTAGCATCATGATGCCAGATTTAAAACAAGGTAAGAAGTTTCCTCCACGTACACTTGCAGTGTTCAGCTGTTCATAATCTATAGCGTTAACAATTTATCATCAAACCCAGTGACTTGCTGCCAACTTATCAAAGTGGCCACTGGATGCATATGATCAAGTCTGAGCATCTGGCTCTCCTCTGTTCCTGACATTAGCACAGACAACAGAATCAGTGGACTATTGAATGCAATTACAGTAAGCGAGACAGACAATAAAGATTGATAGCGCCTTCTCTTTTTATCACACACAAAACTAGTGGGGGTTAAAGCTTTGCCTTGAGCTGCCTTCATTTAACAATGATTGAAAATATGCAATTGTGTTGGTAAAACACTGTAGCCTGTACCACTTCATTTACTGGACACATTATCAAATTAAATGAAAAGTGAACTGCCAAAAGCAACAGTTATTATATATTAATGATGAATATTTACTTAGCATTGTTCACAAATCATACAGAGAACAGAATCCTTCTTGTTATCTTCTTTGTAGGTTACAGTTGAGTAGGTTTAACATTTCTATGTTTACGTTAAGTCTTCTGTCTACAAATCTCTAAATACAGACTTGCATGATTGGTTTTGTGACTATCCATGTGATTACAATGTGTAATTAATAAAATGCTCTAGTTGTAGATGAATCCTAATTGTTGAAGAAGAGCTTTTCCCCGCTTTATAACAATTCTCATTCTTGTAGCTACTTTTGAGGTCAGAGAAACTTAACCAGGGGTATATGTTGTGACCCAAAGGTTAGAAACTCCAACTTTATTGAGCTTCCAAAATATGGAATGGAAAGAAGACTCTCAAGATACAGACAAGCCACAAATGTATACTTTATATTTTTCTCCAAAGAATATTGCTTTCATAGACATAAGGGGATATGACAGTTCACCTATAATTTGACCTACAAAGAAAGAAATACTTAAGGTGCAGAAGGCAAAATGAGACAGCATAGAACTATTGAGCAGACAAGGGAAACAGATCCTATTCCACAGTTCATACAAGAGGAAATTGCATTCTAAGCAAATATCAATAGATCTGAAAATAAAAAAATAAGCGTCTCACTGAGAAGTGGACAAACATTTGGTGTGCATTCCAGTATGTCAGAAAGACAGGATAGCAGCAGGCCTGATTATTCCAAGTGATGTGGATTAATTCGAGGTTCTTTTTAAAAGACACACATCTGGCCCTTCCTTTCTATGGATATATACTGGAAAAGAAAGTGCTGATATATGAAATGTAATTATGTCTATTTTATAACAGCTCAACAAGAAAAGGTAAAACAAAACAAGAAGCAGAGAATCAGTCATGAGGTTTCTAAACTCACCCCACTGGTTATTCTGTAAACAATTAAATATATACTAGGAAGTGATGGTGTTAGGGATGAGTGCATTGACCATATACAGTTAAACAGCAGTGCGAGGTGTAGGAAGTACAGCAAGTGTGAAAAACCCACCAAAGTAATAGCATCATCACAGGAGACTAAATATCTGGTAGTTAAAAAGGAGTGCTGAATCAGCCTTCATAAAATGTAAACAATTATATTCTCTAAAATTTACCTTCAAGCAAAATCTAACTGAAATCACTCTTTCTAGGTCCATGTTAGAATTCAAATTCTAAGGTCCATGTTGACTTTAAATCCTTTGGAGTTGTGTCACCTTTGCCAGTATTCTCAAACCCAACTAACCCCCAGACTTGTCTCAGGAGTTTCTTAATATGAAGATCCCTGGGTCCCAAGAATATCTGGTAAGTAAAATACAAAAGAACAGAAAGAAAACCTATCATGTACAAGCCACTGTCCAAGATCCATCTTTCTATCTGTGTATATCTTGATACAAAATTTCTCAAGTCAGTAATATTTTCAGTAACGTTTTTTGGGAGGTCACTGTAAAAATTTTAAATGAAAACAAAATATATGCTTATAGCAAAAGATTAACACACTACATTTCATTACATGTAGAAACATGAAAGAATGCTCCTGGCATCCCCTCAATAGCTGTACCATGGAGATAATTACTTTTAAAAGTAGATGGGTCCTTATAGTAGCTCTATGTATTCATTGGTTTATTTATAAGTGTGCATATTTTACATGATAAAAATTAGACTGCCATACTATTTTGTTTTGTTTTGTTTTTGAGACAGGGTTTTACTTTGTTACACAGGATTAAGTGTAGTAGCACAATCTTGGCTCACTGCAACTTCAACCTCCCAGGTTTAAGCTATTCCCACCTCACACCCTCTCCTCCCCAAGCAGCTGGGACTACAGGCGCATGCCACTATGCCTGGAAAATTTTTGTATTTTTTGTAGAGACAGGGTTTGGTCATGTTACCCAGGCTGGACTCAAACTCCTGAGCTCTAGCGATCCACCTGCCTCGGCCTCCCACAGTGCTGAAATTCCAGGCTTGAGCCACCACACACAGCCAGCTACCACGCCTGGTAGAGCTTTTCTTTTCACTTTATATTATATTGATTTCTATCTAAATCTATTTAAAACTATCTATTTTTATTATTATTTGTAATGGCTATATAGTATTTCATAGTTTATATTACGGAATTTTATTATGATTCATATCATAATTATTTTAGCCTTTGCCTTGCTTTTAATATTTTTCCTACTTATTAGTTAGCTTTATTAAAAGAGAGAGCAACGTTTCCACAGAGATTCTCACACTTTATCTTCATTTATACACAAGTGTTTTTGCAGTATAGATTCCTAGAAATGAATTTCTGTATCAAAGATCAGTGCATTTTAAATTGTAATAGATAATGAAAAACTGCCATTCCAAAAGGCTGTATCATTTTCTACTCTCACCTACAAACAGTACAAGAGGGCCCATTTCTTCACAACTCATGGATGCTAAATATTTTTCATAAAGTTTTACCAATCCAATGTATTAAAAATGGTTATCTCATTTTAAATTTTCATGTTTTGCTTCATTTCAAACGGTTATTAGCCATTCTTATTTCTTCTATTAATTGCTCATTCATATCATTCATATCCTACACTCATTTTTCTGTTGTGTGATTTATCTTCTTATTACTTTCTGAAAACTCACTACTTGATGTTTAATTTGTATATAATGTAAACATGCAGGTTTTTGTCTGTTCTTTACAATGATCTTTCCCAACTCACAATTATAAAAAATCATCTGTGTTACCTGTTTATATTTTTATAGTTTTTAAAGATTAGATTTTGAATATCTCTGGAATTTATTTTTATGTATAGTATGAAAATACGGTTTTTTTAACTTCTCCAAGTGATTCTTGTTCCTGTTCAAGTATACCAGTTACTGTCATAGATTGCAATGCAGCCCAAATGCCTGCATTTGAAACCCAGCAATCCTTTTTAACTTCATTGTGCATCCTAAATGTGAGAAAACGTACTGTCTTACTGGATTTTAGAAAATACTGAATGAGTTAAGACATATAAAGAGCCTAGATAGGAGTATCCTTTAGCCCAGAAAGCCATGATCACCGCATTCCATCCTGCGCGACACAGCGAGACCTTGTCTCAAAAATACATATATATATATATATATATATATATATATATATATATATATATATATATAAATAATTAAATTAAAGTGTTTAGCATGGTGTCTCCCATGGAGATACCAATACACATCCGCGTTTTATATTAGCATTATTATTTTAATATAGCTTAAACATCTTGTTTTTTGTATTCAATTCAAATCGTAAGCCTGGATGACAAGGCGAAACCCCACCTCTACAAAAAAATACAAAAATTAGCCTGGCATAGTAGTGCACACCTGTAGTCCTGGATACTCAAAAGGCTGAAGAGGGAGGATGGCTCGAGCCTGGGAGGTTGAGGCTGCAGTGAGCTGAGACTGTGCCAATTGCACTCCAGCTTTCAAGACAGAGTGAGATCCTGTCTCATAAAAGAAAATAAAAAACAAACAAACAAAGTATACTGCTACTTCCCCAACTTCTCTCAAAATTCAAGGGCAGAGTCTTCATGTAGATTTTCATAAGATTTTATGGAGCCAAAGGCTCCTTAAGGAAATGCCACTTTAAAACAAAAGATACTTTTGCTTTCTTGGTCATCAGACTATTTTTAAAGTAGTTAAGTCCCAAGGGTTTTTTGGGTTTCTTTTTTCTTTTTTTTTTTTTTTTTTTTTTTGAGACAGGGTCTCTGTTGCCCAGGCTAGAGTACAGTGATACAATCATAGTTCACTGCAGCCTCAACCTGCCAGGCTCAAGCTATCCTCCCACCTCAGCCTCCTGAGGAGCTGGCAGTACACACATGTACCACCACACCCAGCAATTTTTTTTTTTTTAAAACTAGAGATGGCTTCTCGTTATCTTGCTCAGGCTGGTCTTGAACATGGGTTCACATGATCCTCCTGCCTCAGCCTCTCAAAGTGCTGTATGGGCCAGAGCCATGGCACCCGTCCTGAGGGTCTTAAAAGTGTTGGTTGATACAAGTCAATTGCAGTACATAGAGCCTTTTCAGTGTTACTGGCAATGTTTCACTTAATCAAAGAATGTGTTTGGTTCTTAACTATACATTTTGAAAGGCTTGTGGGTAACCTCTGTCTGACATCCCAGCTCTGAATATCCAGTGGTCCAATGTGCTTGGGCCTCCCAAGCTAGAAAGCCACTGTTTCCCGTGGACAAAGAGAGGGCCTGGTGACTGGTGCCTCTGCAAGACCACCGGGCACATGCCAGGTCTGTCCATTCATGCTGCACAGTTTGAGTTTCTCCAGAGAAGAAACTGGGTTCCTCAAGGTATCAGAAGACCCCAGCCACTCACTCTTCTCCTCTGTTTTTCTAACTCTACTTATCCACCAAAGATCTTTCTTTTGGTTTGGTGAGACAGGAGATGACAATAAAACCTGATTGTGCTTTATCTACACTTTGCGAGTCCAAGCCTCTGTCAAAGTCCACTTAAAATAATTTTTTAAAAGAATCTGCTCCTAGTTCCACTTCTAAAAGCACGAAATAAGTCTGTAATCAAATGAAATTCAGAAAGGGTATTACATTTTGTCCAGCACCAGTGCACAACATAGAATTCTGTTAAGTGTCTGTGGTTATTATGGTTATTGGATAAATACTATTTACGGAGCACTTACTGTGATCCAGGGACCATGCTAAACACTTTACATGTATTATCTCAATTAATCCTCCCAGCAACCTTTTGAAAAGGTTCTTTTTATTATCCACAGTATACAGAGGAGAAATAGGAGGCAGAGTGTGGCTGAGTAACTTGCTAAGGTCAGAGAACATAGCGGAGCCAGCTTGAATTTAAAAGAAAAAAAAATCAAGTAAGATTTGTTTTCTTAAATAAGCTTTCTATCTCTTTCCCCAAACTGTTCTTCTTAAAACAACAGAACACATCCACCTAGAATCATTGTAACAAATTACTTTCAGTCCAGTATTAATAAAAATGCAGAAGAGAAGGAAAGTGGGAAGAATAAATCTCTAAATAAGCAAGCAAAAACAAATTTAAAAATTATAGCTCTACCAACTATCTTGGAAAGTCTAGTTGTTATGGTCTGAATTCTGTTCCCCTGAATTCATATGTTGAAGTCCTAAGCCCCAGTACCTCAGAATGTAACAGTATTTGGAGATAAGAGCTTTAAAGAGCCAATTAAGTTAAAATGAGATCTTTAGGATGCGCCCTAATCCAATGTGACTGTTGTCCTTAGAAGAAGATAAAATTTGTGCATAAAGGGGAATGACCATGTGAGAAACATAGCAAGAATATGATCATCTGCAGAGCAAGGAAAGAGGCCTCAGAAGAAACCAAACATCCCAACACCTTGATTTCAGACTTCCAGCCTTCAGAACTGTGAGAAAATAAATCCCTGCATTTAAGCCACCTGGTCCACGGTATTTTTTCAGGCAGCCCAAGCAAACTAACATACACCAGTATTTTTGTCAAAGAATTGGGGGAGCCAGAATGCGGGATTCACAGAGAGTTGCACTGTAACTCACAGCTTCTACACTGGCTACTAGTAATTTGCAAGAATTTTCTCACATAAAAGATAAAAGTGAGAGTCTAAAGGGTACAAAGATAATCTTGGGAATGGAAAAAATAACTATTTTCACGTGAGCCTCTCCCACTTTTTGTAAATAGGAGCTTTTAAAATTACCTGTACAGAGGTAGATATCTTCTGCTTGCATGCTCTCTCTCTCTCCCTCTCCCTCTAACCCTCTCTTCTCCTGTTAACATTTCATTCAACATCCTTACATGTGACAGGCTTCATTCCCCCACAGGTGGACAGGTATGCTGCTTAGGCTAAGAATACATTCAGTTATAGAGGAATGCATTAACTAGAGACATAGCATGACGTTCTAACCAACAAACTCCTTCACATGCAATTTGGCTTTGATATTGGTAAAGCGGGACAAGAAGACATCAACTAATTTCAGCTACTTGTGGCTTACCTACTCACAATATCTCACCACAATGGCTCCCCTTTTACCATCAGTCAATGGGCTAGGAGCAAAATCAGTGACCTGAGCTTGATCAGTCTCCCAATCACAGCCACGCTCCCCCAGAAGCTGTGGGGTAACTGGCTTTATGCCAGAGTCAGCCCTCCCTCATTTCTGCTCAATAACCTTTCCTCGCTTTTGTTTGAATCTTAATGACCTCAACCCTTCACAAGAAGTTTGTCTCTTTTTTTTCTCCTCGACATGAACATAAAATGGCAGATAACCTACAGAAATAAATATAATTTAGATGTAAAATAAAATACATCTACTAGTGTGTGTATGCATGAGTGTGTGTCTCATTGGCATGCACCAGATTGTACTAAATGGCAGAAATTTCCCAAGGGAAGATAACCTGCAGATACTGCTACAAAGCTTTATTCCCCACACTCTGCAAATTATTTAATTTAAACACTGCTTGATATGACTCTCCTAGGAGAAGGGTGTTTTCCCAGGTCCGTTTTTAATTTGCCAGTGTGTATATGCATGTGGGCCTATAGAACTGGCCTCGCAAACGCACACATTGCTAAGAGAATCTGAGCAAAAGCTTCAGATTGCATAACCAGGGGCTGCAAATTGCTGTCTAAAACTAAGAAAATGGTAAAATGCATATGAAATTCCTTCTTCTTTTTGGTAAGGAAAAAATAGATAAAGGTTCAAATATCCATCTCCCAGGGCCCACACACCCAGACACTTTCCATTTCCATGAGAAACAGGACTAAATATTTTTTTAAATAGTGCATGTGCATGTGCAGGTATATGCTGGCGTGTGCACCACTGTTCATTTCTCACAGAAGAGAGTCACCTTTATTGATGCATTTTACTAAAGCAAGAGAAGCAACACAAAGATTAACGAATTATTTCTCATCAGCATTGGATAGTCCTGTATCATGTGCCAGGGACATAATTTATAGCATTCTTTTAATCCTGCTTCTTCCACTTGCTTAGCTTTTACTGCTTTTCTATGACACAATCAGAAAAGAATACCTGGTAAAACAAAACCTTGAGTGTCCCATTATGAATTTTGCCGAATTTCACCATAAAACTTCTTGCCTTTTTAAAGAATGTATGGGTCCCATTAAGGAATTCATGAATTTCTCTGCAGACAGAATTTCTTTACATACAGCTCCACAAAAGGGCTAACCCTGTCACACATGCAACCTTGAACACACAGGGCCCACCTTAGAGATTGTCTTGTTACCTTGGCTAAATCCATTTAAAAGCAGATAGGCATTAGACAATAATTTCAATATTAACTTATTCTTCTTGCTTCTTCATCAGAGCAAGCTAACAGGATGTGAGCGCCTTTCACCCTTCACCTCGTCTTCCTCTAGTTCTCTCCCTATGTGGTACCCTCCGCACTGGTAAGGTGACTGCCTTCCTCCTGCCAGCCTAGTTATTTATTGACATAAGCTTGCATTCTGGGGCATTATCAGCTTAATGCATAATTCAAAATCTCTTGCATGTGGCCTGCACTTTTGCCTTATCCCCTGCATTCTGAATGAAAGATAAGAGGAAGTATTTCCAAAGTGGGCACAGAGAAGGATTCCTGAACATTAACATTGCACCCCCAACTCCTCAGAAAACTGCTTGCCTTGCAGCTTCCACACACCTTCACAAAGGCTTTGTACTGAGGAGAAAATAGTCCAAGAGATGGCCAAAACTTTATACCAAGTGGGGACCCAAGAACCTTTCAGATCAAGAGGTCTCTAAAGGTGGGAAAAAAATCACAATTATTACCTTAAGCGTCACATCCTAGCGTGGCAGTCAGATATTGTCAGCAAACCGACAGTTTCAAACATCTGTAAGTCAAAACAAGAAAAATCAACTTTAGCATTTTTTTTCCATGGGGCCAGGTAAGGTACATGTGTGTTGGAAGGGGAGAGAGGAGAGTGAATGGGAATATGGGCCAATGGAAAAGGCTTCTTAACATGTTGAAGGAAAGAAGAAGAATCCAATAAAGAGCCAAGAAGAGGACAAAAGGGAGAGAAAGAGGGTGAAATGTTAGGATGTAGATGAATTGGGGGAGAGGAAGGGAAGAAAGAGATATAGGCATTTGAGAAGAGCGGACTACAACATCAACTGTATTAGAAGGTTAATTCAGTCAGAACCAATTCAGTAAAAATGACCGGAATGATTTTTTTTTTTTCTCTACTTAATTGACTGCCTTCTGATTGTATTGATTAAAGTAACTAGCTTTTTTTAAATGATGTGTGAAAAGAGAAAATAAGTGGATAAGCCCACCTGCAAACACTCAGATCCAGGTAACCTGTATGCTCTGACTTGAACACATTAACAACTTGACTGATATAAACATGCACACACGCGTATGTATGCATGTGCATGTGTGTAGCAATGTTGATTTTGTCAAGAATTACCATCACTGTCCCCCAGAATTTTCACAAGCATGCTGTATACATGTATATATAATATATACACTGAGCTTTGCTTTCTATGATCCAAAGATTAATTATCTTTTTGGAAAGCAGTTTGTCCTCAATAGAGTAAGTATACTGTATAAATGTACAAGCATCCTTTGTCAGCATGGCTTTTAAAATTCTAGCTCACTTCCCCCTAATGCAGCTAAAGTCAAGACATGATACTAAAAATCAGAAGGTCACCAATATCATTTGGACTTATTACTAAATACGGGATTCTAGTAGATGCTTTTTACATGCATTTTTTGAGTCTACCAAGCAATAATGCCTCCTTTTTTGTAAACATAAAGACATGAATTATTAAAAAATTAAAGACATTTAGAATAATGGTCTTTCATAGGAAAAGTATTTATTTCAACTTTCATCATTCATAGTTTATTGCATTGATTTTTTTTCATCAGTTTACTCAGTATTAGGCTTCCACTGAACTCATCAATAAGAAATGAATTTTGGTAACTTTCAAGTCCACTATATTATTTTTCCTTTTATTTGTAGTGAATTTTTCTTCTCTCAATGGTATTACTGCAATAAGTCAGTCATTATTTCTTTATGTTTTCCTTTCTTTCTTTAGTATTTCATTTCCCTTTACAGCACATCTTGTGATCACAAAGAAAACAGAGATACTTATTTCTTTTAACAGTTGAAATTGCTGCAAGTGATTTAGCTGTCATTTAATTTGATTCCTCTCTTCTGTCTGTGGAGAAATATGTTTAATGTACTGGAAATTATGTTAATAAGAAAAAGCATTATCTCATTTAATGAAATAAATATACAAATATTTCAAAATAAAATAAAGAGGCAATCTTCACTGAGAAAAATGTCTCTTATGGTTTGCATAAAATAAACAAATGAGAAAAATTTATGAATACATTGAGACACTGACAAAAATTACACCTACATTCGGGGGTTGGCATGGCCGCAGCTTAGTAAATGAATTATCCACAACTTAATCAAATATGTTTTTGAAAAACATGGACATATATTAAAAATCAAATTACTAATTTTATATTTTCAATTATGTCAAGCTAGATCATTTTATTTTTCTGGAATGTACCCTAGGTTTTTATAAATTTTTCTTTGTATTTTTTCTCTTCTACTTCAATGATTGCTATTGCTCGAATTAATAATTATAAGCAATCTCACAGAAAACATGACCAACTCATGTAACTATAAAAAAGGTTAGAATCCTTTTGATTTTGCTAATCATAACAGAGTCAATGAACTCGTTCCAAAGCTTTTATATATTAAAATTTATCTAATGCACAAAAAGGTTAAATAAATATTGTTAGTGATTTGAGCTAAACTTGAAGCAATTATGTAATAAAAGCATGACCATAGTAACAGAAACACATAATTAGCAATTTAATTACTGGCATGAAGACAAGCTAAAGATGTCAATAAAAAAAAACTTTAGTGACAAGCCGATTTTTATTCTCTTTACTGCAATTTGAGAGAAATATGCACCACCTGATGAACAAAACCATTTTTATAAAAACCACCTAACCCTCCACAAACTGAAATATCTAATTTAAAAGATTTCTGATTTCATATCATTGCATAGTGAATCATTACATTTTATCCCATTTAGATTAGCACTTTCTTTTCTCTGAAAATACAGTATTTCCAGTCAGCAAATAAAGAACATTTTGTTTTTTTTTTTTTTAATGAGTTAAAGTAGCAGGTGTTCTGTTTCAATTTCATTTTTTCCAGCTTCAATAATGTATTTGACAGCAATGCTTTCCTGTATATGACATTCCAAATATCCTATCTTTTATCTTGTAAATTTCAGTTGAGAAACATAACTAAACCATCAATTGCTTTAAGGGGAAATAAATGTTAACTACGGTAGATAGTAAGGCTATTTAGACATTTCTCTAGGTTTTTCACAATTTCTTTCCCTCTCTCATCTCTGTAGTTAGGGTTACAGATGGAAGGTAAAGGAGAAAAATGAGTAAGCCAAGTTTATCGTGAAATGGTCCGCTTGTATTTTTTCATTACAATCCCAAGTTTCAGATTTTTAAACAGTCCTCAACTATTTATCATAACATGTTCCATGTATTCTTACCACCTTATATGTCACTAGTATTTAACCAGTAACAGAAAACAGATACCTCTAGATAGAACCATAATGATGGAAGTTTTCCATCTTGTGATAAAAAGTGAATCATCTTGGCTGGTGTTCAGTAGCCACTTGTACAAACCCAATACATGGAGTGAAATCATGAAAGCCAGACTTGCTAAGAAGTTTGGTCTATAAATACCCTTGGGGCATGATGGAACACACTTCAAAACATGAACCCCAGCCACTAAGGACATAATAAATAACTCCTAGTAGTACTGCGTTTATCATGAACCTACTGATTCTGATCACTTTGACATTACAGTTCCAATCAGATATCCTAACTAAATATTTCATGCTTGAGAAAGAGTGTGTAACACAAACTCAAAAGGTCCAAAGAAATTGAAAGTACTTTTTAAAATATGTTTTACTTGGCTGTAACTTGATACATTTTTTTAAAAGCAAATAATTGGGAGATAACTTTTTGGGAACTTCTTTGCTAATATATTGGTAACTCAGAATTATTCACTTCCCACATATATTTCAATTAGAGGTCTCTCCTGAATAAAGACTTCCCTTTTCCAGTGAGCTTTTGATCACTGTTTACTATATATCACTATCAGCTTCTAAGTATCTGTTTTAACTGTAAACCTAAACTTACCTGGATTTTTCAACTATAATTATCTGGGCTTCAAACTCACCTTCTTTGCATAGTTTTATAGTCCAGACACAAGGAATTGTCAAGAGCTTTGTTATTTAAAAACAAGCATGTTAATTTATAAAAATTCCACAGAAGACCTTCTACATTAGCTATTATGGAGGCTGGTTAAGCAAAGATACCTGTCTTTACAAAGAAGATGGTGTGCCCAACAATATTGTTGCCTCCTAAGTGAAGTGTAGTTATGATAAATTTCAAACAGCTGACACAATAAATACAAAAAAAAAGGTAATGGGAGCACAGGGTCTTGTGAGCAGCTCCCTTTGTAAGTGAGTATTTTGGGGAGAGTTTCATAAAGCTTTAAAATGCAGCATCTCATTTGAACTTAGGAGCTGAACAGTCGCTTCTACAGGTAAAGAAACTGAGATTGAAAGAGGCTAACTTACCCAAGCACAAATGTATTTGAATGGGGACTAAATCACAGTTTTGTTGACTCTAACTTCAAGGCATGAAGAAGAAAGCATTTAAGATGAAGGAACCATTGAAAAAGTAAGTCAGGTAGAGAGGAAGGGAAGTAACTTAGACAACATACGTAGGACTAAGGTGGATCGCTTACTTAGGGAGAGCTGCAAAAGCAGTGAAAAGAAAGATTGGAAATTTAAGAGATAAGAGCAATAGATATTCAGAAATGGTTCTCTAGACAGTAAGGAGTCACTGACATTTCTGAATAGAATGGTGGTATAATGAACAGAGTGAAGCATGGATTGAAAAGGGGAGAAACAAAAGGCAAAAAGTGGGTGCTATTGGTGCTCCACTCAGAATCCTTTGCCCAGGCACAGCCATCCCCCACATGCTAGGAGAGTTGGCAGCTAAAGGCTCCCACCCGCGTCTTTTTCTGCAGGACTGTCCTTAGCCTGGCAGGATCAACTTCACTGCAGAGGTTAAAACTCTACAACCCACAAAAAAACTGCCTGACATGGAAGGGTGGGGCAACAAAAGCCACTTTCTTTGATTTGAGAGACATCAACTTTGTGGGGTAAGCAGTAGGTAGATGTTAGCTTTAACCACATTTCCTGCTCTGTTTCCCCATTCCCTTTCTCTTCAATGCATCCTTGTCTCAGGGAAACCCACTTGAGAGAAAGCTCTTAGTACCTGCACTGTCGTCCTCTCCACTGGGGGAAGAATAAACCATGATGTAAACAGTTGAGTAACAGCAAACTCGACTCACCCAGAGAATAATCAGTACACAGAAAATCAACCAGGGAATGAATGCATGGAGGCCATTGAGATGTGATTGTGCTTTTCTGGTCTTCTTGGCTTTAATTGTTCAAAGAACAAAATTTGTATGGCATCACTGGGGGAAAGTTTATAACTCAACCACTCTAGTCTGCACAGGAGATACAGTGAAGCTTCCATTTCAGGTGGACATGAAAAAAAGGAATATTCTTATGACAGAAACCCACCAGACACTGGCTTTCCCTGTCCAAATCCAATCTGAGTTTTGTGGCTTAATAAATCTTTGTTCCATTTCTCACCCAACAGGAAACATCCCTGCTGTTTGAGCAATAACTAAATCCTAAATTTGCATCTGTATGTATTTAAAATGTGAAATGACAAAGAAAAAATATTATTTTATAATACCGAGAAGCTAAAACGAGCTGTAAATAAGTTTGTTTTTTAAACATAGCAATCATATTTCTCTTGTGCCCTGACATAAACAACACAGGACCTTGAATTCTTATACAATATATTAGTATTCTCTATTACATACTGTAGGGACACTAACTGTTGTCTAAGTCTAGGTAGAGTTCTGGTTCTTCTCTAAAAAAAACTCCTGGTGCTACTTAAGGTGATATCTATCTGCCACAAAAAGAAATAAAAAGTTATTCAATGAACTTTCAGAATGTAAATTCTAAGACACCTCATAACAGTTCCATTATGAGGGAGGAAAGGAGATAAGGGGAGAGGAGATGTAGGGGAAGGAGAGGGATGACCAACAAGAGAATATGAGAACGTAGTACCCAAACTACTATATGACTTAAGTTTCTTTTCTTCTTAATGAGAATCATTTAGTTTTCATGAAAAATTTCTTAGAAATAACTTGCATTTAACATTTAATCTTTCTCCTCCTTTTCCTATACACTGTATTAATAACTACCTGATAGCCAATTCTATCTTCCTGTTGTATAGTTTTGTAGCAAATTTATGTTCAGAATGAATTCCTTGCTTATGCAGTGTGGTTGGTTACTCATAATAATGAATGGAGATATCAAAAGAAAATGTTAAAATTCCATAGCATTGTTCTCAAACTTGAGCAAGCTTAACCTGAGAGCCTGGTGAGCAGATTCTCTCTGGGGCCTCACCTCCAGCATCTTGAATTCAGAACTGAGGACAGGCCAGGAGTCTCTTAATTTAGTAAGCAGTATGGGTGATTCTAATGCAAGTTTCTGGAGACTAGACCTTAAATGACCTGGAGAGAACTCACACTAGCCTTTGAACTACCTTTGCAAATGGTTCTTAATACACCTTCCACTACATCTCTTTTATATCCTAAATGACTGGGTTACAGTGATGGTGCTAAGGTTGAGAAAAAAATCTAAAAAGGGAAATCAGCTTTGGTAAAGGAAGCAAGGATAAAGATAATAAATTTGAGCTTGGAAAATTATAGTTTTACAGGGAGAACATCACCAGTCATCAGAATAAAAGACAACCTCCGAGTGTTGATGGTACTGTCCTTGAAATATAGCCACCAACTTCCCCTAAATAGACACTGGCCCTTAGTTAAGTGATGCCATCTGGAGATCAGACTTGGTTCTCAGATAAGTTTTGAGAATGGACTCTCATAATTTACAGTGATGCATTTAAGAATTGAATAACATTTACCTAAATGCATAATTACCTAAGTATAAATAAAGTTGTTGCTCAAGGTAATAAATACTCAAAAAATACTTTTCACTTCCATTTGGATAAAGCAATCCCTCTTCAGCATCATGTAGGATACATAATTGTGAATCAAATGGGGTGAGCAGAAAAGAACTGTTCTGGCAGTTTCTTAAACAACTTGGATCACTAAATGAACTTCAGTAAAAATGGCAATGGTGACAATGAAAGAGGTAAGCCTTAACACATTGAAATGTAAAGACAAATTAATATTAAATGTTTCTCCCAAAACAGTATCTCTGGGGCAGGCATACTGCAGCTGAACTACAAATGGCATGTACACTTGTGGGTTGTGTAAAGAGAGGTGTCATGGAGAAAGGTGCTTTAAAAAAAAATTGAATGTAGTCCAACAAAGATTTGGCAGACTACATATTTAAAAGGTTGGGAATGCTTGCAGAAATTGATTCATTCACACTGTTGTGAATCATTTAGCACACACTTCAAAGAGAGTTTAGCTTCTTAGTCTCTGCCTCCCACTTCCTGAGAAAGACTGTTAATCAAAATGAAGACTCATAGATACAGCCTTGGGAATAGGACAAAGGGATGAGGATGAAGGGACACCGCGTGACACACTTTTACTCCTCTAAGGGCAGTTTGAATTTTTTTTGGTTTGGGTGTTTTTTTCTTTTTTCTTTTTCTTTTTTTGAGAAGTCACAGTTTAATGCAGTAGCATCACTTAATATACAGATTCTTAGATGGGGGTCATTTTTATAGTTATACAGAAACATAAGCGGGTCCCTATTGAGGAAATGCTTCTAAATGTGTCCAAGTCAAAAACTACACTACTCATTTCACTTAAAAGCAGCTCTCCTCTGAAATTATTAGATTATAGAGTAAAGGAGAGCATTACCATAAGTTATCTAAATTAAATGATTAAAAGCATCTGTATGTGTAAAAATCTTTCAATTATAAAAGACAAATGTATTTCTTTAAAGAAATAATTTTGACACTATTTTAATTTTTTACAAAAAAAGAATAATAATAAATCTACCAATTCAGTGGTAGACTTAAATAAGGATATTAGATAAAAACCACTGCAAAAGTTAAAACTCACACACAAACACACACGCACACATGCACACACATAACTGAACAAGGTGAATAAAATTTGCTATATTTCTTTTATTTTGAAAGGACTGGTAAATTTACTGGTACTGTAAAAATAACAGGTGATAAATTACCAGTTCTGTAAAATATGCAAGTGATAAATCGTTAGTAGTTAGGGTTGATAAATGAATTTTCCAATAATTAAAATAAAAAATCATAATTAAAGAAAAAGTACACAGAGTAAATACGTATTTACTGTCTGGCTAATGAACAAAAACAAATGTATAGGTTTATAAATGCAAAGTAAGATGAACCATAGCACTGGACGTAATCCTTTGAGATGCGCTACCCACACCTCAAATGGAATTCCTCATTCACTATGCCACAACCAATATTCACAAAGTTAAGCTCCTGAATATGTATAACCAAAAAGCTCTTCTCCTACAATTATTGCAGTATAATAATGTGCTGTGTTAACATCGTATTTATCTGAAAGAAAAAACAGTAATAGGAAGGGGAAGGTGAGGAGGAGGAATTCATATTTTAAAGTCTGCCATAACAGACAGCACACGATCCAAATAACAGATAACTTAAAGGTCACTTATATTTGGTTTCAAAGTGTATAATATACCTTCTAATATTCATCTCAATCTATCCATTGCGTAACCAAACAAAAGCAATGACAGACAAATTTACTGCTTGCCTCTTTGGCCTAAAACAAGAACTGTGGATCTTAATTCTTTATCTTATAATGCTTATTTCATCATGCCTTCAGTAGATCAGACGAGTTATATTTTTTATTTAATTCTTCTAACCATCCTATTCCTATCCTCATCTAATAGACGATGATGATGGAACAGAGTGGGTAGGTAACTTGCCTGGCATTGTACGTTAACACTGTGCTTCACCAGTTCTTGTTGTGAACCAAGGCAGTGGGAAGGCATCCAGGGTAGTCATTGTTTTCATATTGATAACTCTTGGTCAGAGCTTCTCTTCTCAAGCCTCAGTCTGATTCTTTGTATAAGTAGGTTGCAAAGAGGGATTTCATCACATGGACTCTCTTTCTCTCCATGTTTACAACTAATTTTCATTTGGCAATTTGTGACTGGAGCTGTGATTGCTGAGAAAGTGATTCCTATAGACTGAGGACGAACTTGTATGCTGTTTAATTTAAAACACTGGTTCTCAATCCTGGCTGCACAATTAGAATCACCTGGGGAGCTTTAAAAAAAAAAAGAAAAAAAAAGAAAGAAAGAAAGAAAGAAATCCTTGCCCAGGCCCTATCCCCGGAGATTCTGGCTTAATAGGCTGGGGTGGGGCCCAGACACTGGTATTGTTTCAAAAGCTCCCCAGGTGATTCTAATGTGCAGCCAGGGTTGAGACCCACTGATTTTACAGCCCGGGTTCTGCAGCCATGATATTTCTGTACAACAAGGCAGGAGAGTGGATTTCTAACTGGTAGTACACTATGGATTGATGCTCTTTAGCAAGCAGATCTTAGTTTTGTAAGCAATAAAATGCAAATACTAGTGTATTACATACCCACACTAAAGAATTAAATTAGAAGTTTCTTTTGTCCCTTCCAGGTATAGGTCGACCTAAAGCCCAAGCACTTCTTTTGGGTTCCTAGGGAGTAGGAAGTGGGATATAAGTACAACAATAAAAGGGAGATATAATTAGCATCAATTTAAAAAAATAATAATCAATGTTCTCTATTTAGACTAGGAAACAAATATATTAGATAAATATTGTTACAAGCTAGTTTAAAATAAGTATTAAATTTTATTTCAAATTTACATTTATACAATTTAAGAATTTCAGAAACAATGAGGTATTGTTACAAGATGGACGGATTCATCTTCCAACATGTTCGGATGATAACACTGCCCATATTCAGGCTACAAACTCTATCCAGGAAATTTCTGCCAATACTTTAGAGATATGTTTCAAAACTTAATAATTTGACTTCTCAAATAAAAAGTTACCAAAAAACAAAAGCAGACCACTATTTTCTTTAATTTTTAAAGAAAAGTTTTCCAAATAGTAATGGCATTCAAAAGCATTTTAACTCCACTGATTCTTTTCAGGTTCTCATAGTAATACTTAATAGTAGCATTGTGAATGCCTTAAAGTAAAATCAGTAGTGCAGATATTTCATTAAAATCTTAGATTCCTTTTAACTCCAGTGATACAACAGGGTGATATGACAATTATGTTATATAGAGGCTTATTACATTTTGATGTCAGGTGACATCACTCAGCCTATATTTGTATATATGATATATCTGAGGTTTTCACAGAAAGCAAGACAAGTACAAGAGTGATGAGAAGCTCAAACGCAATACTTGACCTAAATACATTATGTAGCACTGGGTATCTGTTAAATAGGTCAGCCTGGGCGCTTAAAAGTTATGCAAAACTTATTTCTGCCACACAGGAGATATGTCACTAGTCAAGCTGTATAAAAATCAGCTTTCTAGGCAGGAAGAAAATTTTCCTCATCACTGAGGGGAAAAAAACTCTTTCGCCATACATAAAATGTCTTAAATACTATACTACACTTGTCATATGTCTTTAGGCCACAGAAAGTAATAAAAGCAATGAGGCTGATGAAATGCCTAACAATTCTGGGATTCATTTAAGTGGATGGGGTTCTTTGAACACTACTATAGAAATTCTTATTCTTCCAGCAAAAGCAAATGGGATTTCAAAGGTGCACAGGTCTCAGCCGCCAAACCTAAGTGATGAATATTTTTAGAGGATGCAGAGCTTACTGATTGCTTTTAACAGTGATGAAACATGAAAAGTTACATCTCATCAGGGATAAGGTGGTCTTCCTCCTCTACCTTCACCCATCTTTAAATAGAGGTTTCCTGTTTTTGTTCAATGTGGCTTCACTAGCTGGCTTAAGTGTGCAAGCCATTATTTTAAAACCATCAAATAAATCGAAGACTTCCCAAACTCTTTTTATGCTCAAATCAATAATATTTGATGGTGTTAAGGTTTCTGCTTGACCACAGGCACTGAAACATAGACAATGGTTCTGAAAATGTGATCCTGGTGATTGACAGCATCAACATTAACAGGAAACTTGCTAAAAATGCAAATTACTATCCCATTCCAACTTAACATAAGAACTCTTAATTATCCTTTACAATTACTGATAAAAATTCAGGTAAATTAAAGAACATTCCCAAATCTCAT
Organism: Chlorocebus sabaeus; assembly: GCF_047675955.1. Lineage (NCBI taxonomy): Eukaryota > Metazoa > Chordata > Mammalia > Primates > Cercopithecidae > Chlorocebus > Chlorocebus sabaeus. The sequence continues at coordinate 58,465,296 of NC_132917.1, read as the reverse complement.
ATTAGCCAAATTCAGTCTCTTTCTTCAAATAAACTTTTTATAAACAATGGGCAGGCACAATGTGTACAAGCTATTTAATACTGACAACTTGAATTTGGGCAGTATTAAAAACTCTCAAGGGATGTCTCTGCTTCTGGAAATATGAATTAAAGCAATGGAGCTGTTCAGAAGAAACAAGGTGTGAGGAAAATAAAAGCAAACTGCACAGACTTCCCACTAATCACAGTTTAACATTCAGGAATTGAAAAAAATTACATAAAGTTTAATAAGGAAGTTAATTCATAGCAAGGTGCCATATGTGTGCTTTTAAAAAAAAAAATTCTTTAAAAACGAACTTTCATAGGTAGGCACTAGGGAATATAAAGTCCCCAAATCCCCATAGATTTGTTAGCATAATAATATATACTAAGTGTGGATAAGATGTTTCTGAGTTCTCACTGACGGACTGAGTTTTTACCTCTCACCTCATTACCCTCCACACACTGTAAGTAGGTTTAGTTAAATGTATTTGAGTTCCATTTCTGAGAGCACAAACTCTTATGATTTTGCATGATTGAAAGATATTCATTAAAGAGACAGGAAATGAAGTGTATGCAAATTTGAAGCAAGCTAATAAAAAAAAAATTCTTTAAAGAAAAAAAAAAAAACTATCTGTTCCCAGAAACATGCTAAAAACAAAACTCAGAGCAAAACAGATCACAGCTGCTCAACTAAACTGTAATACACTCTGGGAAACGGCGTCCGCCTTATCCCATACACCTGTTTGCCAACAATGAGGTGGCAGCAAAATCTGCATGAGGAAATTCAAAGGCAAAAAGTAAACACGCTTCCTCATTTTGCATGATCACACTAGACTCTCAAACAGGTTTTTACTACTACCTTCTTGCTGATAGACTGAACTTCACAGGGGGATGGTCACAGACTGCAGGTAGCTTCTGAGTCAAATTCAGTTCCTCTGGGACATGTGATTATTATCTTCTCTCTCTGACCTAGTGAATGTAGCAATGCCCTACACGCATAGTATTTCTGTCCTAAAGGCATTTATGTGCCAAAACCTTACCCCCTAATGTTCATAATAATGTTAGGCAAAGTGACAAAAATAAGTCTGCCCTTCATTTGCATATCGAAAACAAAATACATACAATGCTGCTGCTGCTTTTATTGCTTTGTTATTTCATCATTATTCACCACAGTTCTTGCCTTCATTTGCAGAGTTTGGGTTTTAATGTAATGGCCATTCAATAAAAATGTTGCTTTTAAGGGTTTGCATATCATCCCATTTTCTCTTCAACCCTTCAGCAACCATATGGCAAGCAATCAGGTCTGCAATCACTAGGTCCATATTATGTAGAGCATGATTTCGGCATTATGCTATTACCCATCTGTTTCTGTAGAAAAAGACATGAACCCATGTATAAGAGGTCAGTGGTTTCATTGCACACCGTATTCCAGAAATCTATCTCTGTTCACTTGAGATCACTTTTGTGATTTACTCTAGTCTCCAGGCCAGACTTTCTCTCTCGCTCTCTCTCCTTTTTTTTTTTTTAAAGAAATACAGACAATCGGCACAATTTGTCTGTCTGACTGTTGTATAAAATTATTTGTAACTGTCAGAATAGGCACTTAAACTTTCTTACTTAAGGATATTTATCTCGAGCTTCTGCACTTAAAAAAAATGTGGGCGGTGGAGAGAACAAAAATCAATCTCACCTGATTTTACATTTTTAACTGTCTATACAATAAAAATGACAGAATTTTCAGGCAGAGGCAGACACAGAGCAAGGGAGAAAGTTCAGGCTCCTGCCTCCAATTCTGAGGTTCCTAACAACAACCAAGACTAATCCTTCCGTACTCAAGGAAAGATTTTATACACACACACACACAAACACAACACATATATATGTGTGTATGTATGTATTTTTTCTGTATATATGCCTGACCTGTGGGTCATATACATGATTTTTGAATAGCAGATCCGATTTGAGTGGTTAAGTCCCCAGAACGCTTACTTATTTCCTAAATAGCATTTATAATGAACGTCGGACACAATTATTTATGCCTATGAAAAGACTGAAAGTTTGGAATTTGGCATATTGTAGTAAGCCAATGACTGTTAGGTAAAACCTGCTACAAAATACTTGCACATCTTCTGCACTGTATCAAGATATTATTGGCTTGAAATTGATTTAGGAAGCAGGACAGGAACAAACCAAATGGGCATGAAGCCTGAGGCAGGGAATCTTTTGCAGAATCTATTGGGGCCAACAGGAGTGGCTCAGAACAGATGTGCTTTATTGCCCTATCTTGTGCTTCTCAAACCTGGCTGCATGTTGAAATCAGCTGGGGCGGTTTAAAAAATTCTGATACCTGGGTCCAAACCCCAGAGATTCTGACTTAATTAATTAGGGGTGTGGCAGGGACAATTGGATTTTTAAAAGCTCCCGTGATGTTTCTCAGCCTAGACTGAGAACCTCTGGTCCAATAAGACATACTTAAATAAAGATTATATTACTTAATTTCACCATTTAAAAGATGCAATGATAGGGTAGGGTGTAAATACTACAAATGTAATGAAAACTATAAAATGCTCAAGGTATAACAGCAAGAATTACAGATGATAGCCATCAAGTACAAAATAGATGTTATTTAACAGCTGAAGTAATAATAGTGATGAGGCTTCTGTATAGATTTGGCCTATAGTTTTACTTACAACTTTCAAGAAAACAATATGACAGAACATGCAAAAAGTTCTCTGTTAAAGAATTTTAGTAAAATACTGCCAAATTTAATTAAAATTCTATAATTAAAATGATCATTATAATATAATAGAAAAATAAAGCCAAATTACTCAACATTTACTATATATATACACATATATATATATATATACACACACTCACACTCATTCACATAAAAATCATAAAGGAAAAGGCTATATGTCTTTCATAGATCATTCACGTGATCATAAAGTCTTCATATATGTTATATTTTATAATCAATATTCTTAAGGGCAAATACTTTGGACTACAAAACTGAATTTCCCACAGAGTTTAAAAAGATAAAATTTCAATTACATTAATGTTTAATACAATTGCTACAAGTAAGAAAATCTAAAATTAAGGCTGACTCACAGAACTTAACTCACAGAAGTGAGCAGGAAAATACATGGATATAGTGCAAGTCGGTTTGTATTGAGACTGTTAAGACTCTTTCTGACAAATACTCTATAACCAATTAATTAAGTAATTAATTGAACCTGCTCACCATTTTTGAACTGAAGGGGCAGAAATTAATAAATGAGAAAATTCTAGTTTCTCCTCCTCCAGTTTTCCATCATCATCTCTTTCACGTCTTTTCTTTTTTTCCCTTCAAAGGCTTCATACTCAGCCTTTCTCCCATCTCCACACTTCGAAATCTATCACAAACATTTTATTCATCCAAAGAGTAAATGAAGGAAAATAGTTTTTTAAAATGGTGTTGCTAAAACTACCTAAATTTAACCAAGACCCAAAGACTTAAGTGGATGGAACTTTAATGGCAATGTATTGAGGTGAGTGTGACAGCATCTGGGTGCATTGAAGACATGCTAGTTGATAGCCTAACTCCATCTTCCCAAGGCCATGCTATGGCTATCCACAAGAACACATCTTTTTGCAGGAGAGCAGACTTTGCAGGACTACAGTCTTGGTGGATGTGTCTTTTTCTACATTGAAAATAGCAGACTCAACTGTCTCACTTCTGAGGGTTAGACATCAGCACAGTAGAGAAGTTGATACAAAGAGACCGATTCTAGCGAAGCATTGTATACAATGACATAAGATCTGAATTTGTTCAATTTCATAGTCACTCCTCTCTTTCCTTTAGGTGTAGTTTTCAATATCATAATTCTTTTTTAATTTACCTTCTGTCAGAATTAACCCTGTGTTAGATTTGCCCAAAATACTCAAACCAGCTGAATCAGTTTTGTTAAAAATAAATGAGTAACTCGTTCTTGTTATTGGTACATGAAAGTTCATTGTTTTCAACAATACTCAGAATGAAACAAAATGTGTTGATTATATGTTGATTAAAAAAAATTCTTCTAAAAGTGAATTAAACTGGGCTGTAATATGAATCATACGGATAATACAACTAAATTATTTTAAGTATTCAAGGAAAGAAAAGGAAAATATTCCAGTTGTGAAGGTTAAAATAGTTTTCATGATTGCCATAAAATTTGGCCCTGTGCTTTCTGGAAGTCAGGGAGAGAAACACAGTAATTCGTAAAAGCATTATTATCATTAAGAAGGAAGCACAGCAGTTCTTCAAATTAGGCAAAGATTTTCCTGTCACTAAATTTTGGAAGGCAGTCTCATAAGGGATATTATACAGGTGGCCTTCACTAAGGTAATGGACATTGTCCTCAACCTTCTTAAATAAAAATAAAACACAGATACTAGACCTCTTTGCATGAGTTTTGTGTATCTTCCTCTTCCATGGCTTCTGTTTCTTATTCATATTTTCTCTTCACATGTATTTCCAACAATGCTATTACTATTATTCATATTTTATTATATATACCTTATAAGCCACCTTGAGACTTTTTGGAAACAGTGCAGGATAGAGAAAATAAACAAATAAATTTTTATAAAGAGTTAATAATGCAGTGTTGCTTCATCGGTGTGAGATCCAATGCTTAGTTGAGAATCTTGCCACTCTAGGTGAGATTCCTAGTAATTTGTGAACCTCCATGATCTGAGTCTCATCCTAGCAACATAATCGTCAGTAGTCTAAGTGTTAGACTCCAAGGCATTTCTTTTCTAACATTAATGTACATATGAATCACTTGTTGAAGATGCTGATTGAGTAGTTGTGGGGTTAGGTCTGAGATTCTGCATTGGCAGGAAGCTTCCAGGTGGTGCTAATGCTGCTTTAGTCATCAGACGAAACTCTGAATAGCAAGGGTAGATAGCCAGTGACTGAGACTGTACTCACTAATCAGGGTACAAGTATTCTACATTGCTAACTAGAAATCCACAATCATGGACAACCAAGTAAGCAGGTAGTAGGGTTTCATTTTATCGAGAAAACTGTGAAACCTAACCATATGGTCTCTGCCTGCAACTGGATCATTTGTCTGTGAGTTCCCTTGGCTATGTGTGAAAAAGATTCTTTGTCTCAAATCATTTCACATATTGGTGTTAATTATTTGCTTGTTTTGTTTCTGATCAAGTGAGATAGTAAGCATCCTGACAGAAAGCACTATGTTTATACATCTTTGTTCTCCTCTCTTTCTCCCAGCCAGTAGTGGTCACAGGTGTTGCACACATATGTATGGTTGTAAATGAATAATCAGACAACAACCAAAATACAATAATATGGCCCTAGGCCTACCCTTGGTGAATCACAAGCAGTAATCATTTTTGAAAACTATTAAAACCAAAAGTATCAAAAGAATTTGAGATAGAGATTAAGTAAAATTAGGAGCATACAGTTGACAAAAGCATATCATAATTGAGTTTTGCCATCCATGATTCTTGCTAGATTTCAAAAGGCCTTCCATCTATTCATGAATTCATTAAACATTTATTGAGAGCCTTGCAACTCATAGTCTGTTGAAGCTGACAAAAATGAAGTTGACAAATAATTAAATTCCAAAAAGAATAAGAATAAACGAAAAGCATTGTGTTAGTCTGGGTATTTTGGAGAGCAGATGCCAAGATAGGATTACAGAAGAGGCTAGGATAATCCTCAGACCATAGTGCAGCTTGAATATGAAGGAAGGAGGGTTGGGTAGAAGCTTCCCAGACTGCTCAGCAAGCACAGAGGAGTCCTTGGCCAGAAGAGAGCCAAGGGTCCCAGCAACAGGACTGACTCAGTGTGTAGCAAGGCTCAGTGATTGGCTGAGGCCTGTGGGAGGCATGACTTTGGCACAAACTCTGAAGTAGATTTCAGAGCACAGCAGCTGGGGTCCTTGGTAAGTGACACTCCCTGTAGTTGGGGATGTACAAGTACATTCTTACGGCTGTCTCAGGCACTTTATCAATGTTAATACACATGTGAGGCTACTACAGACCACTGACACATTTAGATGTATGAGTAGATGTCAAAAATGTTCTAATTTGATAGCTCCACACAAAACATTGTGAAAGTGTGCTCATTAGCATTATCAAACATGTCTGAAACAGTCAATATACTTGATAAAACCACACACACCTCAATATAAGGAAAATATATTAACACGCAATGCATTAACAGATTGTACTGTTCAGTCAAATTATTTCATTTGAGATTCATGAGCCGGTTTTTAGATTCTATATGAATCTAGGGGGGAAACAAACATACCTTAAACCAAGTTATATACTTACATTCAACTTTTTGTTTTACGTGATGTATTCTTTATACTATTCTTTCCATTACAGTCCTTGTGTTTACCTTATAGAAGTGGTATCTGCATATGTTTATAATTATCCCATATCATTTTTGAATGAGTTTCAAATAAATTCAAAGTCGAAAGAATTTAAAACGCATTTTATTTTTATTATTGTTTTTAGAACAAGTAACGTAATTATGTATTATTTCCTTTATTCATATCTACCAGCCTCACCAATTAAGATGAATTTTAAAATATTATACATTAATATTTAATATCTTTAGCATAAATGTGTATTGCATTGATTATAAAGCCTATTTGTTAGCTGATATCTGGTTAAAAATGATAATTCTTCTATTCTAAAACTCTTGTGTATGAGTCAATATTCTATTTTTTAGCAAAAATAAATTATTATTCTACACTACCTGATCACTGTTTCCCAGTTCAGAATTAAATGCACTAGGGGACAGTTTAACTTTCATTTGTTATATCAATCAAATTTTATAATCCATTTCATTTGGTTGCCTGCATGCCATTCTATGGCCAGCCATGAATTAGCTTCCCCTGAGTATAAATATGATTGCCCAGTTTGATGTTCAAAGAGTCTGGATGAGCACATTTTCGGGTCCCTTGGATTGTCCATTCTCATGCCCAAGGAGGTACACGGCAGGTTAGGAGGGCACTGTCATAGTTAAACTGTTTGATCCCTGCTGCTGCTTCCCCAAGATAGAGAAATAAAAGATGCCTGTGGCTCCCCTATTATTCCATTTTTTCTTATTTTAAACGTGATGGCCTAACCTTTCACACGAGCAGCAGGGAACTTTGAACTTCTCAGAATTCATTTAAAAATATTCAGCTCAGTATTTGTTAATGATATAAAATTACATCACCACAGAATTTACCATGAACCTGGGAAATACGTAAAAATTTACAAGACTAAAAGAATTTTTTCCTTTCAAATCTGAGAATACAGTTTCAAGGAAAAAAAATCTCTCAAATAAGATTTCAAGATATTACAGTCAGAACTGGAGAAAGCTTATGTTAAAACCCAATTCTTATGGGAAGAGGTCAAACTCTAGAGTAAGGGAGAAATCTGACATGTTTTTCTGTGATTAGGTCATATGAGAATGCTTGAGGTGACAGAGGAAAGCTACATGGAGTGTTACATCTTTGCTATTAATGAATGTTTGCCACATTTATATATATAGTATATATATTTCATAACGATCACATGGGAATGAGGCCTTTTCCAACATCCCACATTCATCATAATTAAACATTTCAGAAGGTGGACTGAGGAGCCAAAGAATGTAAGCAACAAGATCATAAAGACTTCCTATTACAACGTACCAAGTGCAAACAGGGCTCCTGAAATAATGAAAGGAAACAAAAGAAGACAAGGCTTAGGTAACAGCCCTAAAGTGTATTATTGTTTCTTGGAAGAGAGGTTCACATCTAATTAGCATAGCTACATTTTATAATTCATATTGTATAAGACATAACATATAAAACAGAACAAAATGAATAAACAAAAAAGTTAAGCTGAAGAGATTCTCAACTACTAATCCATATGATTATCATCTAGCTTGTTACATTAAATTTTATTGTCCCATACTCACCTAAACTTACAGCATCAGAATTGTGCACCCCAAAAAGATGCTATAATTATTTAAAGGATGTTAAAATTATAAACAAAGGTGGTAATTCCATGAATATGCTCTTAAACTTTTGAAAATAACTAACTCCCAAGGGTTATTTTTCTTAATGGACAAAGAATAGTTAAAGAATAATAATAAATTACAACAGCAGTTATTATCCGTCTTCAAAAAAAAAAAAATCCTTCCTAGACTTTGACTACCTAGATCTGGAGAGACACAAATATTAGGCCTGTCATCCTTCCACTTTCCTGCCACCGAGCCATACATTGATACTCAATAAGGAGACTCTTGCAGCTAATCTCAGGCATAGCTAGAAGCATCGATATTAGCGCCAGAAGCAGCCACTGCCAATCAATGGGATTTGGCAGGTGATTTGAAACCTATTTGCCATTGTTGACTTAAAGCATGTATTCTTTGGAACACTCAATTTTGCATTTATTCATATATGTTTGGTATTATTCTGCAGGGGGGTGTGTGTGTCTGTGTGTGTGTGTGTGTGTGTGTGTATGAGAGGGAGAGAGACAGAGAAAGTTTCATGTGTCTAATTTCATTATAAATTCTATCAGGGCAGTGACCATGATTCCACTTCTTCTACATCCCCCTAAGTGCCCAGCACTGTGCCTGGCTCATATTTGTTAATCGATAAATATTTGGTGACTTAAAAAAAAATTGGTCGACCCGTAAGTTTCTTGCCATATTTGTCCCTACTTGCTTGTTTGATTAAAGCAACATATTATGACCTGACTGAAATAAAAATGAAAACCTATGACACCAAAGGTAACCGGAGGGGTCTCTTGAGTATAGAAATACTGGTCCACAATCTCCCATCTGCAACTGTGAAAACAAAAAGCTCTGAAAGGCTTTTCATAACTCATGTGGCAGCAAAACCAGACCTGAACTAATTTCAAGAAGATTATTTCGAATCTTTATTTATCCCACTCAATGTGAATATTCATACACTGCAATACAGAAACATGAATGTGTTTGATTATAGGGTGCTGCCCCAGACCCAGCTGGAGATATTGCATAATCTGCAGTATATGCACCATAGTACCTTTCTAAAAGAAAATTTCTAAACACATCTCTGTCTCAGGGGTTTTCGGTAACGGATTGAAGAATGCATGTGTGTGCTTCCTGCAACCCAGTCCCTGTTCACAAATGAGCTACATCACTTAGTCTGATTCAATAATTTCTAAAGAAGAGACATTTGAACTTAGGGTATAATGAAAAAAAAAAAAAAAAAAAAGAAGAGACATTTGAAAGAGACAATGCTAAACAAATCAACTTAAATGCCATATCAGATCTTTTCATATTACAAAGTGTTGAGATGTTGAATATGGGTTGTGGATCGCATTGGGAATTATGTTTCCCATTTTACGTTTTCCATTCTCTCTACCAAAAGGCATTTCAATCTATGAATGGCTACTATGTAGAGGAATTTCATAGTTTCTTTACTAGATTTTCAGAATAAATCACATGTTAAAGGCTGATTAAATCATAGCAGGGTTATTTCTAAACATATATAGCAATGCACTGTACCACAATAGGGTCCCTCATCAGTGTTCCCTTGATGACCTAACTTGATTTTCATATATAATACGAAAAAATACATTCTCTTGAATTATTTTTAATATTATAATATTAAAGGAAACTTATTTGATCACTACAAAAATGCAAAAGAAGAAAAAGAATCAAAAATATAATTTTCAGTTTTTAAGAATCAGAAATTGTATACAAATAACATACAAAGACATTTAACAGGGTCTCTTTAAGCTTGCAGCATTATTCACTCAGCCTTTGCCAAGTGCTTTCCTTTTTGCATGAGTTTGCCATCTCCCAGCAATGCAGTTTATTGTTGCATGTGATGGGGAAGAGACCTGTTTGTACCGTCACAATGGCCAATAAACCTGAGCTGGAGATTCTTCATTTTAAACCTAAAATAAATAACTAGATTTCATTTAAACCTCCCTGTGTGAACCACCGCAATCTTCCTAGTCTTCACTTTAGCTGCTTTTAATGCCCAACTACTTAGGAATCACAAGAGTATCGGAATGTTTAGTGACTCTGATCCTCCCATCAGTAAACTGATCCGGTGATAAAACGGAAAGGGCCTTGTACTATTTGCATTTTTACTCAGTTTAGTCACAGATCACAAAATAAATTAGTAAATTGAGCAACAAGGCTTCCCATTTGCAAAACTCCAACGTTCAAAGTAATCATCTATGCTTAAATTCACAAATCCTTAAAAATGTAATAATTTCCCTGTCAACTAACAAAAATAACAGTGCTACAGCATTCATTTAGAACTCCCTGTGTGCCAAAGGCCATGGCTATGTTTGAATTTGGAATTTCAGTATTTAATAAATGAATGGATTGTATAGGTAAATTTTCCTGACACCTTTCCCTCCTTCAAATATTTAGAACACATGACAAAGATGGGGGAGAAATTGAGGGGAGGTATCTGATAATTCAGCAGATTGACTAGTGCTCAAGTACACTCAAAGTTCAACAGACACTGGAATAATTCACGTTTAAGTTCTCTCAAGGCATGAGAGAATTTAGCTTAGCTACTTGAGCCAATGTGATAGCCCAAGCAGGCTTGCCCTCCACCCCATCACTGTCACTCAAGACAAAAACTGCATTGCTTAGAGATGGCAAGCTCATACCAAATGCTACAAAAATTTTTCAACTCAAAATATCATTGCTCTCTAATAGAGGCTGGAGTGACTAAAAAATACACTAACATTCTCAGTTTGGAGTAGAAAACTTGATCAAGGACTACGGAGGAAAGCGTAGCTTATTGGGAATATGCAATAGTTTTTCTGTCTACACAGTGCTCCAGGCAAGGTCTCATCTCACAGTGGCCTCAAGGAGAGATAAAGGAGATGAGTCACCACCACTGGGATTTTAACTGGCACCCTGGGAAACAGGTTTGCAAATCCTGAAACCAAAGCTCCAGAACTTCATTTCTTTCTTAAAAAAAAAAAAAAAAAAAAAGGCTGGTGGGTTAGGGGGTGAGGGGGTGGGGCTCTTGAATGGAATCAAATCCAGGCTGTTGTGGTAAGAAAGCCCATGACAACCCTTTGGCCCACCTAAGACGAGTTAATTATAATATACAGTAGTAAAAAGGACAAAAGCCCTGGGTTTGCCCCAGGCTATGCAATATCTTTATCAACATCACTGCAGCATGAAATGCACAACTTTGAGTCTATAATAATGGTATCAGGTAGCCAATTAAATGTAATGGGAAGAGGAAGCTAAACAAAATGTAGGGGGCAGGGAGGAGAAAAGCTAATACCCAAGCTACTTCGAAATATCCAAGTTATTCTGTTTCAACCAAATCACTGAACACTAGAAGCAGGTCAACAACGAACTTCATCTACTGAAATTCAAACATTAGACCAAACTATTTTTATTGTACTTAATTTCTACCAATGGTTGTGAAATAGCAAACATGCCACAGGGAACATGGTACATGATCTAATAAATATAATACAGTGGCTGCAATAAGCACAAGTGAGACTAAATAGCTCATGGTTTTACTGGTAACTACTTTCCTTTTAATAACCACAAGTTTGAAATATAACTTAGTGTTGATTTCTTTTAAAGCTCTCAAAGGTAAAAATAAGTAAATAAACAAATAAATGAATAAATAATAAATCATAGCAACACTATAACTCTAGGAGAAAAACTTGTCTAGTGAGATATTTTATGTCTCATAAAAACAAAGACTAAAAAGTACTATTACTTGAGGTTGAAACACATTGTTTCTGAAAACGTAATGTGACTCCACATGACCTCTACTATGGGGCGCAAAAAAGAAAAAACAAAGCAAAAACAAAAAATTCCTATCTGATTCATCATAACACATTCCTTCCTGATGCTAATCTCATCTCTTCACTGTGCTACTCGGCAATAATAGTGGTCATCTAAGTCCTGTTAATCCATTTAGCAAGCACTAATAATTATGCATTAGTACAAATAACATTAAAGCCTTTTTTCAAATAATTACATATATAATGGATGTGTCTTTTAAAAGTTGTTTACAGCTAATTAACCAATGAATAATTGTTTTCTCTTCCTGAACAGGGAAAGCTTATCTTAGAGTCACAGTTAAAAATGCTTTTTTCCAGTTTTACAGATGTTGTTAGCAATTAAAACTGTTAAAACACTATTAAAAAGAAATCCTTGTATTAAAGGGCTTACTCATCCCAGTTGTTGTGGTTTCTCAACTACTGCATCTTTTAAAAATCATTTCCAGTTTGAAAGGGCACTGGTGGCTCCAAACCCAACAGACCCCTTTGTAAATAGTTCAGATCTTTCAGTATCACCACACAGTTTGCTTGTTGCTGTATGACTAGTCTAATTGTGGGCTGTAATAAAGGTCATAATTAATATCCCAACACAGACACTAACAAACAATTTTAAATTGCCAGCATAATCAAATGATGCAAACATCTATGAGCTACAAAAGTTCATTGCCGCAACTGACAATTTCTTAATTGTATTCAGTCATTCATGGAAATTTTATTAACATCGAACTGATGTATCCTGCCCTTACTCTGTCACAACACCAGGGATCTAATTTCATTATTTTCCACAAGATTTGCTTGACTACTGCCATGATTCTAATATTGCTTTAGTCCAGATGTTTATGCTATTTAAATTAGGAAGAAAAGGCTTTTGGGTAAACACAATTAAAGAAGTTTTTTTTCAAATTTAGTTTAACAAACTTCTTTT